>NW_024429180.1:4730000-5277500 GCF_017639785.1 Mesocricetus auratus
CAAAGGGGCTCTTCAAGGAGGAGAGTCTGTGCTAACACACAGACCAAGCTGAAAATGTCTGGGTTTGTGTAGAATGTCTTAAATGTCTTAATGTCTCACAAAGTGTGTTTAAAGCTGAACATTTTTATTCAGAGTCTATGAAGTAATAGAAAGGATCCAAAAGTCATATTTAGCATTTTCTCATTTGTCTCTCCATAGTTATATTATTCCACTCACATTAAGTTTCTTTCTTACAGCTTCTACAATACCAAATTTCCTACTCCCCCCCTCCCCCCGTTTTCTCTTCATCTCAGCTGGGGCCATTGTGATTATTTTGATCCAAGAATCTTTTTAATAATCTTGGTCTTTAATTGTCAGAGGTTTTATTTTTTTCAGAATTATAGTAAACCTTGGAAACTGAGGGCTCCCATATCTGTATATACAATATTTCAAATGCACCACTGCCTAATTGGACTTATGGCCCACTCAACAGAAGGGAATGATTGCATTTCTTGTACTGTAAAACGCAGTCAACTGCCTATGGCTGGTAAGGTCATGGACCCTAGAGGGGAACCTACTACTGCTTCTTTTTTATACCAACATAACCTAAATGCATTCTAAATGCTTTCCTTATACATGGATCAGTGTGGCCTTCGCCGCTCATAAAAAAAAAAAACTTTTTACAGTGGGGCAGGGACCACTCTAAAGAGTCACACCTCGGTGAATATGAAAAGTCCCTGACAGTGGGAAGCCCAGTCCCAGAGGCGACATCTAAAACACAACTTTCCACACTCAAGGCTCGGGGAACGTGACGGAAGAGGGGCAGAAGGATTGTGAGAGCCAGAGGACCAGGACGTCTGCTGTGAGCTATGACAGGGATGGTAAACCCATGACGTCTCAGTAACAAGGCTGCCTCAACCAGACCCGGACAAAGTCAGCCAGTATGGATGGGGACGATCTCACAGGACCCCCAGCCCTGTGGGCTGAGGGGTAAGAAGTTACAGGCAATAAGCAACTACCAAGAGATGTAGATGAGCCGCCTAATGCGTTATCCAACACAAAGTGGTAAGCCCTAAATTCATATTTATACAAACAACACTGAACAGACCCAGCAGGTTGTATTTACATATTTATTCACACACATATATGTATATATATATATATATATATACAGACACACACACATATATGTATACATACACACACACAGTCATAGACACAAGTGTGGAACAATTGCAATTAAAGAAAAAAAAGAGGCCATCCATTTGATAGGGAATGAATGGACGTAAGAAGAGTTGGAGGGGGTAAAGGAAGACAGGGTGTAACTGTACTTTACTAAAAATTATCTTTTTGAAAGAGTCCTATGACTCCTCTAATGAGCTAACCCTGAAGCCAGAAATCAAGAGAGAAGTGCTCCTCTTTGCTCCCCTCCTCTTCCCACAGGCCTTTCACTTTCCAGGCTCCTGCACTCTCCGCCCTCACACCCTCATCGTTAATAAATCCCGCTTGGGATTTTGCAATTTCCAGTTGTTTCCCATGACTCCCGCTGGTTCGTTCGTTCATTCACCTCTAAATTGTTTTCTAGTTTGACGCTGCGTAGCTGACCCAGAATTCAGCCCTGTGTGTCTCTCTTCCCCCTGTACTTGCAAGATGAATTCTGGGCACTGAACCTCACCCATGTCTTTGTCCCGTCTCCCGCCATCAGCCATCAACCCACAACATCCTTCAGTTCCGGGATCCTTACACTCTCAGAATTGGCCATCTTACCTCAACTCTTTCGGCCCATGCAAGCTTCTCTCCACTCCAGCCTATGAAAGTCTTGAAGTGCTTCCTTCAATTTGTTCTCACCTCCGTGCCTAGCTTAGGTACTTACAGCTCGGCTCTCTGTGCTCCATGGGCCCCCAGCTCCAAGGGATGGTGCAGGAGTCGGGATCAGTTAGCTCCATTGCTGAGCAGTCACTGTCACTAAGTGGTGGGGGTGCAAGACCTGCCTACTGCTTCCTTCTAAATGGGATCTGTCACTCACTGAATTTCAAAAATGAGTCAAACTATCAACATATAATTTATTTTAAAGTATATTGAATTAGATGCTTCTGGAATAAACTGAACCATAGATAGTCTTCACTCGTTTTGGTTTGTCTCATGTTTGGTCTGTGTCGTGATAGTGAGGTAAAGACAATTAATCCAAAACTTCAAAATCCTCCTTTCCAGCTGTAGATTCAGAATTTGAATAGAAATTCAAGTTTTAACGCGGCATTTTGTTACTATATTTTACACCTATAGTAACTCCCTACTGTAACTACTGCTGTAACTCCAAAAATGTAAGAAATTTGAAAGACGTTCATATTGTAACTAGAGATTCGTGATAACGAAATTAAATGTTCATATTTGTCTGAGTATTTTAACAGAGCAATGTTGCTCTCTACATATGTGTCATTTTCTCGGTGCAGTTACTAGGTACTTTAAATATCATAATATAAAATAAATATGGACACCTATTGGATGCGACTGGAATGATTTGGCTAACAACCATCACAATTAACAACAGAATTTTCCGCAAGCTTTTACTCTTAGAAGAAGCATCGTAAGGAATGGGTAAAGAGAACGTTATAGTGTTTGTCTTGTTTAGTTTCTTCACCGTTTATTCCAGGACAGGTTTGGCTGTGGCTTTCTGCTTACCATTTCACCACAGCTTTACTTCTGTTTCCACGGGAATCAAGAAACTTGTGCGTGATTTCACATGCTCGCTGTCTATTTTTATTTCTTGGGAAACTTGCTTGATTCCTCTGCTTATTTCTAATTGCAAAACTTATACTTTGCTGGCTGATGTGTAACACTTGATTATATCATGCTACACTGGGGTTCTTAGTCTCAGGATGTGTATCTTGTGGTCTTCACAAGTTGCCATTTGCTTTTCAAGTCCGTGCATGGTGTTCTTTGATCATCTTGACTTACAGATGAAGTAAGTGTTGATTCCTCTGAATCCATCATTATTTGTGTTTCGTTCTTTCCACTTGTTCACAGGTAAAGTGTCTTTCTCCATATGGGTATGGTTAAGTGGTTAATACTGCAGTACTTCTGGGATGCTTTTCATTTTTTTAACTGTGTAGCCTACTTGGCATCTATATTGTCATGTTCTCTGGCAAAAATAGAAGGGTTTTCCATTCCTATGGACTTCATCCCTACTCACCCAATGAACTTCCACTTTGGCTCTGGCAAAATCCTGTTGCTGTAGACTATGTCACTTTGGGTATCATTTTTGTGTTATTTTCTACTTGGGTTTCAGGTCTAACTGACTCCGTGCCCTTGAATAAGTCAGTTCGCTCTTGACATCTAATTCCATTAACCGCAAAGAAGAGCAAGAGCTGTGTGCAGATTGTTTTAAAGATTAGAGATGATTTGCGGGAGATGTTTGTCATGGCATAGAGAAAGCTGGGAGTGTTAAACAGAAGTTCCTATTCACTCTTTTATCGACGTATGCTTCATCTTGCATTAGTACCACAATGACAAATGTCTGGAAATTTACTCTTACGCTCTGAAATATCAGCCAGAGGAACGCTCTTACATGCTTACTTACCACATGAAACTTATTACTGGCAGCCCCCACCTCCTTCCTACTACAAGAGACATGGTTTAATGGATATTTGAGCACCTGTAATGATGGATAAGATGCTGTTGAAGATGCAACAATAAAGAGCAAGACTGTTAACCTCTTCTGATCCCATTGGGCATGTCAGAGGAATACTTTCAAGCAGTCATCGGTCTCAGTCTGACAGTACCATACACAGTTCTTGGACCCAGACTCAGCGCTGTGTGTTTCCTTCAGGGTTCTCTACTCCAAGCTGTGATCACCCATGTCTGACATGTTCAGGCATGGGTGGTTATAGCACGTTAAGCCTGTTCGTGGAGAGACTCTTGCCTCCCCAGCTCAAGTGCTTTCTCTCTTATAATGCTTCCCCTGATGTGCCCACATGAGGCCATTCTTGTTCCCTCAGACTCTCCCTGGTGGTGCCCCATTAACTCTTTGAAGGTATCCAAGAGGCACAGCTTCGTGGGTTCAGAGTATTTGCAAAGCTCTGCATTAGGGTCTTTGTCTCCATATGTCTGTCTGTAGGCATCTCACTCTTCCTACCAGATTGGCTGACCCAAGAGAAAGGCCAAGCAAACAGAAG
Source organism: Mesocricetus auratus (assembly GCF_017639785.1). Taxonomy (NCBI): domain Eukaryota; kingdom Metazoa; phylum Chordata; class Mammalia; order Rodentia; family Cricetidae; genus Mesocricetus; species Mesocricetus auratus. The sequence goes on from NW_024429180.1 coordinate 4,734,152, forward strand.
CCAAGTCTCAAGCATCTCTCCTTCTGCTTAGGTCCATCTGAAGCCACACCCAAAAGGGTGTGGTCACCATTATAGGTTCACAGACAAGATGCCTACATCTGTCTGTCACTCACATGCCTTCCTTCACCTGCTGCTCAGCTCTGCTCATCTTTACCCTTAGGCTCCTGGCTATCACAATGCCCATTCAATGAGTGCGTGCAAGTGATGTTCAGCTCCTATCCTCACAATACATACATTAGCTGAACGGACTACCCATATTGCAACTGGTATTTATAAGTATGTGATCAAGCTACATGATCCTATTCAAGGAATTCGTTCTACTCATCCTTAATGTCTAGTCAGACAGTTCTGATCTGCAGATAGTGAGACACTGTCTCTAGGAGGAGAAATATTATATTAATAAGCTTTCTATCTCAAAGTATGAATATTGGGGAAAGAAATGGAGCATACTTGCTATAGTTATGAAAGATTGTGTTAACACAACCCCCAAGTTATGAATTGAGTTCTGACTAAATGGTGAGGTTTTTGAGCTTAGTTAACATCTAAAGACTTATGCTCTGTATCATTTAGTGACCCTCATCTTATTTTATTACCTACCCCACTTGTTAAATGAAATTTTTAATTTCAAATGTACAGTTGTATGTGCACTTTGCCTACAGAAATTTCCTTCAGTGTTGACCTTACACCCCAACAAATAGAGAACATGCAGATCTCCCTATGTTGTGGAAGTCCTGTGTATTTGTCAATAAAGTACTGTTGGCCAATAGCGAACTAAGATAGGTGGGACTAGGAGTCCAGAAGGACTCTGGGAAGGAGAAACACAGAGAGTCAAGATGCAACGCCATGGGGTAGGAAACCCGGAAAGTTCTCTGGTAAGAGAAGTACTTAGATTAACAATTATGGGGTAATTACTTAAGTCAGAGCTAGCCAGTAAGAAACAAGCAAGGTCAACAGCTTCATAATTAATATAGCCTCCTGTGTGTTTATTTGGGACTGATGCGGCTCTAGAACCAGGCTGGCGGGAAGGCTTCTCTCAAGAAAAAGGTTTCCCTTTACATCCCTATGTGCTTTTGTCTGCCTTCCCAGATAAGCCAAGAGAGCAGTATGCATAGCGGCAAACCAAAGCTCAGGTTGAGTAACTTTTGACGATGGGATTTATGGCTCTGATTGGCATCTGCCTCTACCTCAAAGCCTGCATCCCCTACCACCAGGCATAGGGCATGCCATGCTCTAAGTCACTCCACCCTGCTGCTCTTCTCCATTCCTGTTACCTGAAAAGAACACTAACTGCATATTTTAAAAGTCAAGCCATTCACAGGAAAATTGAGAATAAATATAGAGCAAATGCCTACCTTCCTGTTAAATGTGTCTGTGTTGAACAGCTCCCTGGTTGTGAAATGAATGTGATAAAGAAAACCATATGCTAATCACAAAGTTCCCGTGGAAGATATATGAACCTTTAGTGTTTTTGTTTATAGCTAACAGAGAGGACTGGTATTTTCGAAGACATGAAAGAAACTAATGTGGCTTTATGAAATATAGTGAAATGCAAAAAAAGAAGTAGTAATAGTCATATTGGCTAACAAGTCAGCGATATGAACCTGTTAGAAGAGAAAGTGGGAGGTACCCTTGAACTCATTGACACAGGAGATAACTTCCTAAATATAACGCCAGTAGTGCAGAACTGAGAGCAACAATTAATAAATGGGACCTCCTGCAACTGAAAAGCTTCTGTAAGGCAAAACAGCTCCCTACAGAATGGGAAAAGATCTTCACCAACCCCACATCTGACATAAGGCTGATCTCGAAAATATATAAAGAACTCAAGAAATGAGATACCAAAATAACAAATAATTCAGTTAATAAATGGAGGCCAGACCTAAATATAGATTCTCAACAGAAGAATCTCAAATGACTGAAAGACACTTAAGGAATTGCTAAACATCCGTAGCCATTGGGGAAAAACAAATCAAAATAACTCTGAGATACCATCTTACACATGTCAGAATGGCTAAGATCAAAAATACTGGTGAGAGCTTATGCTGGAGAGGAATGGGGGGTTGGTGGGGGGCGTGGGAGGATGGGAGGAAGAGGGAACTGGGATTGATATGTAAAATTTAAATAAAATTATATTATATTAAAAAGGGCATCCTAGCAATAGTGGAGAGGATGCCTGAACTGGGCTTCCCCTGTAATCAGATTGGTGACCACCCTAACTGTCATCATAGTAACTGATCCATCCAGTAACTGATGGAAGCAGATGCAGTGACCCACAGCCCAGCACTGTGCTGAGCTCCTGGAGTTCAGCTCAAGAGAGGGATGAGGGATAATATGAATGGGGGGGTAATTATGATGGGGAAAACCACAGAGACAGATGGCCTGAGCTAGAGGAAGCTCACGGACTATGAACACTGGGAAACCTGCATGGCTGAACCCGCATGGCCCTCTGAATGTGGGTGACAGTTAAGTGGCTTGATCTGTTTCTGGGGAGGGCAGGCAGTGGGACCAGGACCTATCCCCGGATACATGAACAGGCTTTTGGGAGCCCATTCTCTATGATGGGATTCCTTGCTCAGCCTGATTCAGGGGGCGGGGCTTGTTCCTGCCTCAACTTGGTATGCCATGACTTTGGTGACTCCCCAAGGAAGGCCTTACCTCCTCTGAGGAGTAGATGGGGATGGGATGGAGGGAGGTGAGGAGGCAGAGAAGGGAAGCTAGTGTTGGAATGTAAAAATAATAAAAAAAGAGAAATAAATTGGTGACCCTAAGCTCATACGTTGAGGTGGAAGACTCCCACTCTTCCAAGTATGAAGAGAAAGTTTTATATTATGTTCATGTTGAGAAGCTGTCATAATAATCTGCGTGTGATGCCAGATTACTGTCTGAATAAAAATATAGAACCGATTAGAAAAGGCTGAGACTGTAATTAAACTGAACTAATCCAAAGGAAACACAACAGTTGAATGCCATTTGTATCCCAGCTCCTTCAATAGATGTGATACCTAGCACAAAAGTATGACTTGTTCCCAGGAAACTACATTAACCATGGAGCAGAAACGTGGATGGGAAACATTAATTCTGCAGTCTTTTTGAACAAAGGCAAGCATTTTCTTTCTCAGAGTCTCCCATTCTTACATGGGTGGGGGGGGGGAGTTAAGTTGGCTCTAAACTCACCCCTCTGCAAGTGTCCACGCTGAAGGTGAAAACTCTTTCAAAAGAAACAAGACCCCAGGAAGGGAGTTGCATGAGCATGCATGCCATACTCTGGCATGGAGAGTTCTAGCAGACCGTTGCTACAGCACGCCAGGGAAAACGTTGTGTTGTGCTATGCCACAGGGAATCTGCTGGCAAGGCTGCAGACAGACTATGGATGACGCGTTTGATAGTCAAGTAAAAAGGTTTGCAGGGTCGTATCTAAAAAGGTGACCGTTACATCTGGAGGGTGCTTCCTGGTTTGAGCCTGTTTCTTCACCTGGCTCCTTTGTGCACCTTTGGAAGCAAGCTGCGGTATTTACGTGAAGTACAGAAGGGGAATGATGCAGGTCCTTTCTTACAGGTGTTCCAGCAGTCATAATGATGATACCCTAATCCCGCAAGTACCGATAGCTTCATGGCCCACCACTCCACATCATTTGTTAACGTTAGAAATGCTGATAGGTCAAAAACAACTCAAGTATTCTAGTATAGAAGCAAGTGTTCAAACTCTGTGCAGTTTGTAGTAGTATGGAGCTTAGATAAGTCACCTTCAATGGGGATGGGGTTGAAACATGTGTAAATGCAGGTTCTCATCTGATTGATTTTCTCTGTTAAGGTCTGTCTAGAACAGCTGGTTCTGAAAGTTGGTACCTGGCCTCATCCCTCACATCACCTCACTGTGTTGTTGCTATGTGTGCTATGGTTTAGAACTGGAGTGTGTCAAGCAGGCCTTGTTTTGAACATTTGGTTCCCACCTGGTGGAGCAGTTTTGAAGGCATGGAACCTTTGGGACTTGGGGTGCAGCCAGCAGGGGCAACACTAGGCAGCATGGCTCTCTGAAGATTATTTTCTATTCAGGTCCAATCTAGCTTTGTGATTTCTGGTCCTTTCTGCCATGGTAGGAACTTCTCCACACTCTCCTGCATGCAGAAGCCCACTCTGCCATGCCCTCTCAGGATGGACTGAATCCCATGACGTTTTGAGCCAAAACACCTCCTTTAGTTTGCTTCTGCCAGGTGTTTATTTAGTCCCAGGGATGGGAAAACTCCCTAATATGCCATGGCTTCCTGGGAGGTCGTTGTAGATTATAGAGTGCTGTCTTTGGCTGGCCTGGTGGGCCCAATTTGATATTTGAAAACTCTCCAGTATTTTCCTCCAAACATGTCTTCTTATATTGCTGCACAAAATATCTCTCACTCCTCTCAGGCCATATCTTTCACTTTAAAATTTTCCCCCAATCTTTCATCACAGTGAGAGTCTGAAACAAAAGGTTCAGAAATATAACAGCCCACTCTAAAATGTTAAGTAATCGCTCACTGTCATCAAGGGAAGAGGCATGTTCAGCCAGGTCTTTCTAGGACATCCACCCCTCCCGAGAGTACATTAGACTCTTTTGGAAACCATTTTAACGTTTTTGGGTCACACAGTATGAAGTGAATTTGTGTTCTATGGATGATGAGCATCCCAAAGAAATCTATCCAGTTCACAGGGGACAGTGGGCAGCCCACTCTCCTCCCCCAAGGAAGATGAGGTTCCAAAGATAACTTTCCTTGTCCTTTCCTGTGGGGGCCAGAGAAGGGGTTGAATGTGAAAAGGTATGGCTTTTAACAATGTTTTAAACTGCAGTCCTCCTCGTACAAACAGATGCAAAAGAGCTCACTGCTTTGCAGAAACAGTTCATTTTAAATAAATCAATTAGAAAATGTTACTGAAGACAAATAAAAATATCGAGGCATTTCTCATTTATATTCAAAGCTAAGGATTAGGAGAACAACCCAATTACTCATCCAATCTGCCCATTTAAGCACCTGTCAACCAAAGGGATTAATATGCCTTCTGTTTATGGAATTAGGGGCAATTCTACCACAGTCTTTGCCTGAGAACCATTAACAAACATCTTTGAAGTATGTATTAGCATTTCTTAGCTGCTCTACTATAAAGACCCTGACAGAAGCCCATAAAAGCATTCAAGTTTCATAGCTACACTGTTGTACCTGGAAGGTGAAGCCTCCCCGCTTACCCTAAATCAAGAGGTATACCCCCAAAATGAGAAAAGCAGCATTTAAACAAAAAAGGAAAGAGTTGCTTCAAATACTCAGTTCGTCGAAGTTAATTATTCTCACATGGATCTATTTTTCTCCGCAAAGAGACAACTTGAAACAAGGGTAGGAAGGAAATGATTAAGTTACAAGAATATAAAAATGTAGAGAACTACATAATGTCGAATAGGAGTTTCTAGAGACACCATATGGAGCATCTGCAAATGATTACCATGCTCAGATGGTGGCAACACCTGCTCTGGCCCTCACTCTGATGTGAAATTCTAGAAGAAAGGTATCAATACTTTATAGAATCCATTGGAGGATAACTGAGCCATTTTGGCAGTAGTTTCTTTCCCATGACAAATGCAATAAATATATGTATATATAAAAAGGTGTTCTGCATGTACAAACAGTCTGATTGTTACATAAGCACTCAAAGTTATAAAAAAGAGTCAATAATTTTGAAAAAACGGGCCAATTACAAATCAGGGGGAAAAACATGAACAGGTACTTACTTCATTTGGGGAGACAGACAACCAATAAGCACGTGAAAAGAAAGGTTCCCCCACGAACTGAAAGAGAACTTAGGGCTGGGGAGATGACTCAGGGTAAAGATGATTGCTATCCAGCCTGCAAATCTGAGTTCAATAGGCCCCTCCTACCCCAGACCCATAGAGTTGAAGGAGAGAACCAATTCTTGTTAGGTTGTCCTTTGACCTCCACATGTAAACTGTGTAACACACACACACACACACACACACACACACACATTCGAGTAAGAAAATAAATAAATTTAATGAGGTGTGTAAAGAATAAAATGAAAATGAAAGCTGTGAGGAAGTTTTTATAAGCAAATAATGGCTATAAGATTCTGTACCACTTCTATGAGCCATTTCTCCTCAGTACTACCGGGGTGAAAGGGAGACATATTTCTGCAGCTGTATACATGCTTATATGTGAATACAGACTGTACACTGTACTCATAAGATGTGTCTGTATAGCTTTACTCGGAAGAGCCACTCAAACTATAAACAGCCCACATGCTCAGTTAGAGAAAGGGAACACAACTGTGTCACTACGTATCAAAAGCTGTCCAGGGCCGCTTTAATCCCAGCACTCGGGAGGCAGAGGCAGGTGGATCTCTGTGAGTTCGAGGCCGGGTTGGCCTCCAAAACAATACAGAGAAAAACCCTGTCTCATAAAACCAAATATATATATATATATATATATATATATATATATATATATGTATGTATATACACACACACATATATAGAGAGTCAAATTTGGGCCAGTGAGATGGCTGAACGGCTAGAAGTGCTGGCCCGGGAAGCCTGACGACCAGCGTTCAATCCCCAGAACTCACATATGTGTGAAAAAAGAGAAATGATTCCCCAAATTGTTCCCTGTTCTCCACACACATGCTACAGCCAGCAGAGGTGCCAGCATACACATATCATATGCAATACCAATAAAAATAAGCAGATACAATAAATAAGCAGGTCTCAAAAGAGTAGTACTGCATGCTTTCTTTCAGCTGAGGTCTTGGAACAGGCAAAGTGCATGTCTCTGTTGCAGTATGCACACCCTGTGACTTATTGAGACCTGGATTGCACAGGAAAACGTAATTGACGGAGGAAACAAGGAAACTGCACTCTTACAGTTACAATATGACACAATAGTATGCAGACCTAAGTTTGATCAGCTCCATCATAAACTAGTGTTCATCCTTTCCAACACAAAAAAAGAGGTAGATAAGAAGGGTAACTGTATTAGTCAGGTTCCAATAAAGAATAGAATATGTGTTTCTACATAGATAGATCATGTATATTATACTGGCTCACGGGATATGGTCCTGGTAGTTGGACTACAATGATTGTCTCATGATAGAAAGGTCAAGGATCCAGCAGTTGTTCAGTCCATTAAGAAGGATGTCTCTGCGGTTGGAATCTGGTGGTAGAGTCCTGGAGGGTTCCTGGAGAGCTGCTGGTATTCAGTCTACATTGCAATCTTGAAGTAGTTTCTAATACAGGTGAAAGAGCACGTCCGTAACAAGATAGATGAACTCACTATTGAGATTGAGGTAGAGTTTCCTAGAAGTAAAAGCGTCCTTCTTCGATTTCCTTTTGTGTGGGCTGTTACTGGAAGGCGTGGCCCAGACTGAGAGTGTGTTTTCCAGCTTCAAATAACCCAATGAAGAAAATCCCTTATGAGTGTACTCAGTAGTTTGGATCCCAGTTAACTCCACCTATTGTTAAGTTTACAACCAGTATTAGCCATCACAGAAGTGTATGCAGTATTTATTGTAGAACTGGCTGTTCTAAGATTACATATTTTCTCACACAATCCTCATACATGTCTAATTTACTTTTACATTGATTGTTTTAATTTTATTGTTTAAATTTCATTTTACAGATGGGAAACTAAATAGCAAGCTAACTAGGTTCAGGTGTTTGCTGATACATTCATCCCTATTGTATATAAACAGTTATTAAGTGTATGCATAGTTTACATTAACTTTAAAGAACTCTGGGTCATTTAGAGATTGGCTTGGTGAGCACTTAGACCACACAATACTGAGTTGATGCTGCATTAATGTAAATAGAGAAATTAAAGACCTTTACAAAGTATTTCTGATGCAGGAATGTGTATGCTTAAGTGTGCTAACTAGCTATATAATGACTTTAGAATCTAAGAAAATGGGGTTTTAGCTCCTTCAAACACTTTTAGAGTACAGACGCAGGACTGATGTACGGTATAACACAGGGAAAGTTACCCAGCTATAAAGGTTAGTCATTTCAAGCCCTTACACAGCTGACATTTGAATAAGGGACTCAGATAATGAGAAACTGGGTGTTGAGTCTCTATTGACATCCAACTTGCAGGGCTTAGAAGGTCAGTCACAATTTCAAATGACCCCTATGGGTTGTGACTAAAAATAGAGCCATGTTCAATAGCAGCAAAGACAGGCCTTTTCCACTGGAGGAGGGGGCGGGGGGGGACACACAGTAAGGTATGGACAAGGGAAGTCTTCTAGTGAAAGACACTCAAGTAAGAGGGGCAGATTCTCGGCATCCACAGATCTCCACTCCTATGTAATTACTTTGATATGCTGTCTCCCTTGTATCAGTGAAAGTCAACATCCATATTCAACATATTTTATTTTGCATTGTTGTTTTGTTTTAAGATAGGGCCTTAGAGCTGGGGAGATGCCACACTTAAGACAAGGAACAGAAAGTACCTGAAAATCTCAATGGAGTGAGGCTTGGTGCTGTGGGGACTGAACTGCAGGGAAGGGAAAGATTATGCACAACCCACTGTGGATTTCCTTGCTCTACCATTTGTCAGAGAAATCCTAAACCCCAAGCACAAACTATGCACTGATGGGAGATGCCATTCTGTAAATCTGTCTCTTATTGGCAATTGAATAAAGCACTGTTGGCCAATAGGAAAACAAGATAGGTAGAATTAGGAGTCAAGCAGGACTCTGGGAAGGAGAAACACAGGGAGTCATCATGTAGCTGCCATAGGGGTAAGAAGTCCCGACCGTTTCTCCGGTAAGAGAAATACTTAGATTAACAATTATGGAATAAATACTTAAGTCAGAGCTAGCCAGTAAGAAACAAGCAAGGCCAGCAGCTTCATGATGAATACAGCATCCTGTGTGTTCATTTGGGGCCAACAGCTTCATGATGAATACATTCATTTGGGACTGACGCGGCTCTGGGACCAGGCTGGCGGGAAGGCTTCTCTCTGCAATGCTCCTCTGTTGGTTATTTCCCACCATCCAATCCCAATGGCCCCAGCACTCCTCCCTGTGTCCTTATCTATCTCCCTGTTCCACTTTACGATGCGTTCAACTGTTACTAGGTCTCTACTTAGAGTCACCGCCATCTCCCAGGTTCCCATCAACTATGATAGTTCCTGCCATCACTTCTCTAATGGCATCTGCTACCTGCTTCCGAATCCACACGTGCCAGCTAATGAGTCAATCAGCAAACATCAAGTTAATAACTAAGGCATGCTAGTGGATCTTATTTGATAAAGAACACGGTATATGACATTCCTCGCTAAACATTGACAGTCTCCCTCCTGTGTGTGTGTGTGTGTGTGTGTGTGTATGTATGTATGTGTGTGTGTGTGTGTGTGTGTGTGTGTGTGTGTGTGTGTGTGTGTGTGTGTTGAACCCAGCATGGGCAGATGGGCTAACCACTGTAAAAAAGAGAAATTAAAGGTCAAATATTTCCTTTAACTGTATGAACAAGCATCACAGGTGGAAAGTGTGATTCCCTTGAGTAAGGTTTAGGCCCTGGAACAAAAGGTCCACAGATGAAGCCTGTGTATATGACCAGATCACCAAGCACAGCCCTTCCTACGAAAGAAGCCAGGTCTGCCTTCTTCCATTGATATTGAGAATGAAAGAAATTCCTTCTACAGGAAGCACAAGAGGAGACACGGTAAATGTGGGTCATTGTCTGTCTTAGTTACTGTTCTATGGCTGAGAAGAAGATACACCATGACCAACACAAGTCTTATAAAAGCCGGGGGGCTTGTTTACAGTTCTGGAGGGTTAGCTCATGGTCAGCATGACAGGACAGGCATGGCACTGGAGAAATGGCCAAAAGATTTACATGGACATCAGTCAGGGAGAAAGAGAGGAGGATGGGAGGGAGGGAGGGAGGGAGGGAGCGAGGAGGAAGGGAAGGACGGAGGGAGGGAGGAAGGGAAAGATGGAGGGAGACCTGGCACTGGCTTTTGAACCCTCAAAGCTCACCTGCAGTGACACATTTCCAACAAAGCCATACTTACCACTTAGAAGGCCATACCTAATCCTTCGCAAATAGCCCCACTAACTGGGAACAGAGCACTTAAACACGTGAGTCTACAAGGGACAGTCTCATTTGAATCACCATACTCTACTAAATCATCGTCCAGTCTATTGACAGACCATGGAAAGGAAGAGGCCACGCACTGCTGGTGGGACCAGTCGGCACCCATGGGAGATTCATAAGCGTCTCATGGGTTGGCTTACATCTGGCTACACTCCTTAAACTTCTAGAATGGGTAATGATCTGGTCCAGGCTAGTCATTAAGATATTTTCTACTTTGGATATTTCACCATGTGTATAAATAACATATGAAGAATATTTATGTAAATTAAGGCTGTCTTCCAGGGCAATCATATAAATATCTCAGTAAAAATTGCATAATCCTCAGAGGCAATGCAATGTACTGTAAAGATATTGACTAATATAGACCCTACTACAGATGAGTTATATGTGATTAAATTTTTCTCATCTATAAAATAGAATGGTTAGATTAACTCTGATATCCCTGATTATAAACTAATCTGTTTTAACTCTATCATCTCACTTACATGTGATAATTAAAAAATATGAATACCCTCTTACAAAATTAAAAGCAGATCTTATTTTCCTCTAATTGCAAATTAAAATTGCTTAATAATTGGGGAAAATTGATTAAATTAGATAAATTTTCAGAAATTCTAATTGATATGTGTGTGTTACTTAACGTCTGCTGAGTAACAAAAGACCATCATTTGTGTTGCTTAAAACAACCCACATTGGTCATCAGGAACTTTCTATGGGTAAGAGGCCCAGGCTAGCCCTACCTGCTTCTCTACTTGATGTATCCCAGGACCACAGCCCAGGGGCCAGCTAAACTGAACTCTTTCCTGGAGCTAGTTGCAGGGCTTGGGGGTGGGGAGACTCTGCCAGCTTGAGTGATCAGTAGTCACTTTCAGATACTGGTAATCTTGTCTTTGTTTTGTGACATGTGAGTTTACTCTGTGTTCTGGATCTGTTTCAAGGGCATCCTTAGGACTGGCAGTAGATTTCCTATCAGTCTCTGCGATCAAGTGTGGTATAACACAACATACCCCAGGAGGAATATCCCGCCCTCTTTACTTCATTATATCAGCAAGAAACAAGGCTCAAGTCCTACCCCATGCCCAGGGTTACAGAGAGTAGAAAAACAAGACTGTCTTAGAGTCAGTCATCATTCCCAGATGTTCTCACACTGCGAAGTGCAAAGTAATTGCTACAAGAAACCTAGCATCCTTTAATCAATTTAAAAATAATAGACAGCTAAAACCCAAAAGTATCACGAAAGGATGCTACCGGAAAAAGTTCTTTCTTGCATTAGAAGCCGTGACAAGGCACGTTTTATTTGTTTGCTTGTTTTTTTTTTCCTCTAGCAAGTAATTTCAGGATTCTTTAGTAATCAACTTGCCACTTTTCTCTGATAAAAGGCCTTAACCCTGGAGACCAAAGAGAGGTGAAATACCCATATGCTCCTCTCTGCAGAAGAAATAGTAAAGTGCCCGACTGTTAACAAACTGAAATGTAAGAGATGTTGCTTAACAACTCACAATGGTTTGGTAAAAAAAAAAAAAGACATAAAGGGCTGGGCTATTTTTATGCTTTCTAAGGATTCTTGGCTTAAGTGTTAAGAGTAGCGAGGTAAGCTGGAAAGAACAGGTCCTAAGCAAAAAGGAGCAGATCAAAAGGAACATGGATTTTTAGAAAGATTCAATGTGGCAATACCCTCATAGAGTATTATGGAAGGTAAACCATACTGAGTCCCCAAAAGCAGTAATTTTTGAGGCTCAGGTGACCTCATGCCTTTTCTTGCCTGGCTTTGTCTCTCTCACATTTAGTTTTTTCCAGTCAGAGTCACATTGCCACATTTTGCAAGTGTTGAATTAAAATGAGCTTGTCACTAATAGGACACCCATCGCCCTCACCTAAGGACCACCTACGGTGTAGAGGCAGGCATATATAAGCAGTGCTCAGCGGGTGAGATGTTTAGCAGCTGATGGAGGAGGAGGGTGACAGATTTGGGGCTGTCAATAGGAAGCCCTTGATCTGGATCTGGAAAGAAAGGCCTCCAGAGTACCTCGTGGACCACGTGGACCATGCAGGAAGGCCATACCACGGCCTTCAAAAGAATGCTTAACATCCGTTTAGCACAGTTTAACCTATGCATCTAAATGTTAAGGCCATGGGATTTCTACATGGAGGAGGAGAGGATCAATTTGTGAAAACTTCTAGATGAATTACAGGATTATTTTTTGGAGAATTGGAAAGAAATAATTAGCTGCATCAAACAGCCTCTAAGTGTTCTGTAGGGAGATCCCCGGTGGGTCATAAAGCTAGGCACATTTTCCCCCATTTTACAGGTAAGAAAAGAGAGACTCCGGCAGCATTCCTCAAAGCTCGTAAGTGCCAGAGCCTTCCATTCCTTTCCTACTTTCCTTCTCTCTTTCTCACTCCTTCCTTATCTCCACCCTCTCTCCTGCTGAGCACAGGTATTGTGCACATTATTAACTATGTAAAAATGCAAATAATTGTAAGGTCTTGTCAACAAGAAGTTGGCAACAGGAGACACCCCTGTTTTTAGCACGGTATATTTCAAGAACATCACGGATGCCTCACATTGCTAAAAGTACCAAACCCTGTATGTACTATGTAGGATTAGTTTTACGCACACACCTGCCACACCCGCTGCACAGCCTGTATCCGAGAATGTGGCGAGGGTGTCAGGATTGATGACACAGAGACCCATCAGTGGCTTCCATAAGGCTCCTCAAGAAGGCTCTCTTTTATTCCTACCCTGGCTGGTTATTATACACCCTGACACCAGAGGTGGCAGTGGGTGGGTCAGAAAGAAGTGGTTAGTATTTGGAAAAGGTGGAGGACAGGGTGTTCCCATGGGCAAGCCCTTTTCAGGAACTTATTGCCCTGGGCACTGTATTGTTTTTAGTAAACATGTTTTTAGTAAACATTGTCTTACAGCTGCCTCCTCCCAGGCTGGTGGGGAAGTGGGTCTCTGGCCAAGGTCTGTTGTCCCCACAATTCCCCCTTTTTGATTTTCTAATGAGGTACTCCTGACTTAGGTCAAGTAGGGTCACCTTCCCTTGCCCGTCCTTGGGGGACCTGTCAACCCCTGTCTTAGGTGGGAGGTGTTTTCCCCCACAGGTTGCCCGTCATCAACGAACCTCATCTTTACATCATCTGTAACCAAACTTCATGGCTATCAGGATTGCCATGGGCTAAGCTGGTGATGGATCTCTTGCCTCTGGAACAAGGCACATTTGAACTCGGCATAAAGCCAGAATGCCTACCGCCACTGTCACCATTAGAAGGACCCCCATTGACATAGCGCCTCTCCATCACCGTACCCATCCCCCAATCTTGGCTATAGAATTCTACCAGCCTTCCTCTGTTACAAGGGTAACCCTCATGTGATTTACAGTTACAATTTGATGGTCAGAACAGTGATACAGTTTACAATTGTTCCAAGATCTACTCAGGAAAGCATTTAGAACGTGCACTTGCACAGATACATTAGGTACAATCATTCATGTTATACATGCAGCATGATAAAAAATATGAACAAGAGCACCAATTTGTTCCTGTGGTGAAGCAGTTTGTTGATTTAACATCAGCAGCCTCAGATGAATATGCGACTTGAACCAAAGTCTCCTTTTTGTCGCATTAGGACAAGTTGCATTTCTCCAGAAAAATACACTGGCATAGGCGTGATTCCAGAAACAGGAACCACCAAGGCTGATATTTCAAGTGACCATGTCCTGTTCAAATACTGAAAAGGGGCTTTTGCCACTCATCACAGTCCATACCATTGTCCAAATGTCTTAAATAGGTCCTTTTTTCCCCCAAAGGGAAAAACTGGCAAAATGAGTTCTGTTGTTTCAAGGTGTGTCAAGGGCAGATTGTTAATCTTCCAGTTCTCTGTTGGCTTCGGGATGAAAACTCACGGGTCCGGGAGGTTGATGCAGCAGGCCTGTTGAGAAACTGGAAATCTCGAACCGACTGTTTTCCTTCTTTCTCGGCTCTAGATTCGATGACATCAAGAATCAGGAATACTGATTTAGGAGATCTCACTCAAACTGGCTTAGGTAGGCTCCCATGGTCTCAGGTCCAGTTTTTCTCTGCTCCATGCCTTACACCAAATGTTCTGACAGCTGCAGAAGCTTTATTCTTTTCCTGCAAGAAAACACAAACATGCCCTCGACCCCAAATTGGGGTCTTCTCCACTGTCGAGTGCATGGATATCTCCATTTGACCTGAGCAATAGTTGCTCAAGTTCCATCATGCCAGAATCACAAGCAGATTGCTCATTGGCATTCACATTTTAAAAATTTTTAAATGAGGAGTGTACTATTTAATGAGTCATGTGGGGACTGGGGACATTACTCCCCCTTTTTTATTTTCTAAAGTTTGTTTGAACTGTTGAAGCTGGACCATAACAGTAGAAGGATTTGTCTACCCTCCTTAGTTAACTATCTAGGTGAATTGGGACCACTATCTAGATTATTAGTAGATGCCCTTTAAAAAAGGACATATCTATTAAGTATTTTCCAAAAACATCTAAAAATCACTCAAATATTTTAAACTATAGTGTGTCCCAAATAACTTCTGAAAATTATTTGAAGTCTATGAGCAGTCTTTCCCAATCTAACCTGTAGAGCTCTCACTAGCTGACAAGGCCTCATTTGCATCTTAACTTTTCTTTTAAGACATTAACCGACTGGCTGAGTGTTCCTTTTGGCTATATCTAAAGCAATTTAGGTAGCTTTTTAACTATTTTTTAAGGCATTTAAATATCCTTTTAATCACATAAGCAGTTCACACTCACGAATTCACAATCACATTTCATATATAACTACAGTAATCATAAGCTTATATAACTCAGACACCACAAGTGGTAAGCAATAATAAACGAGATAAAGTAATTTCAACAGTCTGTTGTCATAATAAAACTTATTTGAATGCAGTTTGTCATGAGATCGTCTCCCTGTGTTGTTTTTATCATATTGTACTCTCAAAGCACGCACATATGATGCCACATAATGAGACTAGGATGTAACACTGGACAACCTGGGGATGCTGCAAGGCTCTGATAATGGTGATGACCAACATTCCGTCAGCACAGCAAGTGGTACATACAGGGTGGATACACTGGCCAAAGAGTCTGGATGAGACGGAGGACAATTTAATCATTCTATACAGAGGGGTTGGCCGCTAAAAATGCAGAAACTGCCTCTGGAATCTTTTCATGCATTGTGAGCTCCTTTGATCGTGTGTAAATGATAACACAGAGAGTGAGCCATGAGTGAGGGCATGCTATATTTAAGTCAGCACTGAGAACCAGGCTTCTGGCTGCTTTCCTTCAGTTCTTACTTAGGAAATATTTGACTTACTTGCAGGGGAGAGGAGGACAGAAAACAGGAGACTCGAGGATTGTGGGATGAAATCAAGAACGTATCCACAGGATAACAGCTGGCTCAGCACAGGTGTGCCCACTTAGTATTGAGCTTAGCCCACCATTAAAGATGAGTTTAATTTAATTGCTCTGTGTTTTAAAAAATCAGAGATAATTATATTGGCTAGAAAATTCACTGGGAAACCATAACATCAACAAATACCTTTTTGTCCTTCTCTGGGACTTACAATGTTATTGCTGTTTTAAAAATACACTTTATCTGTAAAATCAACCTCTGGCAAAGGGAATAACATTTCTCCAAACCCTCCAGAGCAGACAGCCATCTCTCAGATAATATAACTACATGAGCCAAAGCCTTTCTTTACAGAAGAACATAAGGAAATAGATGAGCAAATGAACACTTAATAGAAAAGTCTTGGTATGAATAGGGAGAGATGGAAATCATTTTAATGTTTCAGCCACCTTCAGCACTTAATTTTTCCTACAGTGAATAAAATAAAATAATAAAATATCTCCATTAGTTTTTGCACAGTACATAAAGCTGAATGATTCTGAGTATTTGCTAGTACAATTATCTCATCTTCTAGAACATTTTTTCTCTTTAGAAGATTCAAGCCTCACTTTGTATAAAAATGACTTTTGGATTTTCAGCATCCTGATAGTCCCTCTGTCATAACCCTACACAATGGACTGAAAGGCGGAGAAGACAAATTCCAATAATAGGATCATGCTCTAAGCTCTTTATTGCAAAGATTACTGGCAACAAAGATCTACGGTCATGCCTTGCTTCACGCTTTACATAATAAAATGGGGACAGTTTTATACACATCCTGTTACTACCAGACGTGTACCATGTCACCGCTGAAGTTAATTCATCAATCACAAGACGTGACTGCGTAGAAATGAAGTCAGGCTGGTTTAGCGGTGGGAAGACAAAGGCTAGAGGGGACCCTACCAAAGTGAAGATCAAAGCATGACTAGAGGAAGGGAGAAGAGAAGACCAAGTCTTGGGCAGAGCCTGGCACAGTTCCAGATCCCTTCCTCCAGACATCGTAGATGATACCACTAGACTGTGGGCTGGCAGTCAGGATGATTCCATTCTAGAACACATGGGAGAAGACTGGCTGTTTCTGTTGAGGACTGAAGCTCTCTCTCTCTCTCTCTCTCTCTCTCTCTCTCTCTCTCTCTCTCTCTCTTGAAAACCCTGAGGTCCACGAGGGAGGCAAGTAAGAAGTAAAGAAGCTGAGATTCTAGACCCTTGTCTTCCTTTCTTCCTTGTATAGGCACTGAACACAAAGAAAACCCACTGGATATGGTCTCCCAAGACCAACTGAGAATGCTGCATGCAGTGGGGATGTATTTCACTCTCCATCTGTGAATCAGATCCTCACCACTGCGACAAAAGACATGAAAAAGTCAACCAACAAGGAAGAATATCGCATCTGGGCTCACGATTTCAGAGGTATCAAGTTACAGTCGCAGACAACAGGACCCTATTGTCTTGGTCATGAGTATCCTGGTGAAAGGGCATAGCTGAGCAAACACCTTTTGACAGCTAGGAAGCAAATAAAGAGATAAGGATGGGCCACAGTCTCCATATCCCTGCTAAGGGCATGCCCCCAACGTCCTTTCTCCCATTAGTCGCCAACTCTCGGTTGCTACAGACTGTCTTCCAGTCCATTAACACATTGCACTTTGGAGTACATTAAAGATGCAGATATTTTGGTTTGGGTTTGGGTTTGAGTTTATGTATTTTTTTAAGAGGAAAAGAACATAAAGTTGGACAGATAGGGACATGGGGAAAGACAAGATCAAAACATGGATATTTTTCAAGAAAAACAAAGATGCAAAGCATAATGATGTATTTGTTTGGTCACTTAAAAAAACAATGTTCTATCGAGGCTTTCATATACCACATGACTAACACAGTACCTCCCATAGTTACTGTCTGTTGTACAGCCTTTTCTTTTCCACCAGAAACCTCCCTTCCTGGTTAAAGGTTGTTGGCACTCAGGAAGTAAATGCAATTCACAAGGCTCAGGAAATAAATACAACCTCACAAATGCTGAGCAGTTCCTGAAACTTACAAGATTCACAAGGGCCCTCCCTCTTCAAGGTAATATACGCAGTAACAGAGAGGACTCCTCTGGATTCAATAGTCATGGAAAGCACCACCAGCGCAGGTCCCACACACATGGAGATGAGCTGTGTAGCTCCGCAACCTTCAAGTCGCCCACACTACTAATGCTTCTATACCATTAGGTAACCCTAATAAACTAACTGATGTGTTAAGTTAGATGTGTGTGTTTGTGGGGGGAATAATTCCTCTGGCCTGTCATTAATTCCCTACCTGGGGTGGATAGATATGTGTTCATGCCTCTCCATAAAAGCTCACACATATTTATGAGGCCTCTGGCAGTGGAGCCAGTGTTTATCACTAGTGCACAAATTGACTCTGGGAGCCCATTCCCCACAGAGGGATACTGTCTCAGCCTGAATACATGGGGGAGGGCCTAGGTCCTGTCTCAAATGATGTGTCAAACTTTGATGATCCCCCATGGGAGGCCTCACCCTCCCTGAGGAGTGGATGGGGGATGGATGGGGGGTTGGTAGGGGGAATGGGAGGATGAGAGGGAGAGGGAAGTAGGATTGGTGTATAAAATAAGATTGGTTTTATTTAAATAAAATTTGATTTTAAAAAAGCCCACACACATTTTCCTTATTGTTCAGTTTTCAGCATGAAAGTTAAAGTTTCCAGCATGAGAGATGACAATACAGTGACCTCACCCATGGAGAAGAAAAGCCAGCCTATTTAAATCGAAGAGCTGTTTCTCCATCTCTACAGTGTCATTTTACAACTCAGAAGTTCACGGCTATTTGTCTCGAAACAAGCCAATCTCCCCTCCTTGTCACTGACTCTTGCACACTGATTTCTGGTTCCAACAGAGAAATGTTCCCTTCTTACTCTCATACCTAAAAGAGTTAGGGTGCAATGTCACAAACATTAAATTCTTCAGTGCTCACTTCTCTTTAAAAAGTGAAATCAACAGACTTTTTATCAGCAAGCCAGCAAATACTGTACACACTGAGTATTGTCAAAAATGTGTGTTTGTCCTAAAAGTGAGTATTATTTCAAAATTCACAGCATCCACATGAAGGCAATGGCTTTAAAGAAAGGATCACAGTTAGGCATTCCCTAGGTGGTTGCAATAGTCTCTCTCTCTTCTTCAGTTGCCTCTGGGTTAGTCTTCCACTCCAGTAGGAGCCCTTCGCAGCAAAGACAAGTGACCTCCCCCAATGCAAATTTACTATATTTGAAAATCCCTGCCCCTGGCCTTGGAATGATTATTGATCCCTAGTGCACAAATGGGCTTTGGGTAGCCCAAATCCTCAGCAGTCAGGAGAGGACCACATCTTCCTCCAGCATCTTCTGTTCCTTCCCTGGTCCTTACTGCTCTGGGGATATGTTCTTTTCAGTTCCTCAAAGATGCCGTTCCTCATCTTGCCAAGGCCCTTTGTATAGGCGACATATTGAGCTGATGTATTCAAAGATTACTGGTAGCATCGCTCTAGGGTTCATATACCAGCTGATTTCCAACTAACTGCATCTCCGGCCATGTGTCACACTTTTGGGATGAAATCATTTCTCTCAGACTGTGCGTGTCTTTGTCACGCACGCTCACAGGACTGTGGCAGTTTTTTCATCACTCGCTACTCATTCTGGCGTTGTGAAGAATTGCTAGGGGTCCACCTGAGCTACCTGTGAGCTCTACGTGGAAAGGAGCGCTCCCCTCGTCTCGTCACTGCTCACACTGTCTAGAGCACAGCAGATGCCCTCCAGTATTTAATGAGTGAATCTGTTCACATACGGAATCAGTATTCTCCTGCATAGTTTCACTATGTCAAAGGCTAATGACAGAAAAGAAATTTAGACAACCATGAGCATACAGCTATGGGCCAAAGCAACTCCTACACACAGCATACCCCGTGCTTATAAAATGTTTCTGTGGAGGTAGTATTTCTTTTAAATAGAATACCAGAAACAAGGAGGAAGAGAAGGGAGGGGGAGAGTTGGAGATGGAGCGCCACAGCAGAAAGCGGCTCTTATCTGCCCTGGCAACACTAAAACCATTACAACACTCACTTGTTTATTTTCATTCTATACATAGCTGCTATTTCCCACTTCATTCTTTCTTCTCCCACTGATGAAGGGACATGGACAGGGCAGATAAGATTCACATCATTTTACAGCTGAGCAGAAAGCCTCCAGGACAGACTTCCCTGAGGACTAAAATGAAAACCTGGGGCTATAGTCACGTATGCAATGCCCAAGTCCCCTCCTTCCCCACACCATGCTTAACACAAGGGCTCTCATCTGATAAAAATATAGAAACGACCACCATCAAGTCAAAGCGAGAGTTTCGATAAGTTTCTACACTGAACTTTCTCGGAAGGAGATTCTCCGCCCTCGAAAGCCTTTCAACTTTGATGGCAGAGCTATGGGTGTACATATATCATTACTTTGTCACTGTGTCCTATTCCTCCAGTCACTTCTCATGGCTTGCTATAGTTGGGTTCTATAAAAATCACCACAAAGCCCAAATTAACAAATATTGAACCATTGCTTCTAGGGGAAATACAGAATTAGGACCCCACGGACCCCTGTTCACATTGCCATCAACTAATCGATGCATAGTCTGTTTTATGTGTGTGTCTGCTTATTGGCATACCCCTTCCTGATCCATTCACATCGAATTTGTGACCAGCAACACTATTAACTCATGCTCAAATGAGTGTGTCTTGGACACACATTTTCTCTATGAAGCCCACTGGCATTTATGAACACCAGCAAGCACTTTGGGGTTGATGTGTGAGGTCATATCAAACAGAAGAAAAAAAATATCCCCAAAGAAAGCAGAAACACATGAGAACTCAGACACGTCCCTAGACAGAATATACAGAGAGCATCAGATACACTGTGAGCACTGCTGAGTCCGGAATACAGAACATTGCCTTGTTTGATCCGCCTGGAAACATGCAAACCTAGAAATCTAGACTTTTGGCAATCTACAAAATGTGGCGGGGGACCGAGGAATACGGCTTAGAGATCAGAATTCAAACACGTTTGAGCCTGCAGACAAGTTCTCATGTATGAACCCATCAAGTGTAAGCTTAACAGTAAAAATTCGAAAGAAAGCTGGCCTGCGCATGGCTGAGAGGTATGGAGAGAGTCCAGCGGCTTGTTAAGAGGTTGACGTTGATCCAGAGGGGCTTAGTCTGCAGGACCAAAGTGGTAAGAGAGTGGGCACGTGTTGATAGTACCCAACCCGTGAGACGAAAATAGGGTTGGTGACAGAGTAAGAATGGCTGGTGAAAGGGAAGAATGTGCTGGAACGGAATAACCCAGGACTATTACGTGGCGCCTCCCTTGTCCTGCCCCTGCTGCTCCATAACGGAACTCCACGCTCTGCACAGTTCAGGAAGAACGGTGAAAGCCTCTGTCACCGGCTCCCGCAGGCCAGCGAGCCGAAGGCCAAGGCTCCAGCACGACTGTCCGCTGAGGACCCACTTCCAAAAATGATCCTTCTCACAGCAGCTCTCGGGGACTCTTTCTAAGGGGTCACTAATACCACGCAGGAGGTTCTGGAACCAGCAGCCTAATCGACTCCCAGTCAAGTTATCCATCAGTTACTGTTTTTGACAAGATCTTCAAAAATCTGCTTATTCACCAATTTAAAAAAAGAAAATCCCTAGTCCAACACAGTTTTTAGCTGTCCCAGCCCCATCTCATCCACAGGACATGTGCCCAGGCTCCAGGATGCCTGACGCCACGTGTGGTATGAAAGCCCATGACTCATTGTCTTCTCTGTCTTCGCCGCCCTAAGCATTATTCGCCACTGTGGCAGTAACGTTAGCAGCCTGAGGTTTCTGTAGCAGCAAGCTCACACCAGTAGATGATTTTCCTCTCCCCCGTTTTAACAGACTCAGTCTTACCGCGGTTGTTGCCAGTTTCCTCTCAGGAGCATTTCCCTCCCTCGTTTGGTGAAGCTCACTCAAAAGAAGCACACAACGGCTTCTCTCCCAGGCATCTTGACTTTTGGCATCACGGATCTTGTACTTTCAGAGTGGTTGTAAAGCAAACCTCAGGTTGCTCTGTGATATGCAGCGAGAGATCCTATGACTTTACCGTTGCCCGGTCGGTAGCTGCAGACTGTACACGGTGTGGCTTGAGTCCCCAGGCATGGAAGCTTGCACAGCTGTTTGCTTCTAGAATCTCCTGCTATTGATAAACTGTAAGCAGTGACTCTGCGTGGGTGTGGGGGTGCTGCATTGCTCTCCTGTTGCACTCCAGGTGTGCTGCATGCATGCTGTTTTTGCATCCTTTGACCTGAACCCACCTCAAAAACCACCCACTGTATCTTTCTCTTCCTGTATGCCCTACTTTTATACACACAGCTTGCTGAATATTTAAGTGATCCATAAAATTTCCACAAAATTATCCCCACTACATTAGTTTTCGAAAGGCTGAGAAGAGGAGTATAGAACCCTGACCAAAACAAAAACAAAAACCAACAACAACAAAAAAAAAATCTAAGCAGCTATGATGGCCTTCAGAATCCCAGATGTAAGATGCAGAGACAAAACCCCAGGGACAAGCTGGTTGACCAGGCTAGGCAGCCAATAAGCTCCTGGTTCATTGAGAGACTTTGCTACAATAAGTGTGGTAGAAGCAATTAAGGAAGGTATTTGCTATCAAGTTTGAGTCTCCACATACACACACACACACACACACACACACACACATATACATATATATATAGTGGGCTGTGCACACGCATGCACGTATGCACACATACACACACACACACACACACACCATGCAAATATACATGCAAAAGAGAAGGAAAAAGAGCAATTGTATAAGTTTTCAGAACGTTAAAGGGTGTAGAAATAGATGGTGTTTTCCTCCTAATATCAAAATCTAGATCCATCCAAAACTTTCACAAGTGTTAAGCCCATGGGCCCACACTAATTTGGAGGATTGTTTGACACAATCTGCTTTGTTTGCAGAAGTCTATGAAATTGTTTTAATTAATTATTCTTTATAACTACCATCTTTTCTGGGAATTAATATTGCCTTAGCATATTCATGAAAAATACATTTATTAGGCATAAATGTAATGGCAATCTGTCGTAAACTATACAGCATATCATCCTTGTGAACATTAAATTCTTTTAATTATAGTCTATGGACTCCACTACTCTTGGAACTGCAGCCAGCTTATTACTCAAATAATTCATATGGTTATTTTGATTCAGTCTTGGTATCCGTATAGAATTATCCCATACTTATTCTATGATTACGTTCTTAATGCAAATGTAGCATACACTAATCTGGATCTGGCCAAATTATATGCTTAAATACCTCAAGTTTTATTTTCTGAAACTCAAACAACAGACAAATACATGGTAGGCAAGGCAGACCAGAGGGTAAGTTTACTATGTGAAAGCTATCAATCAGTCAACTGGTTGCTTACAGGAGAACTGGTGGCAATTATACTGAGAAGACTGAGTGTCTCTAAGATTGGGAAGCCAAGGCCACAGAGGATATAGATAGACGGGCAGAAGTCAGGATGACTGGCCCAGGCTGGGTGGAACTCATTTGTGTAGTGTGTGCAAGGGTTTGGGTTTGATACCCAATGAGACAGCAGACACACACATGAGCACACATACACACACACACACACACACACATTGAAGGGGAGACAGAGAGAGAAAAAGAGAGAGAGAAAGTAAGAAGCAGAGAGAGAGAGAGAGAGAGAGAGAGAGACTGAGTAGTCATTCGTAAATGGCCCTGAAGCACAAAATATACAAGAGAGGCTGTAGACTGTAGAGATCCCTGTCCTACAACACTCTCTGGCACTGGCTGGTTCAAAATAAGTAGATAAACAATATCAGTAATAGAATAACTGGGGTTATCCCATTGGCCTGTGTTTATCAGCATGTTATTCCCCAATGTAGAAGAAGAGAATATAATGCAAACTTAAAAAGTGCTTGTAAAACATCAGCTTCCCCACCATTTTCTGTTCAGTCTACACGGATTTTTAGCTCCTATCATAATTCTCTACAATTTTGAACAACCATTTTGATTTCCAAAAGAAAAAAAGTATTGAATCAATATACACAGACATGATAAACAGATCTGTGGGAGGATTGATTGCCACACAGAATAGCCTGATGGTTCAACCGTCTAATCCTTTGTGTAGAGAAAAGGATTAAATTATTAATTTCGCAGGTGTGGATTATTTGCTTTGAAGATCATCCATGGCTAATTTAAAAATCAGAACCATTCAACACACTGCTGATTATCTTTCCACAGTGTCAAGTTCGTAGGCAGGGAGCACAAACTGATCATAGTCTTAGACAAACATAATAAGGGTGTTATGAAAGGATGATTTTCAAAAGTCATGGGTGCATCCCAAAGCTATATATTAATGTATTAGCTGTGCCAGGGCTCCTTGTCTTCACAGGAGGCTGTCAAGAATTATCTCCATTTGAAAGAGAGGCAAAGGCTTTAAAATAAAGGTTATTACAAAAACACAATCAAATCAGAACTACTCCTCAAGCATTTATATTTGGTCTAACACAATGTGAGGTGCTGTGATGGACAAGAAAAATAAAGGAGGAAATAAATGTCATGAATCTGCCTTCAGATAACCTAGAGTAGTATTGAACAAAAGACCTCACAGCATCTTAGAAGGTTGAGGACATGTAATTAAATTAAACTTATGTGCTTCAATCTGCATTTCTGTAAAAATTCACATTGCTTCAAGCTAACTCCTTGGAGAAATTTCTTTTGGAGATGTAACTCATAGACTTGCTCCAGAAGGAGTAGCTTCTACTTCTTTGCATGAACAATATCACACTTTTCATGCCACATGAGTGTAAATTGACATTTTCAATTTAGCTGAATAGAATACAGGGTTGGTAAAAACCAAATACAAGTGGTGAAACCATCAAACCAATGGGAAGGGGCTAAGAAGAAGGGGAAAATGTAACAGATGATTTTGTCATATTTCGTAAGATATTTATACTGTTATTACTCATGGGAAACCATGAGTCAAATCCAATAAGAGGTATTCTACAAAACATTTGATATGTGTTCATCAAAGACCAGTGTCATGCAGACTGACACCACATGAGACTATTCTACACTGGAGACTATATGGGTATGTTCTATATTAGAGACTACATGGGACTGTTCCATCAGAGACTACATGGAACTATTCTATATCAGAGACTACATGTGTCTGTTCTACATAAGAGACTACATGGGACTATTCTACAACAGAGACTACATGGGACTATTCTACATCAAGAACTACATGGGACTATTCTACATCAGAGACTACATGGAACTATTCTATATCAGAGACTACATGGGTCTGTTCTACATCAGAGACTACATGGGACTATTCTACATCAAGAACTACATGGGACTATTCTACATCAGAGACTACATGGAACTATTCTATATCAGAGACTACATGGGTCTGTTCTACATCAGAGACTACATGGAACTATTCTACATCAAGAACTATGTGGGACTATTCTACATCAGAGACTACATGGGACTATTCTACATCAAGAACTACATGGGACTATTCTACATCAGAGACTACATGGGACTATTCTACATCAGAGACTACATGGGACTAGTCTACAACAGAGACTACATGGGACTATTCTATCTCAGAGACCATATGGGACTGTTCTACACTAAGGCCTACATGGGACTATTCTATATCAGAAACTACATGGGACTGTTCTATATCAAGGAGTACATGGGACTATTCTATACCTACCCAAAAAACTTTAGAAATTTTATAATTTCCTGGGCTGCAGAAATAAGCTACAGGGACCAGATGTTTGCAAAGAAAACTGGAGATTGTAAATAGAGTCTTGTGGTGATATATTGCTTATGATCTAATAAAACCCCTGGAGACCAGTTTGCACAGACAGCCACACTGGCTAGCTATAGAAACTATACAGTGGTGGCACGCACCTTTAATCCCAGAACTCAGAAGAAAGGCAGTTGGGTCTCTCTGAGTTCAAGGCCACTCTGACCTATGCAGTTCTAAAGAGAAACAGCTCACACAAAAATGATCTCACCACTTGGGACCCATGCCTTTAACCCCAGGAAACATGAGAGGTATTTAAGATGGAAGCAGGGTCTCAAAGCTGGCATTCATTCTCCAGACACACTGAAGATAGGAAGGCATAGTCTCAGGAGTCTCCATCCATGAATAAGAGAGGGAGACAGGAGCAGCCCTTTCAACCTGAGGTAGAGTAAGAGCTAGTGGCTGGATGCTTTGCTTTCCTAATCTTCAGCTTGAAGGTTGAACCACAATATCTGTCTCTGTGTTTTATTACAGAGCCTCATAAAAGAGTCACCTTAGCTCAAATGAGATCTCCAGAGATCTACAAGGATAAGCCAACTGGCAAACTAAACAATAGTGGAGAGACTACACTAATAGCCCCTCCTTGATGATAGGGTTGATTACTATCCTATATGCCATCCTAGAACCTTCATCCAGGGATTGATGGAAGCAGAGACAGATACCCACAGCTAAACACTGAACTGAACTCCTGGAACCTAGTGACAGAAATGGAGGAGTGATGAGCAAAGGGGTCAAGACCATGATGATGAAACCCACAAAGACAGCTGACCGGATAACGGGGAGCTCTTGAATCCCAGACTGCTGGCTCAGAGGCCAACAGGGAACTGATCCAGACTCCATGAATGTAGTACCAGTGATTTCTGTGGCCTTGGGTAGTAGATCAGTGTTTACCATGGTGTATGAATTATCGTTGGGAGCCCATTCCAAATAGAGGAATGCTCTCTCAGCCTGGACACATGGGGAAGGGCCTAGGTCCTACCCTGGATGAAATGACAGACTTTAGAGATTCCCCCCAAGGAGGACCTCACCCTTCCTAGGGAATGATGTGGGGATTGGGTGGGGGCTTGGGGGGCTGGTGGAGGGGCAAGGGAGGAGGGGTGGGAGAGGGATCTGGGACTGACATGTGAAACATTCATGTTTCTAATTTAAATAAAAACATATATTGAGAAAAAAAGAAAAAAAAATAGTCAGCCTTAGCCAGTGCTGCATTCGCATGTACTACAGTGGAGATACAATTGTGCGGGAGAATGCTTGTTCCCAGGAGATGCACGGATGTATTTAGGGGTGATGTGTCATGTCTGCACATGAGAGACAAATGGAACAGAAAAATAACATGAATATAACCACAGCACACTCCCACAAAGAGAGAGGAGAAAAATAACATGAATATAACCACAGCACACTCCCACAAAGAGAGAGGAGAAAAAAATTGACTTTTGGAAGTCACGGTGGGGTGGCTGTGTGGAGAAAAGTCCTGAGTCACACGGGACAGGATTGGGAAGTAGGTGTCACTGAAAACGATGGCAGGGACTGGCCTATGGGAACAGGGAAGAGGCAAACATCGACAGGTGTCTTTGAGTTACAGAATGAGGGATTGGCCTTGACCTGGGATTAAAACAACGGGACTGAGGACACTTTAGCTTGAGAGTAAAACAACACCTTCACACACAAGTAGAATAAATGACATCAGCATGAAACATAAATTACTAGAAAGAAGAATGCTTTAAAGGGAAATTTCACGAGTCTCATGATGACCAAAGAGAAAAGGGAAGTTTTGGCTCCAGAAAACATAGAAACAGAAAAAGCAAAGATTGATTCAAGGACCTGTAGCAAATAGTGGCTGTTGATGGATTCTTCGGTAACTGCCAGAGGGATCCAGCCCTTGGGCGTCACAATATGACTGTCATGTACAAACATGTAGGGTTGCACCCATAGTGAGCCTGGGACACATACTGCCCATGGACACAGGGTAGGCATGTTTAAATAGATGATAAATTTGCCTGAGATTATTTCCCCCAACTACCCCTCCTCCAAACGCTCAAGGTATCTCTCATTATCTCTCTGGATCCTAACAGGATTTGACCACATCCAGAACCCTTCCTGCCTGGGTCATTTCCTACAGGATACAAAGCTTCTGTAGCAAGTAATATCCAATAAACAACAAGCTATGGGAGAATGAAGACATTGTCTGCCTCACTGACCATGAATACTCTGCTCCTACACAGAATTCCAAAATGAAACTGACCAACAGATCAAAGGAGAGAAAGTCAAGTTGTCATCTGTGGATGCATTATTCCTAACAGTCAAATATAGATCAACACAGTCTACCACTGAATGAGTGCATAGTGCATTTTGCTATTATTAATTTACACACACACACACACACACACACATACACACACACACACACACACAGGATGGGGGGCTTATGAGCTATGGCTTATGTGTTCCCCCATAATGTCCATTACAATCTACGCCTTGATTTTCCCAGGGTTCACAGTGGTACTTCAGCAGGGAGGAAGACAGACAAGGCCTAACAGCAGTTTTTCAGGTAACTAAGGAAATGAGGTACTTCTTCTTCAACCCTTTTGACAGCTCTATTGACAAGGCTGTTAGTCAGGAAGTAAGCTAGGCCCAGGCCCACCCTCGTCCTCCCTGGTCTGACACACGCTCTCATCATTGCCATCCGCCATGATGTTCACACTCCTCAACAGAATCCGGTCACATCAGTAACCCGTAGTCTTGAACCTGCAAAACCCCTATCGTAATACCCTTCCCATGCTTCTTAAGTAGCCTGCCTCAAGTATTTAATTTTAACGCCAAAGTACTGACTGTTGCATTTATGCATGGTGTTGTTGAACATAAATTTTCAACAAGGCAAGCCGAGGAAAACAGAGCCACTTGGAAGGGCCATGGTCTCAGGGTGAACATCTGACTCTGCAAGTTGCTTCAGATGTGAGGATGTGTCAGTGAAATTGGGAAGCCCAGATAATCAAAAAGTTCTCCTCCGGTGTCCTTGGATGCTACTTGTTTAAAATATAATAGTTATGCTTGCTCACACAATTACTTTGTCTGACTTCCTGTCAAATCAATATTCATTCACACAAATCAACCTTATTTCTCTGTCCGTAAAGGCATTCGGTCAATCTGTGTCACTCTGGAGCAAAATTCCAGGATCTTTTTTCTCCTAAAATCAATCTTTTTTTTCTGTTCAATACAATTTACCCCTGTTCTTTATTTTTTGGTTTGTTTAGATTTCAACTACTTTATTAAATTTATTTTTATTATTTTTAAATTATGTATGTGGGTGGGTTGGTGACCGGGGGGACTAGTGGCATTGGATGCACTGGAGCTGGTGTTAGCAGTTATCATCTGCCTAGTATGCTTGCTGGGAAACAAACTTGAATCCTCTGGAAGAACAGTCTGTGTTGTCAACGGATGTACCATCTCTCTACTGGTTCAATTTCTTATATGCAGATTAAAGCCTAACATGATTGTAGAGTCAAATCATACCGCATTTGATTTTTACTTTTTTTTTACATGTACCACATGTAGACATGAATCTTAGATGACATAAGCCACTAGATGAATGACTTGGACATGTTACTTGATTCTTATGAAGTGGACATTGCAATATGCATTTCTTATTGTACTTAATTAAATAAGATAATTCATGTAAGTTACAGGACCTGAAAACGAATAAGAACTCAAAAATCATTATGACTGTAATTATCATTAATATTTTTATTTCACTGTAGATGGTAATAACCTGAGACTGATGATAACACTAAGTGTACTTACTGATAACAGTACTTAAAAGACAAAGGGTTTTTTGGTGAATACGTTTTGAGGACCAGTGTGTGCCCTCTAATTCTATTAACATTCATGGAAGACGAGAGTATCATCTCCATGGTGATGCAGCCCATCAGTGGCTGAGCCCTAGTTCATCCAGGATCCTCTGGCTTGCAAGCCAAGAAGTATTTTTACCTACTTCCTTGGGGTTACTAAGCAAGAAAAGTGCTGGAAACACCTCCAATGGCCACTGACATCCTGACATATTCCTACAACCCATGTTACAATAGCACTATGAATACAAGTTAGCAAAATGGAAAGCGTTGAGGTCTGGTTGCTGAGGCAGATCTACCAAGAGCCTTTTGGTAAATATTGACATACATTCTTTCTTTGGATTTATAACTTCTATGATGAAAAAAATTATTTTGAAAGAGCTACCTGTGAGAGTAACTTTTACGATCCATGCAAATCTAAAACAAGTTTCCACAGCCTCACCTCTGTGGTATACATCAGGGTTTCTGACGGAAGTAGACTTCGAGCTTGGGTTAGGAAGCAGATGCGACTGCAACTACTTCTCTAAACTTGGTGCACCCTAGCTGAGGTTACCGCATGGGGTCCTGCACCACTGCATTTGAGATGTCTACTGAGATGGAGGGTGTTGCAAAGAGGAAGTCTGAGAGTCATCTGGACTCAGAAGCGTCAGTCTCCACTACAGCCAAATTACAGAGGCTTATGGCATGCAACTTGCCGTAAAGAAACTCCTCTGGTGGAGATCAGTCTTAGGGTGGAAACGCTAAAAGGTCTGACTGCACGAAAGTAGAAGCAGGAGCAGAATGAAGCAATAGTCCCAACTACTTCGACTTAGCAGCAGGGACTTCTGGAATCTCGCTCTTGTTTTCAGTGATCCATGAAAAGCATTAACAGAACTTGTGATACATTCATATTTTCTTTTTCTCAGTCAGCGGTGGCACTTACAGTCAACCTCACTCGGAAGGGGTAAAATCTCACAGGACCCCAACCACAGACAAAGAACACAGGCAACTGGAAAATACTAAGAGCGGGAGTGGGGAGGGGAAATGGCCTTCCCCAGGGAGGGCACTCGGGTTGGTTATCTAATACCAAGCGGTCAGCCCTGAAATCATGTAGATACAAGGAGCATTGAATAGACTAAAAGGCTGTATTTATATATTAGAACATGCAAGACGATCGTGTGTGTGTGTGTGTGTGTGTGTGTGTGTAAAATTCAAGAAAATGTGGGCGTGAATTTGAGAGTAAAGAGCAGGTATACACGGGAGGGGGTAAGTAAGGAAAAGGAAGGGAGAACATGATGTAATGGTGTTTGAAATTTCAAACAAACAACAACAAAAAAAGGATATAATATGACATGTCTTAGTGATGGTGGCAAGCTTATTTTCCCCCACTGAGCCTAGCTTCTAAAATGACATTATCTATTTCCTTGGCTCAGTCTGCTCTTAATGGCTGGGATCACACCAGTTCCCTGGTGGAAGCCTAGACTGTGTTGCCCATTCGGAGTTCTATCAATATGCCTCTGGGGCCATGGCTACCAAACTGCTTGACCTCCAGAACCCAGAAAACAGATTACTAAGGAAACTAAATGCAGTTATCTGAAAACTCAGAAGGCAAAGTAAGCAAACACATCTAGGCACAAAATGGTGGCTTAAACAGTTACTGAAAAAATCTCGACAATACAGACACAAAAAGTTGTTATCTCCCGAGGTCCTCTGCCAACACTAATTGGAACCCAGGGTCACACTCAGTGGTGTTTATAAATAAAATCTTTACCAATAACATTACATGTTCATTGGTGTTTATAAATAAAATCTTTACCAATAACATTGAACTTAATCCCCTGACTGCATTTTCTATATTAAGCAAAATACTAGCATTCAGGATCCATTCAAGGTCAAGTATAGTTGGCATATTATAAATTTCTAGCAACTTGGTGGCACTTGTTAATTGGCTTAATATCATTAAGATATATTAATAAGCAGTAAAGAGAAGATAATTGAGAACCAAAATAAGTAATCTGCTGTATGCATGCTGCGACCCTGTCACAGGCTTGAAGACAGATATTCTTAGAGAAATTACAGTGAAGCAGTAAATGTATGTTTTATTGACAAAAAATCTGATCTGCTCAGAAAGAAAAGAATTGATTCATTGTCTTTTATTTATTTATTTTTTTATTTGCACATCTACCTATGCACTCTTAAAGACATCAGGATATATTGGAAATCATACAAACAAGATTCCTATCTATATGGTGGGTGCCAAATGAGAATGGTCAGAAGAAAGGTATCCCTGGCCGAGGGAGGATCAAATGTCAGGTCCTGAATGGTCAGTTTTCTCTGAGAAAGGGAAGAACCACGTGGTTCGGCCCTAGCACAGTAAGAGAGAGGAGCATGGTCTGGTATGATATGAAAGAGCTTTTGTGCCAAGTAGAACATGTGTGACATGAAAGGCTTAGAAATTATAAAGATGTATGAAATTGCGTGGAACTTAGCTGACTTAGGAAACTTACGACAGACTATCCCGTCTAGAGAGTCAGCTGCTAGGGCACGATTACACAATTTTAGGGTGGGACAGGGATTTGCCAGTTTCCTGCTCCATCTGCTGTTTTCCAGGTACCATCCAGGAAACATGGAGGAAGGACAGAGGAGTCAGCAGGGAAGGACGTCAGGACTCCGAAGGAGTCAGTGGGGAGGACATCAGGACTCCTTTTTCTCTGGAAGAGCAGCCAGGGCTCTTAACCTCTGAGCCATCTCTCCAGCCGATCCTGTGGTTTTTCAACCCATTATATATTAGACTCACATGGGATGGTAGGGATTTAAAAAAATCTATTCCTAGGTGTAACCAGAGACCAGATAAAATCAGAATTTTTGAACCTGGAAACTAGTCATGCTCTTACATACCTCCCTTTGGTCTTTGTCTACACCATCCCCAGGAGGCGCTCACAGGCACCCAGGGTCACAGATCATTGATGCATGCGCACAGAGCTCCCTATTCTACACTGAAAAACTGGGGGCAGAGAGATGGGCTTTGTTGTGTCAGTGGAACATCAGGTCTTCAACCCACCACTAACTCACCAACAGCTTAGCTGAAAGGAATTGTTTATCAAACGTCACTCAAGAATAAAATAATGAGGACTGGGTAAGCCAGACTAAGAGCAAGAGCCGATCTCTGGGAACTGCCAGCATTCCCTTGGCCTCTTCGCCCGCCCTGACTTTCTTCAAAGTAATGTTACAGTGAGGCGTCGCTGGTTTTCCTTCCCTCTCTCGAGTGAGGATGCCTACCGTGCTTCATATCTTCTGCCTCACTTACTGATGGGTTCAGAAGCCCAAGGACGCGCCCTCAGGGGATCCCTAATGTTCACCTCTGAGTTCCCCGATCACCTTGGTGTCTGCTTCCCAGATGACCAGACCACCGGGACACTGCCAAACTCCTAGGCTCACCACGAGGAAATAAATAAATAAATAAATAAATAAATAAATAAATAAATAAATAAATAAATGGACAGAATTTTCTTTCCCTAAGCTTTACCCACACAGACTCCAGCGGCAGCTCAAGGGATGGCAATAACATGGGTTCCCAAAATCATATTCACACAGTGTCATCAGACAGCTGTTAACAACACCTCAGGCAATCGGGTGTTTTCGGGCATCTGCCTTCTGCTTCACGGGGCAGAAAACGGGGGGAAGGAGGCGGTGATCCTTTGATTCAATAACCGAGTACCTTCTGCAGTTGGCTGCAGCGGGAAATGCTCTGGCAGTTGCTTCCATGTTTTGCCCGAAGCAATGCTGGCCCCTCTCTAGTAGGCTGCAAATCAGTCTGCCACGTCTATAGAGAAATCTGGTTTCAGCTCCCCAGGAAGAAATGGACCTGATGAGGGCCACTGGATTCAGATGATTCTGTTGTGAATAGAGGGGAACTCCTTCTTCCTGGTGGATGCTGGGTGGTACAGAGCTGTCGTCCACCTGTGTAGCCGCCAGGGATCTGCCCGTGGACCAGAGTGGACATCCACACCCGCGCGCCACTCAACACCAGTGGTCGGTGGGGGGAGGGTCACAAAACAAAATAAAAATGTGTACTAGTGGGGTGAGGGGTTCAGAAGAGAGGGGCTGGTGAGGTTCGGGGTGATGGGTGATAAACTTGACCAGTAGACGTCACGTACACGTATTAAATTATCAAATATGAATAACAAAAAGGGATTAGAGTTTATGCGCACCCTGACTCCTACATCCCATGGGTGCCACAAAATATACCAGGGAGATGTCATTTTCTTTCCTAGACTCAGTCTTGCCAGGTCCAAACACAGAGTAGACTATGATAGAGTTTTGTGTCTCTCCTAGATCCCGGCAATGCTAAGATAAATGTACCCTAGCGATGAAAGATGCCGTCTCTCTGTTTGCATCAGTAAATAGGGATTGGGAAGTCTGTCAAGACTCAGACTGTTAATCATATGGAGCGCTGGTGTGTGACAAGTCTCCCTACTCCTCCTGTGGCATCTGTCCCATCTTCCCAATCTCACATCTAACTTATGCAACTTTAATCTCCCTCCATTTCCTCTGATCCAGAAAGTCATATCTAAACCGAGAAATAATAATAATAAAAAAAGAAAACAGAGAATAATCCTCAACACATACAAATGCTAAATAAGTATTAGTCTAGTAAGGAGGAAAAGCACATAAATATGACTGACAAAAATCAAATTTTTACTTAGTTCCATTATGCTTCTGTTAAAAAGAATTATGCTGTAAATGCAGAATTGCACCATGCGATTTAAAATGAAGAAGGAAATTACAGTTAGTTTTTTTTTAAAGCTCCGAGCATCAGGCTCCCTGGCTCAAGAATGGATTAATGCTTGGGAGAGTGCCTTTCCCCATCGAATGAGTCTACCAGCTGGACGGAAAATAAGTCTGGCTCAAGTATAATAAAGCTTAATGGAATCGGCACTTATATGGGACACTCTTTGAAATAAAACAGCCTTTCTTGAAAATGTTTGTTATTTAGAAGCATCTCATCTTCAGTCCAGAGAGGGCGGTGGTCCCACGAAGGAAGTTGGTAATAAGTTTCAGACCGAAAGAGTAGAAGAAAACCCTCTAGACTTAGTACTGCTGTGATTTAGTAGACTAGCTACAGTTGGTATAATCGAGAAGAGAGACACCTGAGTGACAGGGAAAATGAAGTAACCAGCAGTGCTGCACTCCATAGGGGGGCAACAGAGGGGCAGCAAAGACAAGAAGATGAAGGGGGAGCAAACAGGGTCTTGAAGAGGCTTGGGTAAAAAAAAAAAACATTGAGTTTCTGTGAATTGTCCCTTCATCCGTGCACAAGGAAAAAAAATCTCCTCATTATCAACAGACTGAACTGTGAAAGGCTGAATGCTGCCCCATAGTTGTAGAGTAGAAATCATGGGGAGAGAGAGCACGAAGAGTTAGCAAACAGATCAGGTGGTAAAACAAACTCTCTTGGTCTCAAGCGAGACCAGGTGAACCAGGCTGGGTATCTGTCCCCGCTCCCTCCACTGTGACGCGCCTGTGGTGTAAGCGCCATGTTGCTCACAGAAGCAATAATAGTGGGTAGTGTGGTTTTCCTTCTTTACATTTTTGCAGAGCTACAGGGTTACCTGGGTGCTAATCATTTTGTTCTACATGAGGTTAGCGTCCAAGAAACAGAATCATCCTCGGATGGGAGAAGGAATCAATAAAGCTGAGAATTAAGAAACAGAATTTATTCTAGCAAGTATGCATGGTAAAACAGTCCTGGTGCCATAGACAACAGCTTTGGTGTGAGCCAGTTTCAGATCAATATTTAATTAAACATACAAAATGTAAGGAACAAAAAGCACAGATATCATATTTTCAAAAGTTGTAAGAAAATAAATTTGAATCCTATCATCCTGAAATCAAATGATTTCAGAATACAAATCCTCCTTTCAGTCATTCATTTTCAATAAGTATTATGTTCATCCTGGTATTGTTGGTAGAAATTTCATTTCGGGAGCTGATAAAGTTTAGCCCGTCAGAGTTAGGGTGTTGGATCTATTTCAACTTTAAAAATAATAAACGTGGCTTTATCCTGTATTATTTTAACCCATGTTATAACAAGCATCTTCACTTATACCAGAGGATGCAGTTCATAATTATTCACAGCTCTGTTTCTTGATTTACATCTGACAGTCATTCTAATCTATGTTAATTGTCATTTTACATTCATTGTACATAGCCAGTGTTAAATAGGGACAATTTCATTCAGTAATATATTGAATGTTGATCAGACTCTGCCTTCTGACTTCTCACCATTCCTCACTCTTCCATCAATCCCGTTAGCCTCTAGACAGTTTCTCTCCTATCTTCATATCATATATCTTCATATATAAATACACGGTTTCATGTCTCTGTATAAAATCTAGGACCCACAAAAGAGAGTAGAAATAGGATATTTTTGGAACCTGTTTTTCTGAGAAAGGCTGGATTCACTTTATACAATTATCTGATATATATACACATGTGTGTGTGTGTGTGTTGCTGCACACCTACCGTAGTTCCATAACATAGTTATCGTAACTGCTGCTGCTATAAACACTGATGAGAAATTCCCTCTGTGGAAACTGGCTTAGGGTCCTTTGGGGGTGGATTACCAGAAGCTAGGGCCAGTCATATTTCTTAAATGAGAGTGTCTGGACCACTTACGTCAGAATCTCCAGGAGAATCCTGAAATATTCATTGAGGCTAGAGCATAGTCTATGCAGGGGGGTGTTTAAGAACTCACTGTGTGATTCATAGACGCACCCAAGTTTGAGAAACACTAGCCATACTCATTGAAAGAGTTTCTGGGAATAGGCAGTGGAATCTTTAGTCTCACAAGGCCCCATGTTATTCCTAAACACAATAAATGGTAAGAATATCCAAAGAAATCATTTACATGTAACTTAAAATGATCAAAGAGACACAAACAAACAAATGTTTAGGTCAGTACCTTCAGTATTAAAGAACACTAGGATGTTTGAAAAAGCAACACACACACACACACACACACAGAAGTTGGGCTGAGAATGTCAGAAGAGTCATAGACTGTATGACAAAAATGTCAGTGCTAGGCAAGAGAAACTTCCTTTCCAGTTATTGATCACAGGAGCCCAAATAACTCCAAGAACAATGAGGGCTATTGCTGTCAAGTTGGTTGCCTCCCTGAAGTTGAAGGTAAGTCCCTACTGCTGAAGTTATAACACATCTCAAACAGAGGGCTTGGAGGAATTGAACTGAATCTAACCCAAAAGCCTTCTCCCTGAAGATTAGCTTTCATCGTACCAAGAGATGCTGTATAATCCGACAAGCAAGGAAAGAACTCAGTAGTCCTACCCATCTGTGATGTCTCTAAGTCAGAATGGCCAACACATATATACAGATATACTTAGAAGTTAAACCATGGCACTTACATTTTGGCAGTAACCAAAACCTCTCTAATTGGACTTAAAGTCACTGAATGGGAAAGAAGTCACATCTGGTATGGTTAACCCAGTCAACTACATGTGGCAAGTGAGGTTATGGATCTTCGAGAAGGACCTGCTATTGCCACTTTCCTAAGCTAGCATAATCCCTAACTGGATTCTGAATACTTACCCTCGTACCCACAGATGTAGTGTAGCTCCCACCCCTCTCAAAGAAGATTCATTCTGTTGCAGAGACAAAAGACGACAACTTGTCAAAATGTAGAACGCAATTGACCATGAAGTGTCCTGCCCCAAATGGCACATCTGCAACACACCCTTTATGTCTAAGAGTCAGGGAATGTTGTATAAGAGGAAGTAGAAGGATTATAAGAGCCAAAGGACCCTGGAGTCCTCTGCAAGATTATGTCTTCTGTGTTTGACAGCAAAGCTATGTCTGTGAAATCTCAACAAAACGGCTCTCTAAATAAGACCTTGTTAGGGGAGTTGACGTGTAATCGTCACAGGACTCCAACTGTAGAGAAAGAGTTGCAGAAAATTAATAGGTATTAAGGAAAGGAGAACTGGTCTTCCTCAGGGATGACTCCCCCCCCCAATTGGTTATCTAATAAGGAGTGGTCATTCTTAAATAAACACATATGAGCAACATTAGATGGATTCAGCAGGTTGTGCTTATATGTTCATTCTTTTGTTTCCATGTGTATGTGTGCTTTAACAATAATAATAGAACAGAAGAGGCCGTGACTATTAGGGAGATCAAGGGGGAAACAGAAGGGTTGAGGGGAAGACGGGGAAATGATATGACATTTTAGTTGAAAGTAATGTTTTTAATCTGGAAAAACTCCACATTCTCTACTTCTGCAGGCATTGGTCTGGGATGGGTGAGGATCATTTATTTGGTGGATGGAATCATCAGAAGCATCCTTTCAAGATGTCTTGGAGTTTCCAAAGTGTTTTTACTGTTACCATTGTTGTAATTTACCTGACTGGTTCAACCATAGTCACATGAGCTAGTCTTACTGTGATTCCTAACTATCAGTAGATTTAGCTACAGGGCTTTTGAGTCACCCAGGTGTATTGGCTTGTAGCAGCGAAATTCATAACACAAAATTTCTAGTTTTCTCTGAGAAAATTCTTCCCTCCCTGATAAGAATAATGACCATACTTTCTAGAAAACCATAGTTATTGTCCAGATAAAAGTACTAAATTTGGAAATCATCCTATTTCTTATGACTTTATCTTTTTCCTATTTAGAATTACAAATCATAATCTCAGAAACAGTGACATTTGTATAATGCATGCTATATATTACAGCTGACAAAATGTTTTGACAAAGAGGAATCATAAAATGTAAGTGGACAAGTGTGATTATCAACTCCTCATTATACATCTGTATTTACCTATGAACAGCCAATGCTCAGCACAGCAAAATGAAGTGAGTTGCCAGGCCTGGTATGAACATTCTATACAACACCTGTTTTGTGCCTATGGGGCAGCATGGCATGGGAAATTAGACATTTTAATAGCCACACATACAAAACACAATTTTAGGTGAAACAACACCAAGACTCCCATTTCACATGAATATGTATTTGGGAAAATTATCCCAAGGGTCATGAGAGGTACCTTTTCCATGAATACAGCAAGGTACATCTATAACACTGGTACCTGGATCCTGTCCATGCACCACAGACATTCTAACTCAAGGCCTCGCCTAATCCTCATCTAACAAATAGTGGGTCAGAAACCTACTGAACTATTTTGTGAGAAAAGTAAGAGTTTGCGTCAAAGGTTAAAGATTTAACTTTTAAATTACTTAGGACCAGGGTGATGGCTATGTTGGCCTGATTCGAGCTGCCCAACCAAGCATGAGGATCTGAGTTCAATCCCAGGTACCCACATAAAAATCCAGGAGTAGGGGTACATACTTTTAATCCTAGCACTGGAGATGCAGAGGCCGGCAGACCTCTGGGGATTACTGGTCTGACTGCCTTGCCTAATCAGCAAACCCAAGTCATGGTTAGAGACTCATTGTCTCAACAGAATAAGGAGAACAGCTGGACAGCTCCTAAGGAATGATACCTAGATGAC
Source organism: Mesocricetus auratus (assembly GCF_017639785.1). Lineage (NCBI taxonomy): Eukaryota > Metazoa > Chordata > Mammalia > Rodentia > Cricetidae > Mesocricetus > Mesocricetus auratus. The sequence goes on from NW_024429180.1 coordinate 4,772,971, forward strand.
TTCTGGCCTCCATGCATACCAACCAACCACGAGAAAGAGAGAAAGAAAGAAAGAAGGAAGGAAGGAAGGAAGGAAGGAAGGAAGGAAGGAAGGAGGGAGGGAGGGAAGGAAGGAAGGAAGGAGGGAGGGAGGGAGGGAGGGAGGGAGGGAAGGAAGGAAGGAAGGAAGGAAGAAAGGAGGGAAGGAGGGAAGGAAGGAAGGAAGGAAGGAGGGAGGGAAGGAAGGAAGGAAGGAAGGAAGGAGGGGAGGAAGGAAGGAAGGAAGGAAGGGAGGAAGGAAGGAAGGAAGGAAGGAAGGAGGGAAGGAGGGAAGGAAGGAAGGAAGGAGGGAAGGAAGGAAGGAGGAAGGAAGGAAGGAAGGAAGAAGGAAGGAAGGAAGAAGGAAGGAAGGAAGGAAGGAGGGAGGAAGGAAGGAAGGAAGGAAGGAGGGAAGGAAGGAAGAAGGAAGGAAGGAAGAAGGAAGGAAGGAAGGAGGGAAGGAAGGAAGGAAGGAAGAAGGAAGGAAGGAAGGAGGAAGGAGGGAAGGAAGGAAGAAGGAAGGAAGGAAGAAGGAAGGAAGGAAGGAGGAAGGAAGGAAGAAGGAAGGAAGGAAGGAAGAAGGAAGGAAGGAAGGAAGGAAGGAGGGAAGGAAGGAGGAAGGAAGGAAGGAGGAAGGAAGGAAGAAGGAAGGGAGGAAGGAAGGAAGAAGGAAGGAAGGAAGGAAGGAAGGAGGGAAGGAAGGAAGGAAGGAAGGAAGGAGGGAAGGAAGGAGGTAGGAAGGAAGGAGGAAGGAAGGAAGAAGGAAGGGAGGAAGGAAGGAAGAAGGAAGGAAAGAAGGAAGGAAGGGAGGAAGGAAGGAGGAAGGAAGGAGGAAGGAAGGAGGAAAGAAGGAGGAAGGAAGGAGGAAGGAAGGAGGAAGGAAGGAGGGAAGGAAGGGAGGAAGGAAGGAAGGAAGAAGGAAGGAAGGAAGGAGGGAAGGAAGGAGGAAGAAGGAGGAAGGAAGGAGGAAGGAAGGAGGAAGAAGGAGGAAGGAAGGAGGAAGGAAGGAGGAAGAAGGAGGAAGGAAGGAGGAAGGAAGGAGGGAAGGGAGGAAGGAGGAAGGAAGGAGGAAGAAGGAGGAAGGAAGGAGGAAGGGAGGAGGAAGGAAGGAGGAAGGAAGGAGGAAGGAAGGGTTACTGAATAAAAAGAATGCTTTATTAGCCTTTGGCAATTACAAATTAGAAAACATTTATTATTTGCAAGGAAGAACACGAGTGAATGCAAAACTCTACTGAGATAACCGGGCAGATGTGCAGCAATAGCCCCTGAATTGAAACTTTCCTCCCTGGAGGGAGGTTCCCTAGGATTCAGAAAGTAAGCACAATTCATAAGGTTCAAGAAGTGAGTAAACTCACACGTCTCTAGAAGCTCATGAAACGTACGAGACTCCCAAACCCTCTCCCCAAGGATACATAATCGGCAGCGATCCCTGGGGAGACAGACTCTCTGCCAGCTGGAGGAGTCTGTAAATGCAGACCCGAGCTCTGGAAATGCAGCTTCTGTGAGTTGCTGACCATTGCAGGGTGGGCGTTTTGATGATGTAGCTGCTTTACATCGAGTCATTTACTTTCCTGTGAGTAAGTTATCACCCGTGGTCTGCCAGTAACCGCAGCAAATCCATTAGCTCACTAAGCTGGACCTGAGTGGAACCGTGCCTTTGGTTTGTCAACAGCACCCAATCTTGGATGAATAGACATTATTCCTGTCCAGGAAAAGTCACATGACACCTGCCCCACTGTTGGTCTGATAGACTCTTGTGCAATATCGGAGGCAGCACAAACAGCTATTGATAAAAAGTCATTAGCATAGAAGCTTAATTTCTTCCTACTGTTTCTTGTAATAAGATATACTTAACACATTTACCAGTTTCATGACTTGGTTTTTTGTTTTGTTTTGTTTTGTTTTTGAGGTTATAATATGGTTACATCATTTCACCCTACCCTGTCCTCCCTCCAAGCCCTCCTGTGCCCTGTCTTTTTCAAACTCTGAGCCTCTTTTTGTCATTGCAGCCACATATATTCCTAAATATATAAATACAAATTGCCTAGTCCATATACTATTTCTCATATTTTAAGAGCATACACAATGGAATTAAATATACCCAAAGCATTGTGCAATCACTATCATCCATATCCAGATTTTTTCCATTATTCCAAAATCTGTGCCACTAAATATAACTAAACACCATCCTTCTCCTCTAAGAACCTTCTAAGTTCTGCTTAGACTCCCTGCTCGTTAACTGTGAAACTAGCAGAACTGCACAATGTGTGTGTGTGTCTTAGTCACTGTTCTGTTGCCATGAAGAGACACCATGACCAAGGCCAGTCTTACAAAAGAGAGCCTTTAGCTGGGGGCTTGCTGACATTTCCAACACAGCAGGAGGCAGTTAGGCATGGTACTGGAGCAGTGTCTAAGAGCTCTACATCTTGTGACCCGCAGGGAGCAGAGAGAGCAGGACACTGAGCTTGGCGTGGACTTTCCCAAACAGTTCCACCGTCTGGGGACCACGCCTTCAGACATGAGCCCGTGGGGACCACCGTCTGGGGACTAAGTTTCAGACATGAGCCCGTGGGGACCATTGCCACTCACACCAGGACACTGTGTCACCTGCATCTGCCTCACTACACGCAGCAGCTTCTTTCTAGGATTCTTACCTACGGCAGCATGTATCAGAGTTTCAATCATGTTAAGACCGAAAAATGTCCTATTGCATTTTGTCGTAGTTTCTTTCCTTTTTTTTTTTTTTGTGCCAGAGTACCTTGACCAAAGCAACTAAGAGCAGAATGACTTTGTCTGATTGACCGCAGGGAAGTCAGGTAGCAGGAACTTGAAGTAGCTGGTCCATAGTCAAGAAGAGGGAGACAATGTATGCAAGCAAGTTAATGTCAGTTAACCATCCCCACTTTCATGCAGCCCAGGAGCCAAAGCCTTCAAAAAGCTGTACCCACAGTGGGTTGATTTCCCTGCATCAGTGAAGAGAATTAAGGTAATCTCTTACACACTCTTACAGGTGATTGATTCTAAGTTGGGTCAAACCAACAACTAGAACTTAACCATTTTCCATTACTGCTGGCAATGCAAGAGTTCAAACTACTCCACAGACTTGCCTACTTCAAATTCCACTCTTTCTTTTTAAATATTAATCATCGCAATGGGTGTTTTTCTCACATGTAAAAGTTACTTTTCTTTCCAAAGTATGTTGGATAAAACAAATTATCTGCTCATTTAAGTTATCCAACATTCATCAAAATAAATATAAAATACTATTTTAATAAAACTTTTTTATTTAAATTTTTTCATACCAGTTCCCCCTCTCCTGCCCCCCAACTCCCCCCTTGCTACTCCCTATTCACTCCTCAGAGGGGGTAAGGCCTTCCTTGGGGAGTCAACAAAGTCTGGCATATCAAGTTGAGGGAGGACCAAGGCCCTCCCCGCTGTATCAAGGCTGAGCAAGGTATCCCACCATAGGGAATGGGCTCCAAAATGCCAGTTCATGAACTGAGTAGGGCCTGGTTCCACTGCCTGAGACCTCCCTCCAACAGATAAAACCACATAACTGTCACCCACATTCAGGGGCATAGTTCAGTCCCATGCAGGTTCACCAGCTGTCAGTCCATAGTCTGTGAGTTCTCACTATCTCGGGTCAGCAAAAACAAACAAACAAAGCACAAATATAAAAACAAACAAACATTTCTATGTTTTCTATTCATGTTGTGTCTTTAAAACATAACCTTGGTGAGAACAGGGAGGACTACATAGTCCCATTTTTCTTTTCCAAAAATATATAAAATTTGATGATATAAATGTTATTGAGACTTAAGAGTTGCTGAATGAAACAAATACAAATAATGTTATTTTCCTTTATGGTTTCCCTTCTCATCTTCATTTTTCTTCCATCCACAACCTAATGAAGTATCACAGTCTACAAAAGAAACTCTGGGCATGAAAATGATTCAGCAAATGTCTGCTGCCGTGCCTGATAACCCGAGTTCAGCTCCTGGGAGCCACCTGGGAGAAGGAAAGAATCAACTTCTGTAAGCAGACCCCTGACTTCTGCATACTAACTCTATAGCATACATGTATCTCTCTCTCTCTCTCTCTCTCTCTCTCTCTCTCTCTCTCTCTCTCTCTCTCTCCCTCCCTCCTCTCCACCCTCTCTCTCTCTCTCTCTCTCTCTCTCCCTCCTCTCCACCCTCTCTCTCTCTCTCTCTCTCTCTCTCTTTCTGTCACGCACACACACACACCACATTGAGGTACAAAAGAAGGCACACAAAATTAATATAATAACATCTAATAAAATGTCTTTATTAAAAATGTATCTCTGGCTATTGACTTTTCCATTTTCTTTTGAGCTTCATGGCAAAGTGGTACTCATTAGAATATCCTACCATGGATGCAGGAATATAGAGTTTATAAAAGGCAGAACTTCCAGAGAAAAACAAGGAGAATATAGTATACACTTAACCTCCAGTGTATCATTATTGTTGTGTCTGTCTGTCTACTGTGGTTGGGAGATGGCTTGTCTCCTCAAGACCTATATGCTAGCAGCTTGTGGTCATTGTGAGGGTGTAGAATAGCAGAATCTTTGAGGACTGGCATCTAGAAGAAAGCAGTGATGTCACTGGGAGTGGCACCTCAGAAAGGTTTTGATGAACTTGTCTCAGGACCTCAGTTAGTCATAATGTGACTGTGGTATCATAAAATGAGGTCATCCCCAAGCTTGTTTCTTTGGCATGTGGTTATTTCCTCTCCTGTTTCCCTGCCATGCTATGATACAACCAACGATACACTCCCTGGACACCAAAAAGATGGGACTTCTCTCTCCAACAGTCAGCCTTCAAAAGCATGCTTTATGACATGCCCAACCGTGGCTGTTCCATAGCGCAATAGAAAGCAAAGACACTGTCAAACTCTTTTTCCAGTTTCCCCATGGCTTCAACTACATATGACAATGAATGTCATTAGTCCTACAGTATAACATCTGAAGGAATGCTGTATACCAATTTTGAACAGCGTTCTTTTAACTTTAAATTCTGAAATAGCAACAGATGCATAAGAGTTGTAAAAAAAACAAAACCAGAGGAAGACTGTATATGCCCCTTTCCGTCATTTATAACGGATAACACGAGTCTAACTTGATATGCCACTCAAATCCAAAGTTTATATTTATACAGTCCATAACACTATCCATTACAGCCACTCGTGTGTGGGTATATAATGTAGTTCTGCTAATTCTATCCCACGAACAAGCTGATAACTCTCCACTCAATCATGTCATCCATGCCATACTGTGATCCCATATCTAAACTCTGCCAGCCTCAAGTCTGTGCTTCATTTCTGTAACTTTTCTAATTTCAGTGCTGTTTTATAAGTGTATTAACACATTGTGCAATTGTTTGGGGCTGGCTGTTTTCACTTGGTTTCATGCTTTTGAGATTCGGCATCGTATAGCTTAAGCATAGCAGGGTTTTTCCAAACATTAAGCCACTGACTGGCATCCGAGTTGTACCTGGTTTGGGCTCTAATAAGGCTGCTGAGATCATGCGTGTTCAGACTTCCTGTAGGAGCAAAGATCATGCATATTCAGCCCTCCTGTAGGAGCCCGTATTTGCATTTCTCTTGAACACCTGTCTGTGAGCTAAGCATTCTAAGTAGCTGTGCCTTCTCCACTCTATCTTCTACCAGTGAGGTGCAAATGACAACTCACTAGGGGGTGGCAAATTGAGGTAGAGGATGCCAGAAGCCTGGTCCTAAATAACTAGACAGAGCAGTACCTTCTCCCTGGAATGTTAAACTGCAGACAAAGTTACTGCCCTGTATGGGTCAGTCTACTGGAGCAGTTTCGTTATATCTGACCTAACCCAGCAACAAATTAAACACAATCAGTGCTACTCACCCTAATCCAGACACTAAAGACATGTCTGTTACAAGATTACAATCAATACAAAGAGTTGTAACCATTTATTAAACTACTTGAGAAGCAAGTCATTATCGTGGCGTTACCACAGTAACATAGATTGTACAGGAGAAACCTTGGTGACCCTCACAGGTGATTCATTCACGTGCTGTGTTTCCGGGCTTCTCCCTCTTGCATCCTCGTCCCAGAGAATTTAGTGCAGAACTCCTGCTCACCCATTCCCAAACATGGTGGCTGTCAACATGGGCTACATAGGCGGTACCAAGGAGGCTTCTTACAACCCACTTGCTCCCATTTCCCTAGTCCCTGGTTTGTTTGCATGTTTAACAAGTTTCCTAGGTGATGGTGAAGCTGTTGTGCCTGGAAACCACACTGAGAACCACTGACTATAAGAATCAGAAGAAGCCGGGCAGTGGTGGCGCACACCTTTAATCCCAGCACTCGGGAGGCAGAGGCAGGCGGATCTCTGTGAGTTCGAGGCTAGGCTGGACCAACAGCCTCCAAAACAATACAGAGAAACCCTATCTCGTAAAAACCAAAAAAGAAAAAAAAGATAACAACAAGGTATCTCAAGTGTGATCCAAATGAGCTGAAGTAGCTTGACTTGGTAACACTAACTCTGGTAATGGCAGAACAGAGCTTTGTCCTTTTCTGATAGAGAGGTGGACTCTGTTCTTGCGTGGTTTTTAGATGTCAGATCTTAAAAGTTATCTAATTTAATCTCCTTGAAAAGCAAAAACCTCCTCCATATCCCCGATGAATCAGCAGCCCACATTCGTGTACTTATAAAAATAGGTAGCTCATTTTTTTGGGGGTGTTTTCAAATGGTTGCCATTTCTGATGGGGAAAGTCCAGTTAGGTGTTATTTTAGAATGATATGAATAGGTATCCAAACTCAGGTATGAGAGGATGAAACAACCTTTTATTTCTCCAACAGTCTTTCAAAACACCTCACATAACTTCCTATTGTATGAGAGAGAGAGAGAGAGAGAGAGAGAGAGAGAGAGAGAGAATATCAAGTCAGTCACAAACATTTAAAGATATGTTGTTACAGCGGGACCAGCAGAACAAAGTGAGTAGGCTTAGGAACCATGCTCTTCCACTCATGAGTCACGTTAATGGCTATTAGCCTGAACGCCCTCATCTTCTGTATGAGAATGGGATAAACTGAGTCCTAGGTACTCCAGATCAGATAATGAATACCAGCCCCTCTCTAAACTGAGATGCAACTCATTAGCCATTAAATCTTATTATTAATGTTCCCCACTTTCTTTGCCTAATATTCTTGATAGTGTTTCCAACTTTGTTCTTTCAAATTCTCCTTAAGTATGTAATGTATAAATTCCACTTTGCCTGCTTTCAATTATTTCAAATAATATAGAACACCATAAATCAGAGTAATCTCTGTTATAAAGTCTGAAACGCCCATAATGGAGGTGTGACCATGGAATAGAGGGTTAGGGATACACATGGAAAATTCTGCTATCCCATTGGTCAGGGCTCAAGATTGGTCATCCCTATCTGAACTCTACCTTGATGGTAATAGGATCCTAGTTTGACAAAAGGGTAGCAGATCATTCTGATTGTGTGTCACTAAAGTTTCTTCAACACCCTATACCCCCAGTCAATCTCTTAGGGAGAAATATCATGATGGGCAACACTGATCATGCCTGTTTGGGTGTGGTCACAGGTACATGGGGGTAAGAGAGATCAAAGGAAGGAGGAAGGGGAACTTGCACAGTTCTCGGCTTCTCACGTAAGTGACTTCTCTTTCTCTAACAAAGTATCATACGAATCCCCTTTCCCTGTATCCTTGGTGTGACTCGTTTACCATCATCACCTGGTGTCAGAAGTGAGATTTGAACCCACTTCTCCGTACAGAGGCCTTTAATCCCAGCACTCAGGAGAGAGAGACAAGCAGATCTCTGTGATTTCAAGGCCAGCCTGGTATACAGAGAGAGTTCAAAGTACACAGAGTAACTGTGTCTCCAAAAGGAGAAAAGTAAAATTAAAAGATATAGAGAAATAAAAAAGCCATGTAAAGATGGAAAATTCACAGAGAGTCAGGATACTGTGTGCTATTATGTTGTCTTTCAGTTGTTCAATTGCTAAGGAAGGAACTGCTAAAGTACACTCAATTATCAATGCTGCTGAATTAATCCAACTTCTTATATCTTTTAAAAATGCTTTGACTTCTAAATTTAAATATAAGGATGGGTTATTTGGGAAAAGAGCTTTTGCTTTTGTTTCCACAGAAAATCAAACGCTATGGATTCCTTCCAGACTTCTATGGTTTGATGAACCAAGACCCCCAGAAGCAGTGTCCCATCCAGCATCTGAAACATCTGAAACGATGCAGCCTTATAGACTACAAAAATTGAGGACTTGGCCTGATTTCAGTGTTTTGTCATGATCCCCAATGGCATGGACAGCGCTCCCCAACCAGCAGGAAACAGTTTGGAATGAACAATGCCCAAATTCTCAAACATTGTTTATAAATTTTTGTTTTCATTTACATAGGGTTGCTTATAAATGGTAATGATCACAGTCAATCTCTTTCTAAAGGGAAAAAAGGGAATGTAATATAGAAATGATTACTTTGTCTTGGAATGGATTTTCATTTATTGATGCAAATTAAAGATCAATTTTGTGAGATATATATATATATATATTTCTCTTCTTTTTTAGATATTGTGCTTATACAGCTTTTTCAAAATGAAATGTGTAATTAAGTACAGATTATAGATAGTTACCTAAGTTAACTATAAGCCAAAACTTATAGTTAGGTTAGTTAGGTTTTTTTTTTAGATATACAGAGTTGTATTTGAGATGGATAGAAATTCTTCAAACCCTCCAAAGACCTACAGAATATATGTCATTTAAATGGTTTAGGGTTTTTCATGATAGTGAGACACAACTGCTCCTGACACACCAATTACGTCTTAGAGGAAGATGGGCATCAAAGAAACGCATTATGAAGTTTGCTTTCAGCATGGAAAGATTAGCCATTTGGGCAAGAAACTGCTCTTGCCTGGACTGTTTGACTGTCGCTATATAAACTGGACATGCAGGACCCACAGTTTGATAAACTTACAAAACAAGATGAACAGTCCTAAAGGGTTCCTGCTTCATGGAAGAGTCTGCCAGACATTCTGCAGGACACATAAAAATGATTGACAAACTGCCAATGCAGATGGACATTTTAAATTTTCCTGCTTTGCTGAGAAGTCTTCCAGACACACTGTGGCATATGGGTTGAAGATGGATGCCCCAATGTTACAGAGGAACTTCAGGTGACTGTCCAGGTAGCAAGATGTCTCTGTCAACTCTAGTGTTTATATATTATCCTCTGTGGTCTTTGATGGAGTTAAAGATAGACAGTTTTAATTATAGTTTTCCTTAGTTATGATAAAAGATAAGCTATATATAAGACTTTAGACTCACACAGATAGGATAGACGATAAAATAATTTCTTATATCTTACCAAATGTTAATGTACAAAATATTGTTACTATAGTTCTTACTTGATAACTATTCTGTTATACATAATTTGACTATGTTAAACTTAAAACCTTTCTTTGTATTTAGAGAGAAAAGACCAAATGATGGGGGAAGTCCTTCTGTGTATATGTTTGTCCTATTGATTGATAAATAAAGTACTGTTGGCCAACAGAGAAGCAAGATAGGTAGAACTATGAGTCAAGGAGGATTCTGGGAAATGTAGTCAAGGAGTGGCGCCATGTGATCCCAGGAGGAGACTATGCAAAGTCCGGCATTCTTGGTAATATAAGACCTTTTAACAATATATATTAGTAATTATAGGTTAATAATTAAGACAGAACTAGTCAGTGAGAAGCCCCAGACGTTGGTCGACAGCATTGTAACTAATAGAGTCTCTGTGAGTTATTTGGGTTTGACGCAGCTCTGGGACCAGGCTGGCAGGAAGAATGCTCATTACAAATCTGCCTACAGTCAATATCAGAGATCCATACTTTGCCTGCTTTTCTTTCCACAAGCCCAAACGTGTAACATTTCTTGAGCCTTACAATATTAATTTCATTTGTCCTATATTGCAGCAAAGAGAAACCAAATAGGATGTCTATCCTTTCTCTGTTTTGCTCATTAGCTCCCATAAAAAAAATTAAAAGGCATCCCATCCTTTGGTGCACCTAGATGCTGGCTGCAGCATCCCAACAGTGACAACCCTTTTGACTTCAAGCTGACTGAAACTTCCCCAGGAAGACTGGCAGCAGCTGCTCATCTCAGATAGTGCCAACCTGTCCTTCAGGGGCAGGCCTAGCTCTTAGCCTTCCAGCCTGTGCTTCCGTGTCATGTCGGTAATCATGACTGACTGAAAGAACCTTCTACTCTAGTCTCTGCCCTGGCCATGTTTTGTGAAGTTGTACAAGCAGGGAGCCATTGACATTAGCAAGCTTTGGTTTTCGCTAGTAAAATTCAGACACTGCCACTCAGCTTTCCTGCTGAGGGTCTTCAGTTCCCTGTACATAGCCCCCAAAGGTGACTATAAGGTCAGAACTCACGGCCAAGTACTACTTCCAGAGCTATGAGGTGAGCCACGCCTAAATAATTTTCCTCATATTTGGCAAATTATGAAATGTGGAACATCCATAGCAAATATGTGTCCTTTCCCCCTAGCTCAAGCCCTTTAATAGTTACCACCCCATTTTTAAATTATTAACCTAGTGTCAAAAGTCCATATGTATTATATATATATATGTATATATATATATATATATATGTGTGTGTGTGTGTGTGTGTGTGTGTGTGTGTGTGTGTGTGTGTGTCCTAAATCATTTTATTGTGGTGAGGGCAGTCTTAGGGTCAGAACCCAGGGTCTTGAATTTGCCCTATTGCATAACTACACTCTTAATCCCAAATCTCCTGGTTCTTTCAATGTAAGTATTTTGTGTCTATTTTTGTACTTTATAGAACTAATTCTTCCTAAAGAATCCAAGCCTGTCTGTCAAAATGTCTAATTTTGCCGGCTTGTCTGATTACTCCCTCTGATTAGATTGGGTTTACTATATTTGGCAAGAATGTGACCTGCGTGACACCACGTTGCCACCAAGGACACATAATGCAACATTGTTTCCTTCCCAGTGAGCGGCCTGTACAAGACAACCACCACTGGGCAGACACGGTTTTCACTTTGCAATAGACAAAGCTGCAGGAGAGGCTTGGGGCCATGTGACTGCCTTGCTTCTCAACACCTTTTCCCGAAAGATTCTGCTGATCATTGACAAATTACTGCAACGCCAGGCTTTTTCTGTTTTACTTATTAAATAAGTCCTTGGCTTAAGAAGGGGGGGGGACTGCCAATTAAAGTGATGTAAATATCATTACATATTTGTGCTCTCAAGTTTTTATTTACTGTCTTTTAATCTGGTATTCATTTTTGATGTTGAAATCATCCAAATTTGGCAAGGTATATTTATTTAATGCCATCTCCCAGTGGTAGACATAGTCTCGAGATGATTAGTTTTCTGTTGAGTTGCTTTAACAATTCAGCGGCCTTTCACTTTGAAAGGATTTTGAAATTTCTACATAGTTTAAGTAGTTGGAAAAGTTATTGTTCACCTGGTGGGATCTTGAAAACAAGCATCTGTGATGAGCACTTGGAGACATCAAATCATACTACCCTGCTATGTTTGATAGAAAATAGCTCTCTAATTCAATTTTAATGGGGCTTATTTCAAGACACTATTTGTATAAACTATTAATGCTATAATAAAAGTAGTATTAGAAAAAATAACTTAAGTCTCACTAACCTCAAAAACAAAATAAAACTTTTGTTTCCAAGTTATCGCTAATTTTTTTCATTACTGTATGTTTAATACATAAATCATCATTTCTTATTTCCAACTACTAGGCAATAAGGTAGTCTCATTTTCAGAAGGAACAGATATGAGTTGAAGAAATTTGGGTTTAACATGCTATATCATAAAAGCAAGCCCTACCACAGAGGAAGAAAACACTTAGTTATTAACTTGTGTTATTCCAATAATACAGACACTTGATGATTTGGAACACAACCCAAAGCAGATTTAACTAATGCTTTTTTACAACCTGGAAGTATCCATGCTCACATCTCACAATCTCTTCATACACAGCGTCTAAGCTCCACTTCAGAAAGTTCAAATTCATAAAAGAGCATCGCTGCATCCATTGTGGGCATAGCTTTTAGAAGCAAATTTACACCAGTGTTCTGCAGATGTCTGGTTCCCAAGCCCTATTTGCAAGAACATACCATGTGTCTCAACAGGTAACTCTCCTTAACGAACATATTAATACAATTCTCATCTTATTAAAATGTAATGAACCCACTCTAAATTGCCTGACACCTTTGCTCGGTGATTTTTGACTGTGTGAAGCAGCGGGCAACATGAGCTGTGTCTGTTTCACTGGGGAGGCAGTGAAGGCACTGAGAACGACCATTTGCTACCAGAATTACTGGCTCTAAGAATCAGAATGTGTTAAGTTTTGAGACTTGTCAGTAGTGCAGGACTCACTTGCTCTGAGTCTTGGTAACACTGTGATGTAAAACTTATCTATCCTTGTCGTTTTTTTGGCAGCAAAGTAAAGTCAAGTTTAACTTTTATAAGTAAGAGATTGAGAGTCTACTAGTGTTTACAGACGTTCTACATTCTTGTCAGTAGCTACTGCTTTGTATTTTTATTAAATCACTGGCCCTTTGTTTGTGATTTTGTAAGAACCGTTTATTAAATAAGGAAATAAGAGATGTATCTGTTAGCTGGCTATATCTTTCCTCTAGTTTGTCTGTCATCTTTTGATTACTTCTAGTCCATTGTCCATGTCCATTGATGAGTCTCTCTGCATGGCATCTGGTTAGTCTTTCCCTGTTTGTTATACGTCATTGTTGGTTAACATCTTATTCTAATATTTTTGCAGTAATATTTCTACTTTGGAGCTATTTATTTCTTGGTGTTTGGTATAAAGAATAATCAACTCTAACAGTTTTTTGGTTTGTTTGTTTGTTTATTTTACCAACTTGTTAGTCTGGTGATCAGAATGCTATATGTTTCATTCTTCCCTCTTATCTAAAGAGTCACCCACAGTTACACTATTTTTTCATATTTTGTCCCATCAGTTGGTCTTCTATTAATGTTGTCTAATCATATATTGGATCTCACAGGCCAGCTTCTTCCCATGGGGTTACGGATGAAAAGTCTGGCCTAGAATCCTGATTCTGTCTCATACTGTGAAACTTTGGATGGGTAATTTAAATCTTTCTGTGTCTCCATGACTTACTTATTTTAACTAGGATAACAACTTCCCCACAGAGATGTCAAGAGTCATACCTGATACGGTTCATACAGAATGTTTATAATCATGCCTTGTGAATGGCAAATGTTTAATAAATGTTTTTTCTCTGGCAAACTTCTCCAGACTAGTCTCTTTATTCAATTTTCTTCTCTGAACATCAGGAATGATTTGATGATTTTTCACACCCTCCTTTTTAAGGAGCAGCATCTAGGGAACCAGGAGATAACCTGCAACCGCTATGACCCATGCCGTTACCGCTAGGACCCATGCCCTTACCGCTAGGACCCATGCCCTTACCGCTAGGACCCATGCCCTTGCCAAGTCTCCTCTCATATTAAGTAAGACTGATCCCTGTAAGAAAGAGAAGATTTCAAAATTGGTGGCATGAGGGCTCAAAGCCAGGTTAGCAAACATGTGTGTGAAGGAATTTCTTTTACCACTTGTTAATTATAAAACTAATAAGATAAAAACCTGAGACAGTTACCATGGTCATGATGTCCCGCCACCATTTGCCTTCTCCAGAAGGGCCTTGCAACCTTCCCGCCCCCTCCTATTCTGTCTGGGGCCACTCTTTCTCTCTACTTGGGTCTCCAAGAACTCCTTAATCCATTTGGCCACCTGAATGTGAACTCCGACCAAAGGCTCTGTTCAACTGGATAAGGTACCAAACACATGTCTGCCTTTCTTCCACCCTTCTCTGGATCAGCCGGGCATCATGCTGTTAATACATTTAAGCAGCCTTTTCAAACACTGCAGAAAAGGCAATGATGGGCTGTCATGAACTACCTCTACCCCAACATCCACATGGGAAACAAGTGCATTTTCAAGACCAACCCCAGCTTTTGAATGATACTTGGCATAAGACTCATTTAGAACCATCCAGTTCCCAACAACCAAGTCCATGGCAGACTGAAACTCTGTGAAATAACAAATATCCATCACTTTACAACACTGAGTCGGAGTAGACTCAGTAGAAGGCAGTATTCATAAAACTATCCACCTTCCTGTTCAAAGCTTTGTTTCTGGGACAGAGACACTGAATTTGTAGACGGATTTATTGAAAACCACCTCCCAATTTAGTGTGCCTGTGCCACTCAGGAGGAAATTTTGTCCTTCCATTTATTCAAGATGTGTTTTAAAGATTCTATGAGGTTTGCTTGTCTAGGTCTGGCATATGTCTATTGTTGTTTGTGACTATTTCACTACTTTACCATTACATTCATTAGAATTATGTTTATGTTAGCAATTGGAATGAAGTAATGTTTATTAATTTTGTGTCTAGTCAAGTTAACAAAATTTATCATTTCTTTTTTTTTCAATTTTTTTTATTTTAAATAGCTTGTTTTACATGTCAATCCCAGTTCCCTCTCCCTCCCCTCCTCCCGCACTCCCCTTTCCCCCCCACCCTCCCACCCTATTGCCAAATCCTTCCACATAGGGGATATCAGAGTCTGTCATTTTACTCTGGGTAGGGTCCAGGCACTCCCCTAAGAGTCCAGGCTGAGAGAGCATCCCTCTTTGTGCTATAGGCACATGAAGACTGTTTGTAAATCAGGGATAGACACTGATCCACAGCTCAGGGCCCCATAGGTTGCCCAGGCCTTCTCGCTGACACTCACATTTGGGGGGGTCCAGATCAGTCCCATACTGGCCTCCTCACTGTCAGTCTAGGATCCAAGAGCTCTCCCCTGTTCAGATCAGCTGTCTCTGCTGGTTTTGCCAGCCCATTCTTTGCCAATTTGCTCATCACTCCTCTCTCTCTGTCACTGGGTTCCTTGGGTTCAGTTCAGTGATTAATTGTGTGTTTGCCTCTGCTTCCATCAGTCACAAGATTAAGGCTCCCGGATGGTTATAGACATCAAGTTTATTATCAGGAATGGGCATTCGAGGTGGTCTCTCCACTATTGCTTAGCTTGTCAATTGGTGTTATCCCTTTAGATCACTCAAGGTCGCTCTGGTGCCTGATCTGTATTCGATCCTATGATTCCCTCTTCCCCCTATTCTACCCCCACCCCCTCAACTTCCTTTTCCCCCATGACCAACTCTCTTCCTTTTCACCCCCTCTCTTCTTCCCAGGTCCCAATAGCTAGGTGGCCAATAGCTTTTTTTTCTTTTTATTTATTCTTTTCTCAAACAATACACCCAAACTGAAGCCTCGCTTTCCTCCAATTCTTCCAGTCCCCCCCTCCCCCTCCCCGACATCCACTGCTTATCCAGTTCCCTTCAGAAAACAGGAGGTATCCCAGGGATATCAACCCAACACAGCACAACAAGATGCAATAAGACCAGGCACAAATCATCATATGCTCAAGCCTGTATTCATACCATTTGTAAACGATGTTGGCCTGCAGTGCCTCTTGTTACAACTGTGAGCTCTCCTTTGTAATTTCATGGCCAAGGTAATAAATATCAACCCTGAAAGTACAGTTGTTTGAAGACTTCACAAAGAGTCGGTATCACTGGTTTGTTTTCTTCTTTTCTTTGCAAGAGTCACATGGTCTTAAAGTATCAATTCCCTCAATTTGAATACTTAATTTATTTTTCATTCTAGAACATCTCATCTTAATAGAAATATAAATAATTAAAATATTAAATTATACCAAATCCAGGTTCTGGCTATTACAAATAATGCTGCTATGAACATAGTGAAACAGACATCCTTGTTGTATGAATGGGCATCTTTTGGATATATGCCTAAGAGTGCAGTTGCTGGGTCTTGTGGTAGGTTTATTCCCATTTTCCTGAGGAATCTCCATACTGATTTCCAAAGTGGCTATATGAGTTGGCACTCCCACCAGCAATGGAGGAGTGTTTCCCTTTCTCCACATCCTCTCTAGCATAAACTGTCATTGGTGTTTTTTATTTTAGCCATTCTGACAGGAGTAAGATGGTATCTCAGAGTTGTTTTGATTTGCATTACCAGGATAGCTAGGGATGTTGAGCACTTTCTAAAGTGTTTCTCAGCCATTTTAGACTCTTCTACTGAGAATTCTCTATTTAGTTCTGTACCCCACTTTTTGATTGGATCCTTTGGTGTTTAGGACACTTTTTTCTTGAACTCTTTGTAAATTTTAGAGATCAACCCTCTGTCAGATGTGGTGTTAGTGAATTACTTTTCTCAATCTATGGGCCCCTAAACTGAAGAATGGATAGAGAAAATATGGTACATTTACACAATGGAGTACTATTCAGCGGGAAAAAATAGAATCTTGAAATCTGCAGGCAAATGAATGGCACTAGAAGAAACCATCCTCAGTGAGGTAACCCAGTCACAAAAAGAGAAACATGGTATGTACTCACTCATATATGGATTTTAGACATGAATCAGGGGAGTGCCAGCATACAATCCAACTGCCAGTGAGTCTGGGAAACAGAACCTTCATCCAGAGACTGACGGACCCAAGATTGATGGCTGTATGGACAGCATGGGACTGACCCAGGCCTCCTGAATGTGGGTGTGAGTGAGGAGGCCTAGGTAATCTATGGGGCTTTGAGTAGTATTTATCCCTGGTGTACAAATATCCCTGAGAGAGGGATGCTCTCTCAGCCTGGACTCTTGGGGGAGGGCCTAGGCTCTGCCCTGGATGAAATGACAGTAACTGGAAATCCACCATGGAGGGCCGCACTCTACCTGCATACCGAAGTGGAGATTGCGTGGGGGGCCTGGGGGCCTGTTGGGGAGAGATGGTGGAGGAGGGGTGGGAGAGGGAGCTGGGATTGACATGTGAAACATGCTTGTTTCTAATTTAAATACATAAATAAATAAATAATGCCAAATCAAACTTTGCTTCCAAGTTCTTAATGATAGGACTGAAAATGTAAGAGATGGAAGTCGTTTATGTAGTTCATTATCTTTCATTTTTTACTATTAATCCTACTTATCCGTTAACCAAAATACCTCTAACCCATCCATCCATCAACAGCTGAACTTGGAACCACAGAAACAAATAAATAAAAAACAAGCTTCTTAATTTAACAAGTTTAAAATCTAAAGGGAGCAATGTCTTACTTGGGAAAAAATCTGAACAAATAATTATTCCTTTTAATAACTTTCAAGAGTAATATAGTTTCTAAAATACATGGAGAGACAATTTTCAACAAGAAAGTGGATAGAGGGGAAGCATGGGGGGCACTTTTTTGAGGGCTGGGAAAATGAGCAAGCTATGCTGCAACTGATAAATTGATTTTTAATAATGTCAGGAGCTTGCAAGCCTTCTCTCTTCCGTGTACTGCACTAAGGGAATGCAACAAACAGGTGCTGGGACACCCTCTGAGGATTTTTAATTTCGTTATTATATCAGTGTGAAGGAGAGAAAGCCAAAATAACAACCAGGTAGCGTAAAAGGTTCATTATCACCCCAGAGTTGTTCAGTGTTGTTTTCTTTCTCTTATCTGTGGATAACAGAACAACTAAGCACTTTATACAGAAGGCAAAATGAACATGTAAGCCTCGAGTTGGAGGCACCGCATTTCACAGATTCTAATTCTAGAAATGAATCTTGCAACACAGAAGATAATGCTTCTTGGGAAGCCCCTTGTCTGTACTTTGCAGACAAATATTATGCCAAGACTTTCCAGAGTGGCTTATCACAACGCCAGGTTTATAAGCAGGCTTGATCAACTCTAGCTGAGACATCTCGCACCAAACAGTGCAGGATTTACGAGCGTACCAACCATGACGATAGCACATAAGCTGGCCTTTTCTGTGCTTAACTTGGAACCGCAGACATTTAAGCTCAAACCTTTTCAAGTCTCAACATCTGTTGAGAGCATGATGAAAACAATAGACTTGGGAAATTGGATTTACTTCGATGCTAATTCAAGTGGCCTGACTTAATGTAGCTACTGGATCTAAATGAACACTGGGAAGGATGGGAAAAGGTTCTCTAATTCAGGCAAGGAAATTTTGTGATTTTTGAGACTGTAGATTTAGAATCTGTGCTTGGACTCTGGAACACCGTTCAAATACCCTGTTTTGCCCTGAGGCAGCATAGTGTAAAATTTGCTTCAATGCCTTAGTGCAGAACTGGAGATCCCACTTTAGCTCATATACCCTCTGATTAGGGGAATAGAATTCTCTTTTTAATAAATATTCTGCTAATTTCCTGTTTGCCCTTTGAAAAACCCCATTTGACAACTGTACCAATAAAACTATGAATATTTGTATGCCATTAGATTCTCCTTAATCTTAGCAACCACGTTGATATCTTGACAGGAACATTTCTGCCTTGTTTTCTTTTGTAAGATAAAAGTTATATCTTCCTCTTTACTTTTGCTGACCAAATTTAAGAAACTGGATTTAAATTATTGCTATATGTTGCAATCAAACACAACAGTACATGCTGAAAAATAATTTGTTTTTGAGAAAGATGACTGGCAAGTTGAGACTTGCATTGAGCTAAAGCACAAAAATGCCTTCAGGAGCTAAGGGAATCTCCATACTCAAAGTCCTCCTGGGTTTGAGGCATGATGTCCTTTGATATGTCCTTCTTCAGAAGAGTTTCTTATAGGAAATTTAAATTTGTGTAACTTCTATTGAGCTTATTCTTTGATAAGTTCATATAGATGTATAAAGTGTACTCTGATGACTCTAACCTCCTCACTGTCTCTGACCTCAGCCCCACTCAGTAACACATTCCTCCCCACAGGCTTTTCCTCTGATTTTTTTTATGATCATTCAAGCTTAACCAGGATCATTTGTATGACCATGAGTCTAGAACTCTCCATCAAAGGATGGTAGGATCCTCAGTAGATACACAGCCAAAGACAGTGCTGTCCCACCCAGAGAATCTATCGGTACCCAATAGTTCATCAGAGAGCCCTCACCAATTCCTGATTGGCTGCTGATAGGCACAGTCTTGTGTAGGCTCCTTATAGATACAGGTAGCAATGGCTGACATGAGGTCATGGCTCCATTCACTGTGCCATGGCCAGAAGACTACATTCTACATTTCACCAAGCAATGGTTGACATGAAGTAATGACTCCATTGTCTGTGCCATGGCCAGAAGACCACATTCCACAACATGTCACCATACCTCACAGGTTTTCTGACCACTCATCCATGATGATCCTTGAGCCTTAGAAAACACGGTGTAAATGTCCTGTTTAAGACTGAGTGCTCAACCACCTCTTTCATTGCAAAGAGGGAAATCTCTAACTTAGACCAAGATTAGTATTTGTCTGTGACATAAACATTTAGATGTCAGCTTGGTGCCAAGTCAAGCTCCCCCGGGGGCCTAAGACCTCCTCAGCCATCTTTTCAAAATAAACAAATAAGCACAATAACTAAAGTTACAGTACCAAGTATGAGTTCCATCTTGCATCGTGGGGCTCAAATCCAATAATGAAGTACTAGGTTACACCCATAACCTTCCCACCACTACTGTATAGCCATATCTTGCCTGTCAGTTTAACATAGTTGCTATAGTGTTCTTCAACATCTGGGTTAGAATGTTCATGCCTGTTTCTCCCCCCACATAGTCTACAGAGTGCTTAATGGCATTATGGAAGCTGGAAGGCAGGCAAGGAGCCCCTGACTCAGATCTGGATTGATTTCTCTACGCTTTGCAACTAGAGTATGTGTCATTTATGGTAACAGTGTTGTCAACTAGATCTCAAAAGCAAAGGAAAAGAGTGACCAATCCTGGGCATACACTAAAGGTCTCTACATGCTAATATAAATGTATACTTGGTCAAGCACATTCATTGTTGCTTTATTCACAATAACCAGGACATGGAGTTGGCCTAGAAGTCCATCAAATGATAAATGGATGATGAAAATGTGGTGGTATACATACAAAGTGGACTTTCAGTCACCTATTAAAAAACAAAATTTTGAGAATCACAGGTGAATAGACAAAAGCTACAATAAAATTATAGTGAGCAAGATAACACAGGCTGAGGAAGATAAATCCCATGTATTCCCTCATATATGTACCCAAGCTTCACTGCTTTTGAGTGGTGTTTAACTTGAGGTACCTGTAGAGTAAGGGAACTCTAAAAGATTCATTGGGCAATGCCTTAAGGGAAGAGAAACAGCAGGACACGGGTAATAGGAAAATAGAGAAGGGGAGTTTTGAAGTTAGAAAATTGAAGTAGAGTTGGAGGTGAAGGGTCTGCAAAAATGAAGGGGGAGGGTTAGCTCAAACGATTTTTTAAATGTCATGCAACACTGGTGGGCAGCATTATTTAAAAAAGAAAAAATCTATGCAAATGTTATAATTCTGGAGACTCTTATCATATGTATGCTAGATGTAGATTCCAAAGTCTTCCATGCATAAGTTCTACCACTGGGATGCCCCTTTAGCAAGAAAACTACGATTCTATATCAAATAAAACCAATCAATTAGAAATCACCACAACAATAATAATAAAAAAAAGTTCTTTAACAAAGTAAAGAAAAAACACAGTTGACTTTTGACTGGTGTATTCCAAACAATGGAGAAGTTAGAAATCTGAGTGAGAACAGGTTACTTTGTTTCTTACCTTAGAATTATGTTTTGCTTTAAAACGCCTGAAGATTCGGAAAGAAACCAGAATCAAACATTGGATTTCATATTGGGAAGATCTGGATAACTATGACCCCATAGGCTCCTATATTTGAATACTTAGTCATGAGGGAGTGGCAGTACTTGAGAAGGAATAGGAGGTGTGGCCTTGTTGGAGGAAGTGTGTCACTGAGGATGGGCGTTGGGGTTTCAAACACCCAAGTCAGGCCCAGTGTCTCTTTCCCCACTCTCTGATGATCCAGATGAAGATCTACCAACTATGTCTCTGATACTATGTCTGTCTCTGTGCTGCCATGCTCCCTGCCATGACGATAATGGAAAAAAACTCTGAGATTGTGAGCCAGCCGCAATAACTGTGTTGTATTGTATGAGTTGCCATGGCTATGGTTGTCTCTTCACAACACAACACTGACAAAGACACATATGAAATCGGGTCTTGCATTTAAGTTTGGAAGTTTCCGTTTGGTAATGTGTGATATTTAGGGTGTCACTTGTCAATTGCAAAAGACTTCAAGAATATAACTTGGCCTGAAATCTTTATTTTTCTAAGCCATAAACTTGTTGAGTCTTTCTCCACGGGTTATACACATTCAAACATTCTTTACTTTCATTAGTGGCACGATCCATAAAATCCAGCTGGCAAATGACAGTTAATTAAGATCAGGATTTTTCTTTGCTTTTATTTTTCTTAGAAGAAAAGCTCTGGCCACTAAGAATACAGGTGGCCTAGTGGCCTAAATGAAAGGGACATACTCCCTAAATGGCATCCCTTTTGGCATTCTCTGGAGCTCAGCTACTAGGCCTACCCTAGATGATTGCTCCCTGGAAGGCAAAAATATGCCTGGAGTCTTTGTGAAGACAATTCCAGTTCCTCTGTGAAGGAGTTGACACCACACAACATTTACAACACTTCTTTGAATCCACAAGCACTCGTGGTATTCATAGTTTTGGTAACATTGAAAGTTAAATCTTCAAGGTCAAAATGTCATGAAAGCACATTTGCCATTTATGTCCCATCTAAAGTTGTGTTTCATCATGCACAGTAAGTCATTGATTAGTACTACTTCAAATACCAAAACAACCTCACCCAGACTCCCAGAGTCTCTCAATATGATGTCACCACCACGGATTTCAGTGCTATGTGAACAACCAACACCTCCTGATGTACAGTAATTGGAACTTCAATAATGAGTCTTCAACTTTAAAGGATTTTTGAATGTTATACCTCCCTAGATGACCTTCTCTCTGGCAGAATCCATATGCAGCATCCTTCAGATTTCTGGGAGCAAGCAAGTATAATACTGCAGGAAAGCAAGGGTTTCCATGGACAGGACCAACATCTGGGGAAAGTGTGCCATCTCATACTCCTGGTGACTACATTGCTAAGAACTTACTATCTGCCTATTACTGATTCATGTATTCATTTATTTAAAAACATTTATTGCATGCTTATATTATGCGAAAGAATACATGGTATAAGAGGTTCAGGATGAATAAGATTTATGTCCCTTGCTGTAATTACCCTAAAGCCTGCTGAAGGAGAACCAGCAACCAACACCCAGCAACCGAAAGCAAAATATATGTTCTAGACTGGGAAGCACATAGCCTAGTCATGAAGGAAGTGGCAGAATGAAAAGAAGATGCAAAGCAGAGCATTATCACAGCCATGAGTTGAGATCTAAGGACTGACAGGGGAAGGGGACAGGCAAAAAGCAGGGGGGCGTGCAGAGATGTAGAAAACAAGGTCAGGTAAGTGGAAATTTTCCTATGCACTGAGGGTAAAATCACATGGCCAAGGCTAAGGTGGCCCTGTGGCTATCATCTTTTCTAATCAAACCGTCATTTTCTATTAAAGTTAACTGTAGCATAATCAGAAAGAAGGATTTATTGTGTACTCCAGTTATGAGGTCACTTCTCATTTGTAGACTATCCACAAACATGTGTTCGTCACACCACAAAATCATTGACTTAAAGAAACAAAGGCCATTTCATCAAGGACGAGTTCTAAGAAATGACAGACTGGATGTGGGATGAAAGGTTGGCCCTACCATGCTTTTGCTGGTATCTCCATCATCATACGTTTCATGACAGAACTGAAGTCTCAGCATATAAAGCCCACGAAGATAGCTTCATGCACTGTCTCATTCCTAACAACGAAATTTCCCCCATACGCAATGGCTCAGTACAGTAGCGTAATCATCTCATAGATTCCATCACTCAAACGTCAAAACACGCCCGTTTTGGTTCCTCCACAGAAGGGTTGTCTCACACCCACAATGGCAGTGATAGCTAAAGCTGTGTTTCATCCGTAGCCTTTGGAGCAGGGATCCGTAAGATGCCTACACCTTATCTGTGCAGCTCAGCTTCTTCCTGGGTGTTGGTGTGAGACAGCCCCTGGTGGTTTACTGTGTGTAACTTCCTAGCTTTATTATGTACTTTATCAAATCACAGAAGACTGCCATGTCTCCTGGCAGCACAGAAGTCCCCATCTACCACTTGTAACAACCACAGAAGTAGCTTCCTTTCCATGCTATCAAATACTTCAAAAGAGACAAACGTTATTCTAGATGAGGGGCTATGTACCGTGCATTCTTCCCACCAGCCTGGTCTCAGAGCCATATCAGTGTCAAATGAACATGCAGGATGCTATATTAATTATGAACCTGTTGGCCATTTGCTATGGTTTCTTAATGACTAGCTCTGACTTAATTATTAACCCATAATTACTAATATATACATATATATGTATATATTTATTTGTTTGTTTGTTTTTTGAGACAGGGTTTCTCTGTGGCTTTGGAGGCTGTCCTGGAACTAGCTCTTGTAGACCAGGCTGGTCTCAAACTCACAGAGATCTCCCTGCCTCTGCCTCCCGAGTGCTGGATTAAAGACATGCACCACCACCACTGCAGCTCTACTGATATATATTTTTATAAGGTCTTATATCTTACCTAGGATGCAGCCTCATGTGTCCTCTCTTCCTGGGATCACACGGCGACTTTCTACTCTTCACTACATTTCCCAGAATCCTCCTTGACATCTAGCCCCATCTATCTTGTTTCTCTATTGGCCAACAGTGCTTTATTTATCAGCCAATAGGAAAACATGTACACAGAAGGACTTCCCCCATGATAGTTACATAAGACCACTAATCCCAGGAGCCTAGAGTCACTAGCAGCAACTGAGAGGTTGTTTACAAGATGATGGATGGTTGATTTTAAATGTCTTGGTCAATGTTAAACACACACAAGCTTTAGTATACTTCCCCTTCTCGAGCGGAGATGAATGAACATAGAATTTTAGTAACCACTTTTCTTAACATTATTTAATTAATATTCAGTCTACCCACGAACATAACTAGCTCCAGTAGGAAATTCCTTTATAGATAATTTATCAGTCAATCAGAATTACTCTCTCTGTGCAGAATGCAATGAATGGTTCAGAGTAAAACATGGTCCTGTAGTCCATAGAAGAGCAACCATGTCGAATGCAAGCATGCTTATCACTTTCATGCTGCTGTGGCCAAAATGCCCCAGCAACACAAGAAAAGAAGACTCTATTTTTGGATCACTGAAGAGGGTTCCGTGTATCATGGCTTAGGTCTTGTGGCCAAACAAAGAAGTTCACTTCACAGTGACCAGAAAGCAGAGAGTGAGAACATACATGTCTCTGACTTTCTCCCTTTTCTCTTTTAAATCAATTAGATCCCCAAGACCATTATATGGTAACATATCAGGATGGGTCTTGCTCCCTTAGTTACTCCTGTCTGGAGACACCTCACGTACACATTTAAAGGTATGCTATATTAATCTCCTAGACTCTTCTCAATCTGATAAAGTTGATAGTCAAGACGAACCATTGCAGGAGAGGCGGCAAACATAAATCCTACTAGGCAAATAACATTACTGCATACCTAATGGTTTTTTAATCCATTACCAACATCTGTATACTATTTCAATAAATAATATCAGACCCTTGGCATAGGAACATACAATTAAATATTAATCTAGTCCCTAAGACAAATATACCTTAGCAAAAGCTGTCTAGCCTGATATCAACAATGCCCTGAAACTACAATATGAACAGGAATATTTCAGGTAAGTTGCTAGAGGCTACATTTTGTTTCCTAAGTAATTGCATTTCTCAAGGATTGATGATAGTCTTATGAAAACAAGGCACAGTGAGCACACCTTATGGAAGATTTCTCTGGCAGGCTGCCTAATTCAGTGCAAATAAATCTAGAAAACAAAGCAAAAAGCAAAATGTTCTGTTCCCAGCACCCTGCACCCCAATGTGTGTCACAAACAATGACTTCATCAGTGCTGTGGATGAGATCACTACCAAGCCAAATGCTTCTTCAATATGAATCCTGAAAATTACTTTATTGAAAAATATGATCATGTTCTTTTACTTTTTCTCATGTCTGAGTGTCAGACAGCATAAAAAAAGAATCACTGTTCTGGCCTTATTATTTATATGTGAACAAGCCAGTAGTAAGAGAGGAAGCCAAAAGATCATGTAATAAGATTCTCCATCTAGCTATGAGCAAAACGGGCATTCATATAATACCCTAATCAGCAGCTCATCACATTGATGGTGTTCCAGAAGGCCAGAACTCTTCACAAGCAATGGCCTTCATTATACAGAAACACCCAGCATGAAAGACACCTCAGAAGGAGGACCTAGAAAGGAGATGAGGGACTTCTTTGTAATAGAGGACAATTCAGGGTCACAGGTGCCCCTCACTACCACAGAAGAGAAATAAATTCAATGAACAAACCAAGATGCAATAAGACCACTCACTATGTTTAAAAAGTAACCAATCAATAACAAAAAGGAAGAACAGCAGTGAGGCACAGATCTATAAATATTCATCAGGCAAGATAGCGGGGCACAACGCAGAACTTATAAGCTCTGGTCTCCCAGCTATTTGTCAACTACCAACTGTTTGACCTTGGGAAAGTCCTCCAGATTTTGAGGCTCAGTTTTCACCAATGCATATAAGATACCTACCTCATTGAGGGTAAATATGTAAGCATAGCTTTCCTAACATATATTTCGATTCTAAGCCTAACTAATGAATAAGAAAGAATCATATTTATTGTTGAGAATCAATTTGACGAATTACAATTTTCTCTGTGCCAAATGAAAATACAGCCCATCTTAGGACAAACTTATAGAGTTCTTTTGAAAATTAGAGCATTAGCATGCTGGCAAATAATTTTGATGGCACCCTCATACATGTGCCTATATAACACATCCTGGATGGATGGATGGATAGATAGATAGATAGATAGATAGATAGATAGATAGATAGATAGATACTAAAAATATAATAAATGAATAGTAAAGAATACTGCGACTAAGGGGTTTCAGGGAAGAAATGAGACTGAAAATATAAATAAAAGCAAAAGAACTGAGATTAAAAGTTAATGAGAGTGTGATAGGGAGACAAATACACTCTATCCTCCACAAACACACAAATACCCTATTTCCGAGCCTGTGATATGGTATACCATAAGACAAAAGGAAGCACAGGTTACTTGTTTGCTCGCCTGAATAAGAAGATTATCCTACAAAAAGTATCAGGCGGTCAGACTGGCACAATATTGAGACTCACCTTGAAGAGACTGAAGGCAGACATAAGTCAAAGGCATCTTCAAGATGGAGGAAAAGACAAGACCATGGATTGCCCTTGGAACCTCAAGGAAAGAATGCAGCCCTATAGCTCTGTAATTGCAGCATCCTGCCTCTGACTTACAGACAGTGCGTTTCTTTTGGGTAGAACCTTTTCACTCCAAGGTTTTCGGTTTTAGCAGCAATGGGAAATCATGCAGAAGGCCTGTCACTGCTATAGTGGCAATAGAAAACCATACAAAAGGGGGAGGTAACAACATGGTCGTCATTCCCACAGAAGAGGAACAGACTAGACCCTCTGACTGTCGTTGATGGTGATGGGTCAGAAGCACCCTCTATCAATGCACAGTTTTCTTTAGACAAAAGGGAAGTGCACATGAGGTTGGCCAGGTTAATTTTATGACAAGATCCTTTTAGGAGAGGGAGAGTTAGTAAGAGAAACAGACAGACAGAAACAAGGCAGAGCATGCCATTCTGAAATACTTAGAAATACTTTCTAAAATACATCAGTTCTCTTCAAAATAGAGTCACTGTCTTCCTGAACAGCACAGACCCATCAGTAGTGAGCAGAGTGAAAACCTGCCCTTAGAAAGGGTTTGTACTTGACATTGCATGGCTTCTCTTTAGATAGGGTGGCATTTTTAGCTAATAATTAAGCACCAAATGAACCATTCGAAAATTTCAGTGCCATGAGCAGAAGAAAATTAAATTAAGCTAGAATTAACATGCTATGTCCAGGCTGAGGAAAGACAGATCGTTGCTTTGTCTAGATAATGCCTCGTTAATAAGCTGACCTTCAAATCATCCAACCCCAAAACACAGGTAATAGTATGACACCAGCAAACAACATGATAGGTGCCTCACTGAAACTCAAACAAATGTTGTAGCAGAATGATCTGTTGGTTATGGGGGCAAAGCTTCCAGGAAAAATAGGGGTACATTTGACATCCACTTCAGTTCAACACACACAATTGAACCATGCACATTGAATGCCTAGACTCTGTATTGTAAAAGGCACCATCCTTACCCTTCAGGGAACTCAGTTTAGAAGAAGGAAATGTGGTGAGCAAGTAAATAAAATATAAAAACAATTTTTAAGAAATGCAAATGGTCAATGGACCTCAAACCATTAAAGTCCAGTGATGCAGGAACTTTCTGGTGCCAATCATGCCATTATCTCCTCCCTATGAGTGCTGATGTCACAATCTCCTCTCTTGGAGGGACAGAGTCAGACTGGATGATACCCCACACTATTATTCTAATTTTACCTTAATTACATCTGAAGAGCTCTTGCCTCCAAGTATAGGTTGAGGTACCTGGGATTAAGGTTTCAACATATTAATTTGGTGGAGGGGCACAAACAATCCAACAGCAACAACTTGTCAATCAATAGATAACTCTGAAAAATTATTAGAAACTTGGAGCACAATGTATAAAAAAAATCCCCAAACTTTCAACCTGGTCTGTCTGAATGGGAATCTGGAAGGGTACAGTTAGACCCAAAATTACTTTTCTGTTGTACAACAGATTACTGTCATTTTTTAAAGCCCATATTTAAGAATAGTGGGAAAATAAGTAAACTTGAAATGTCTAATAAAATATAATCATGAAAGTATGAGAATATAGAAATACATATAAATACTAGTTAAAATCTTCAGCTTTTTGCCAGATGCTTAAGGGTGCGATGTTTTGTGACATTTTCACCATAAATGACTATGAAAATGGTAGCAAGCCAAATAGAACTCACAGCATTTTGGAATGCTAAACATTCAGGTTCATCTCATCCCAAGCATCAGCAGTATGCATGCATAGGACTCATATGCATAGGACACACTGAGCCTGACTAAATAGGAGCCCATGCTACCACTGGTACATGAAAATTCTTTGTTTTTCCATTGTTTTCTATTTCCCTATATTTTCAACTGAGAGAGTGACTTATGTAAGCCATTGGAATACCATCAAAGACAACTTTGATTTCTGGGGACACCAACTCTAAGAAGGAGCATCAATCCACCCTTTGAATTTATAAAGCTATGTTCTGTAGGCAAGCAACTCAGAAAACTGGCCTCAAGTACCAGCCAAAACTGCCTCCTCATGTTTCCTGACTCCAGAAGTTAGAATTGCCATGGGAACATTCATTCCAATTATAGCTAAGAGATCAGTGTGGGCAGAAGGTAGACTACTGTTTGAGAGGGACCTGAGAGTCAGGCTTGCAAATGTATGGCTGTCCCCACTATCATGAGGAACAGCATTGTGCTGCTAACAATGAAACGTGAGTCAGGAATCTCACTGAAGCTGCTTGGAACAGTACAGGCCTGTAACATTGGCTACTGGGGAGGATGACGAAAATTACTTCAAGTTCTAAGCCAGTCTGAGAAATTAGCAAAACCTTGTGTCAAAAAAAGGGGGGGGGGGTGACAGAGTTCAGAAGTAGAATGTTCACTCTGCATGTAAAATCTCTCAATATTAATTAAAAAAAAAGATTGTCATTGGGGAGACAATAAGACCTAGGTGACTGTGGAAGTCAAGCCCAAGCCCGGAATTGAGAGGTAAATCACTACTTGAAACTTGAAACCCCACCCTTTGTCATTAACAGGCCTAGGAGATTGCAGAGCTACTATGACACATCACACTAGATATGAGCTTGGTGTTCTCTCTTAGCATGTCCCTAGACTGTTCTGATTATGGGATTGATGGAATCTCCTATCCTAGTCAACCAATCAGACTCAATGCTTTCTTCATGAAATAAATTCCTCATCCCTCACAGGAGCTCCAAATACCCAAATACCACATGGGCCATATCAGCCACATTGACCAGATCATCAGACACATCATCGTCTACATCAGTCACACCATTGTCTACATCATCAGTCACACCATTGTCTACATCATCAGTCACACATTGTCTACATCATCAGTCACACCATTGTCTACATCATCAGTCACACATTGTCTACATCATCAGTCACACCATTGTCTACATCATCAGTCACACCATTGTCTACATCATCAGTCACACCATTGTCTACATCATCAGTCACACCATTGTCTACATCATCAGTCACAACATTGTCTACATCATCAGTCACAACATTGTCTACATCATCAGTCACACCATTGTCTACTTCATCAGTCACACCATTGTCTACATCATCAGTCACACCATTGTCTACAACATCAGCACCACCATTGTCTACATCATCAGTCACACCATTGTCTACATCATCAGTCACACCATTGTCTACATCATCAGTCACACATTGTCTACATCATCAGTCACACCATTGTCTACATCATCAGTCACACCATTGTCTACATCATCAGTCACACCATTGTCTACACCATCAGTCACACCATTGTCTACACCATCAGTCACACCATTGTCTACACCATCAGTCACACCATCGTCTACATCAGTCACACCATTGTCAACATCATCAGTCACACCATTGTCTACATCATCAGTCACACATTGTCTACATCATCAGTCACACCATTGTCTACTTCATCAGTCACACCATTGCCTACTTCATCAGTCACACCATTGTCTACATCATAGTCACACCATTGTCTACATCAGTCACACCATTGTCTGCATCATCAGTCACAACATTGTCTACATCATCAGTCACACCATTGTCTACTTCATCAGTCACACCATTGTCTACATCATAGTCACACCATTGTCTACATCAGTCACACCATTGTCTGCATCATCAGTCACAACATTGTCTACATCATCAGTCACACCATTGTCTACTTCATCAGTCACACCATTGTCTACATCATAGTCACACCATTGTCTACATCAGTCACACCATTGTTTACATCATCAGTCACACAATGTCTACATCATCAGTCACACCATCGTCTACATCATCAGTCACACCATTGTCTACATCAGTCACACCATTGTCTACATCATCAGTCACACCACTGTCTACATCATCAGTCACAACATTGTCTAAACCATCAGTCACACCATTGTCTACATCATCAGTCACACCCTTGTCTACATCATCAGTCACAACATTGTCTACATCATCAGTACCACCATTGTCTACATCATCAGTACCACCATTGTCTACATCATCAGTCACACCATTGTCTACATCAGTCACACCATTGTCTACATCATCAGTCACACCATTGTCTACATCATCAGTCACACCATTGTCTACATCATCAGTCACACCACTGTCTACATCATCAGTCACACCACTGTCTACATCATCAGTCACACCACTGTCTACATCATCAGTCACACATTGTCTACATCATCAGTCACACCATTGTCTACATCATCAGTCACACATTGTCTACATCATCAGTCACACCATTGTCTACATCATCAGTCACACCATTGTCTACATCATCAGTCACACCATTGTCTACATCATCAGTCACACCATTGTCTACATCATCAGTCACACCATTGTCTACATCATCAGTCACACCATTGTCTACATCATCAGTCACACCATTGTCTACATCATCAGTCACACCATTGTCTACATCATCAGTCACACCATTGTCTACATCATCAGTCACACCATTGTCTATACCAT
Organism: Mesocricetus auratus; assembly: GCF_017639785.1. NCBI lineage: Eukaryota > Metazoa > Chordata > Mammalia > Rodentia > Cricetidae > Mesocricetus > Mesocricetus auratus. The sequence goes on from NW_024429180.1 coordinate 4,803,925, forward strand.
TATCTATACCATTGTCTATACCATTGTCTTTACCAGTGTTCACGTCCACCACATCACTAACCGCATCAGCTACAGGGTTTCCTAAGGTCCTAGCGTTCCTGATGATATGTCCTTCTACCACTCCCAACACACAGATAGTAGAGTCACAACGTGTCTACTATGTACGTGGAGACTATGATGCAGAAGTTCTATCTACTATAGCACAGGTGTTTGGGATTGTATATTGGTCTACTACACTTTTAACCTTGCTTTAAGACCCTGTCATGTGTAGATTGTGCAATAGTAAATGAAATCATAAACTCTGAGAAAGAAAAGAAAATGCATATTTTCTATTACATGAAGAATGCAGACAACAACATATGGATGTCTGTAAACAAACATACATGTGGAGTGCTCCAGTGGCACAATTGGTTAGTGCACAGTACTCATATAACAAATATATATGTGGATACAGTAAAATATGTGGAAATGAGGACAAGAAAGCCTGTTACGTAATGAGGTCATGACCATGAGTTACAAAGACAATATGAAACTAATTGTTTTTCTAGTTCTGACTTTGTTGTGGATTTTTTTTTATTTGGGCTGGTAGATAAGTGTATAAAATATATTTGATAATTAAAGTATAAATCCAATGTGAGGCCCCACAGCTTCCATCTGGGATAGCTATTCTAACTGTATGGAAGTTCATTGATTGTATAGTAAATTTCAATATATGATTTTTTCCCCACATTTTATAATAAACTTAAAAGCATAAAGTTTCTTCATTTAACAAGACCCTAGCTAAATGCCAGGCAGCTCTCCTGTTTGTAGAGCTAATCAAAGTCATAGCCAATGACTTTCTTTGTAGGTCTGTCACACTCTGGGTCACTATGTGCCTGTTGTTTTTACCCCTGTACCAAGTACCAAAGGACTAGGGAAAGTTCCTGCATCCCAGCACCTGTGGAGTCATTTAAGCTTGTGTGTCTGATCAGAACTCACATATTCTTAATTTCACCCACTTCCACAAATCCCCACTGTCACTTGTCCTGTATCTGGGTCCAGTCCCTTTAGGACTCTACATAGCAGTCTCTCCCATTTGAAAGTAACTGTGTTCTGTCTTCATTCCATCGCTGTGTCAGGGTACCACGTCCTGCCATCAAGAGAACTTCCAACTCTTACAAAGCACCTATCAAACTCTGCACTTGGTAGAACTTATTTGTGGGAATCCACTGTGTCCTTATTCCCCAAGTACAATGACAGCTTCCATCCCAGCCTGCCTCCTCTGTGAATATCAGAACTGTTGCTACCTCCAAAGCTTGTTAACAGCCAGAAAAGGGCAAAGGTATCACTATCACCAAAGCCTTCCACTGTCGCCCTCAATACAGAGCTCCAGAAAGAGAAGAGGACACAAGGGCCTAGAGTCTCCGTGCACCTGGTCACATTTGCTTTGTCTTGTACCTGACTCCAAATCCTAACAACAGGCAGCTCCAAAGAGTAATCCCTTCAAGTTAATGATATGCCAAGAAAGGACATGTGCAGTTAGTGGAAACTGCTCTGCACCTAACTCCGTGGATTAAAAACATGGATTCCTTTCTAAAGAGTTACCTTTTCTCTGGCTCTGAGCTCGGCTGTTCTAAGGTGTAGACATGGTGATAAATATTAGCCCATGGCTCCAATACCTACCAGTAACACACCTAAATTCATATTTTCTTACATAAATAAGTCCAAATAAATTTTAGCCTATGTGTCTTAGTCCAATATATCCTCTATAAAACAATCCCAGTCTGAGGGGCTTTACATAACAGGGGCTTATTTCCCATAGTTCTGGATGCTAGGATGTTCAAGATCAGGACACTGTCAAACAATGTCTTATGAAGACCTGTTTCAGGGTCAAGAGATGTCAGCCTCTTGTTTAATATCGCCACATGGCAATAGAGGTGATACCTCTATGGACTCTTTGGAATTATATGCCCTAAGCTCTTCCCAGAGTCACCCCCTGACACTTACTATTCCACAGATTTCTAGACTACAACCCACGGACTCTTCAGCCCACAGTCCTGCATGTTATTGGTTAAGGATTAAGGGGTGTGAGAAATTTGAGTAGATAGGGGGATGGCATATTATTTCTGGGTATGTTTCCAGAAAATTTTGGTGTGTGCTTCAGTTAACTGAGTATGAGGATCCATCCTCAGTATAGAGAGACACTTGTTCAATGACTGAAAAGTCACATGAAGGAGGAAAACATAAGAGACAATTTGCCCCTCCTTCCTTCCAAGAGTAAGTCATACTCCGGGTTGTCAGAGACCAGAACTCTAAGTGTGTTGGTGTGTGGACTGTGTTTCTTGCAGAAGATGTTGTTTTCCCATTTCTGAAGCTTCTGGATTTGGATTGAATGGCCTTTCTAATTCTCCATCTTACAGATGACTTGTCATGGGACTTTTCAGCTCCTATAATTACATGAGCCAGTTCCCGAATGAGCCCCTCTGTGTGCATGTGTGCTGCTTGCCTGTCTTTCTAGAGAGTCCTCACTGGTACACCAGTACAAGAGAAACCATGATTATACAAATCCATGCATATGCTCTCTGCTAAACAGTTACTAGTACACCATACGGTGTCTTTACTTTGTCTAAATACAAACTATTTAATCACATTATTCTTAAGATTTACAGGTATTGCACAAGTTTTTAGATGAGACATCTGAAGAGAGACACTCAAGAGCAACAAAATTAAAGTCAACAACAATGAAGGCAAAGATCATCTGAAACAAGAGAACCTTACAAACAAGGCCACACAGGATGGGTTCTCCGGAGAAATAACTACATATTCAAAGTTTACCAAATCCAAAAAAAGACTCTCAAAAAGCAAAATGGAAGCCTATTTGAATTTTATGACTGATGAAAACAAAATCAAGATGGTGAAACACTTTTCTCGAAGTTACCTGATAGTCCGCAAAACTAAAGTTAGAAATAAGATTCAAAATCACATCCTACTGTGGTAGTGGTTTGAACAGGAGTGGCCCCCATGGACTCATGTATCTGAATAGTTGATCATTTGGGAGTGGAGTTACTTGGGAGGGATTAGGAGGTGTGGCCTCACTGGAGTAGGCATGGCCTTTTTGGAGAACTATGTCACTGGAGATGGGCTTCAGTTTTCACAAGCCTAAGCCAGGCTCAATGGCTCTCTCTTCCTGCCTTTGGCTCAAGATGCTCTCAGCCACTGTGTCTGCCTATATGCCTACAAACTTCCTGTTGTGACAAAAATTGACTAAACCTCTGAAACTGTAAGTCAGGCCCAGTTAAATAGTTTCTTTTGTAGGAGTTGTCAAGGTCATGGTGCCTCTTCACAGTGATAGAACATTGACTAAGACACCTACCATCTCAGTGGGAAGCAGACACTGAAGTTCTCACCATTTTTAGGGATTATGCAAAATTGTTATAAATCTTTGTAAAGCAACATTTTAAGATTTGGCACAGAATTTGAGGAATGGAAAGCTAAAATATGAAATAAGTAAAAGATATATGTCAACCATGATTAAAACTGGATTTTGACACAATAAATTTAATATATTTAGTGCTATTATTCGAAAAGTATTTCCCTACTGTCTTCAGACTATAATCAATTTAGTATAGGAGATTCCCTCCAAGCTCATCATCACTATGAAATTTTAAGCTACTGATCTCTTCTTAGATTTCTTTTTCCTTCCTGACAATAATTTTAAACCAAATAAAGTATTTTTAAAATAGAACTCTGTGTATATATTACCATATCTTAAGGTAGATAATGAATACAGGAAGGGAGATATTTTAACATACAAAAGTTGTTACCAACATTAAAGTCTGTCAATTTAAATGAATTTTATAATATCTTAAAATCTGTCTCAGCCAATTTAAATGACCAAATTTAGGCCCTCAAAGAATAAACTTTTTTTCTAGATTCCATTTATAATCCCCATAGTTAATTTCAAATGCTCAAGATTATATAAAAAAATTTCCATGGGTCAGAAAATTATGAAAGAACATAATTTTTACATATTGAATTTTAAAGCAGTATTTACCAAAATGATTTCTTAAAGTACAGCATATAATAGTTAAACATAAGCTGTCATTTTATTTGTAAAGCAAGCATTCTAAGTTATACATCTTAAAAAGTGGAAACCTTCATTTCTTTTCATTAAGTGTCTGAGAATGTTATGCTACACAGTGAAATTTTACTAGTGAATGGGTAATAAAGGAAAATTTTCCATGGATAGTTAAAACCTAAATCTCTGGGATTTAAGTATATTAGTAAACCCCAGCTCTTTATGCCAATAAAATAAAAATAAATAAATTCAAAGTAAAACCAAGAAACCACAAAGTAAGTGGTTTAAATAATGAAAACACACATCCCAGAGCTCTAAAAGTTAGAGGTCATCTCTGTCCAAGGTTTTGAGACCCTTGAATACAACATTCTCCCTACATCTTAGTGCCTAGCTCTATATCAAAATTCCTTAACTTTTAATAATAAACAAAATAGTTCTAAATTAGGGTTAAACTCAATACAGCATTATCTGTAAAGACCACAAGCTAAAAAATTTCTACAACTACTTCAACTGGAGGTTAGAATTCCCACATATGTTTCAAGAGAAATCCACAATAAAACCAGCAAGGGGTTCTGTGTATTGTGAAGTCCTAAATCTATTTCATTAGAATTTCTCCATCTACTGAAATTATGAAGGGGGTATCTTACACTCCTGTCCTGTAGATATGGGTGATGTCATCTTCCACTACACACAGCAGTAAAATGTTCTGAGGTGTTCAAGTGAGTGTCAACCGGCCTTCTTGCCTGGGAGCACTCAACAGCTATGACTGTTGGTTTCAACAGGGTTTACCTCCCTCTCCTGATGTATGATTCCATGCATAAAGACAGTGTCCAGTTTCCCTATGAGCTTCACTTAAAGCCTTACCTCATGTCTCTTGTGGGAAGATGGAGCTTAAATAAGAAAAAAAGAAAGCTCAGTGGAGAGCCACAAGAGGTTAACTATTAACTGAGTACCTAGCTTACCAGGCACTACCCCTGGTACTGATGATGTAGACAAAACTCTCCACCCATGTAAGCCTTACATTCTGCTGGTGGAAGAGACAGAAAACCAAGATGGAGTGTAAAATACGCACCATGCTAGATGGTTGTAAGTGAGACACGATATAAGGAAGGGAAGAAAAATAGAAAATGCCAGAAGGCAGCAGACTGAGATTCTTGTAAAAGTTTTTTGGTGGAGACGATGCCGTGTACAGAGAGGAAGGAAGCATGGAACCTGACATCCTAGGCAGAAGTAGAAGTAGGACAAAGGTCTCAAGGTGAGCATGTATCCCCACGATACCAAACAGGTCAGTGTTGGAAAAGAGAGGGTCTACCAGAAGGCTGTAAGCAGAAGAGCACTGCGTGGTTGATGAGAAAATATAGAATTTACTTAGTCAGTTTCAAGCATCAAAGAAGAAAAAGAGTTTAAGACAGGTCAAGGTTTGATGCCTAAGCCACTGGGAAATGTATGCAGGAGGCATAAATCTGGAGGGATGCTCAGGAGACTGCTTTGAAAGTGCAAAGCTGAAGTGATGCATCGATTATCCACCCGTGGAAAAGTTAATGAATACGCAATTAGACGTGGGGAGTGATGGAAAGACAGGCAGGCCCGAGTTTATTGGCTTGGAAGTATCCATCGCAGCATTGGAAGTCATGAGCATAGTGAGGCCAATCGACCAGAGAAATGGGGGGATAATCTAAGGATTGAGTCTTGTGACATCCCAACACTAGTAGGCTACAGAGGTGAAGGGGGTCCAGTAAGGGGCAGAAGGATCCACTGTGAGGTGTGAAATAAAAAAAAAAACCTAGTGCACTGTGATGTCCTGAACATAAAGTAATGATGCTTTGGAATGGAGGAAGTGATCCCAGGCTGAATGCTACTGTTACGGTAAACAAAGTGAGAATTACTGATTGGTCACTGGGTCAGTCATACAGTCCAGTAATCAGTGTCGTTGACAAAGCAGTTTAGTTGAGAGAAAGTTAAGCTGGTTATATAGTACGTGTATGATAAACAAGGACAAGGATGGAGGTGGTAAACTGATTGAGGAACTTTGCTGTAAAACTGAAAGAGAGAGAAAGCATAATCTTGAGAGTAACATTGAGTCAACCCAGGGCTTCCTTTTTAGTAGGAAATGGAAATAGCAACTCCAAATACTGACAAAGATAACCAAACACTGAGGAAATTTTGACTGCGAAGCCCAGAAAGAAGGAAATTTTTGTACCAGTGTTCATAGGTAGATACAGCAATAGGCACTCCTAATTAGGTTTGATACAGGCAAATCGCATTTGGTTATTAGTTGATGCTAACAAAGCAGCGATAGCTGAGTTGATGAAAGAGATGATGAGGGCTGGGGGTCCATTTTTTTCATTACTTCCAGTTTCAGTGAAGTAGAAACAATTAGAGGGTATTGTTACTAGGTAACACTGTTGGGTTGCTGCTGTCATTGTTGAGAATCAAATGGAATTTCTGATAATTAAAGTACAAAAGCCGGAGGAAGGAAACACACAACGGAACAGCGGCAGTTAGAAGACCACAGCTCCTAGAGAAACCGAGGACTTGGTGGAATCATGGTGGAGAGAACCTAAGTTGGAAATGTAGGAGATGATCAACGCTAGATGAGGTTCTTGATATTAAGATGTGGAAGGACTGATTAGCAAGGTCTAAGAGGGTTGCTTTCAGTTTTCCAGCGGAACCTGATGGCGTGACTGTGTTCCTGAAGATACCACATTGTTCTGACACAGGACATAGAGAAGCGTATGATAACACGGGCCAGGAAGATTCCTCCCTGAACAATGCCTGCCATAGTGTGGAAGGTTCATACACGTTCTGAGAGGTAAGGAAGTCATGTCACCCAGCTCTGAGCCCTGTAAACCTTAGTATTGACTACCACGGCAAGATATGCCCACAGACACAAAACTAGCAAGACTGCTTAGAGGGGTTAACTGATAGCTTTCAGGTTGCACTTAACGCCTGCTCCACGGAAGACAATGTATGCCTGGTACTATAAATCTGGCCAAGAACCAACAGTTGGGGAACTCACAGACCCCCCCCAAGAGTGAACCTACCGATAATATCCTGCTAAATAGCACAGTGGACAGCAGCTGATTCAGAACCTCACAATTGATCAAAGTGAACAGAATAAATTTCTGTGGGACGTTCAGCTGCAGATGGGACATCTAGGTCCCACACAGGGACCACTGAAGGGGAGGAAACAGAAAGTATGTAAGAGCCAGAGGTCATTGAGGAGCAGAGCAAAACCCTGTGCTCTGGACATGACAGGATCTGTCTTCTACACATTGTTCTCGCTAACTCAAAGCAGCTGTGGTTGCCTACGCAGGGCCTGCATGAGATCAAACAACGTTCTACGTTCTACTACGGGACAGGGAGGGGCCCTCTGACTGAAGAGCAACTAAGAGATGATGGCTTCTGGGGGAAGGGTAGCCCTCGGTTAGCCAACCACACTCCTGTGGACAAGCCCACACCCATAACTATGTTGGGCAGTCCAAATTCTGTAAGAGAACATGAAGCTGGGAAGATAGGAGACAGATCTTGGAGAAGTAAGGGGGGCGAGTGTGATCAAAGTATACTGTACAGAATTTTCAAAGAATAAAGAGGTAATAATGAAGTAAGAGACAGACTGGAACGCTGAGGAAAACTAAGAGGGAAGCAATGGTGACAGGGGAAAGGGTGGTAAAAACAGACAAGAAGTCGGCAAACAAAACGTAGCGCTCACAGAATTGAAGCCACTGAATCATGGCCGGGATGGTGCTATGGGGTCACAGTGGGGCTTCAGCATCAAGGGCTGGGGCGGAATCCCGCAACGTTTGCTTTAAAAAAAAAGTTGAATTTACCAGACATGGTCAATGAATGCTTAGGAGTTATGATAGTCAGGGTGAGAGGAGCAGCCAGCCCCGAGTCACCAGCCTTGCTGCACGCCCGTGTTGGAGGAGGGGTCGCGAGTCCACATCATAACAGTCACAGGAGAGGGACCTGGACCACCTTCTATGCCAGACTGGCATGATGGGTCATGACCCGGAAGCAGGAGTGGCTGCGAGGAAGCCATAACTATCCAGGACGATAACAGATGGGCGTTATCGTCCAGATCACATGGCGGAGAGGGGTCCCAGTGTCCTCGCTGTGGCCTCACTCTGGGGATGCTGGAGCCAGCTCAAAACCCTGCAACACCAGCTGTGGGGCCGTGCTGAGGCCAGCAGCTGCCGGCAGTGTTGATGTCAGCTGAAATGCTTTCTCGAGCAGCAATAAATAAGACACGCTTGGTCAAAAAAAAAAAAAAAAAAAGATTAAACTGGAAAACACCACTGCGGTGCATCTCTGCCTTGTCTCAGAGATGAAAAGGGGCCGCTTTTGAGCTCTCCTGTGTTTCTCTGTCGGCTCTCTGTACACATGTATGCCTCGGCACAGTCTTATTTCCATAACAACATTGAGGGGCACAGTTTTGGAAAGGGAGTCAAACTTAAAAAAAAAAATCGGATGCTCTCCGGTCTCAATGAAGAGTCCAAGGTAACAGACTATGTAGCAGAAGGCAGTGCAAAGACTCAGCAGTTCAACGTGCGTGCGTAGGGGAAGACAGGCAAAGGCACGGACACGGGAGTGACAGCCGCGGTTTCAGAGTACAAAGAAGAAGAGTGTGAAGTGCGGGGACCCCTGAGTGCCCTTTTGGGACCCCTGAGAGCAGGAGAGAGGCCTTTCAGGACAGCTCTCTGGAAACCCCGTATTCATCCTCCAAAGCACTAGCAGAGGGCTAGGAGCCTCCCTTTCCAACGTCCTCTTCTCCTTCCCAAACACAAAGAAAAGGCACATTTGGGGAGTAACAATGGCAAAAGAAACGCGGAAGCGCCCATCTAGTCTTCAAGAGTCCAAACCACACATCCACATCTGACATCGAGGGAACACTTCCCGGAGCATGAATCTCATTTCCCTGTACTCAAGAGTTCCAGTGGGGGGGGGTATGTATGACTCCCACCAAAGCACTCCAAGAAAAAAATAAACTCTTCTTGAAGGCTTTAAAACTAAATCCTACAACCCCTACGCAAAACGTCAGAATGATTTTGTCAAATATTATTTGTGGTATCAACCTTGTCATATTGAGGTTAAATATAGACTTTTTGTCTGCTGTAACTCATCAACAAAATGCCCAGTTAAAAGATGATATCTGGGAATGCCTGTAGGGAGGGACAGAGGGCAGGGAAGCCACCCTGGGGTCCAGTCTAGTGCTTCTTCAAAGGCAAGAATTACACCCGACCTGTTGATTCCACTCATGATCCACACTCAAAATAAGGAAAACCCATTCCCACACAAACCCACCTTCATAAACACTTGTGGCAGAGTTTCAAAATAGCGCAGGCATGGAAATAAACCAAATGTCGACCAATGGAGAAATGAGCAAGTAAAATGTGGCCGATCCACGCAGAGGAATATTGATTATAAAATAAAGTATCAGTGGACATCTCAATACGATGGATCGTGCAATAGTGCTGAAGAGAATCCAGGCGCAAAGCGCTACACATTTTTCATTCCACTCACAAGGCTACTCAAAATACACAAGCCCACAGACAGAGAGACCAGCGGTTGCTAGGAAATAAGGGAAAATGAGAGAAAAAAACATTAGGGATTGACTGCTAATGGGCACAGACTCAAGGTTAAGGAAGAGGCTACAAATTTGACTGTTGTGATTGGCTGCGCAGCGTATGGCTGTATCAGGAATCATTGCTTTGTGCACTTGATGCACACAAACTGTAGATTCATAAGACTCTGAAAGCTGAGAACAGGTGTCAAGACAAAAAAGCAACATTACTCACGAGTCTATATGACAAAAGTTGGTTTGCTTATATGTGATTGCTACAACCTGTACACACGTATGATCGACATCTAAGCAGTAGTGATCTGTGATTTCAGAGGGCCTGAACACTTTTTTGTCCTATCCTGCTTCATGTAGAACACAGGAAATGGGGGAATAGAAAAGGGGAAGGCGTGTTTCTTAACACGAGGGAAGGAAATGTCCAGGAGCCAGAAAAGAGGCATCTGCTCCCGCTGGCTGTGCCTGAAACCAAGCTCTAATTTAGGTTTCAGCTAAAATTAACATAATAGAATGAAACCAAAAAAACTGGATGTGACTTGCAATTTTCTCATCCTTTAGTGAGGAGGAGCCCAAATGGCAACTTCAGAAGAACAGGCTCGCCGTGGAAGGACGTCCTTGGGTTTGGGATGGACAAAGCCTCTCTGGATACTCCTACGCTGCTGAGAGTATCACATTTATCCTCCCTAGCTCCTCCAAATCCGCAATAAATAAGTTGGCTTAGGGGACCAACCAAGAAGGCAATGGGCTAAGAACCCTGGGAAGAGTTGAAACTTAGACAATGATTTCTTCACATGACTGTTCCTTCTTGGCGGTCGCTTAAAACAAAACATCCACACACAAGCAAACCCTGAAACCCACTAATACACCCAGAAATGCACGATTGCAAATAGCGTGCATGTATCTGCATGTATGTATCTATAAAACAATATACATATCGATACATACACCCATACATACATATATATCATCTTACGCATTATACTTATGATAGCCCATAAAATCTGACTCAAGGAAACGAAGACACGTTACAAGTATGTGTCTGATACAAATTGTAAACATTAACACGATAAGGATATTTTTTTTTTAGACACAGCCAGAAGTGAACACGCCAAGGTTCTGGAAAGCATCCAAGGGCTGGTCTATGCCCGGCTTTCTCCATAGTGTTGTCAACTCCTGCTTTCTTTAGCAAAAAGCAGAAAGGAAGCATGACCGTATTATAAAGATAACCCACTGGCTTCACACAGAGCCCTGAAAAGTCGCATCTCTCTTGAGTGTCTGTCTGGTCTATTCAAAGGAGCAGCAAGCGCACTCGCGTTTAAAGATAAGGAATACAAATACCCTTAGACAAAAGTCCAAGAAATACATGCAGTCACAGGATTAGCACAGGCCATTGTGATTTCTAGTATATTTTACAATGAGGTGGCTATATCCCTTGCCTTTCCCTTCACTCCTTCTAACACCCCCCCTTAACCCTCTACAAACTCCCACTACCAAGCTGATAGCATCGCTTTGCTTTATTGTTATTACAAGCACATATATATAAATTTTTAAATGATGTGTTCATTTTTTAAAATCAGGTAATAGGGAGAATTGAGTAAAAAGAAAGGAAATTAAGAATATGGTGGTCAAATTATATATAAAAGAACAGTTATCAAGTAAGAACTATAGTTACAATATTTTGTCCATAACATTTAGTAAGATTTAAAGAAAATATTATCTATCCTATCTGTGTGAGTCTAAAGTCTTATATATAGCTTACCTTTTATCATAGCTAAGGAAAACTATAATATTACAACTATCTGTCTTCAACTCCATCAAAGACCTTTCTTTTATTTTAGACAGAAAAGAGGAGATGTTGGGAGATGTCATTCTGTAAATGTGTGTCTGACTGGTTTGAATAAAGCACTGTTGGCCAATAGGGAAGCAAGATGGGTGGGACTAGAGTCTAGGAGGATTCTGGGAATTGTACAGAGAGAGTTCTTGCCATGGGATCTTCCAGGAGCAATGGGTGCTCAGGAATATGTCCTCAAAAAATAAGTTCTTATAAAATACATATTAGTAATTATGGGTTAATAATCAAATCAGAGCTAGCTGATAAGAAACCAAGCAAATGGCCAACAGCTTCATAATTTAAAAAAAGAATATGATGGGTCTATTATACAGTTTCAATTTTATTGCATGGTTTGAAGAGTTATATACAGGGGGATTGCAATAGATATTATTTTTCATTTTTAATCTCTGAAGGAGATCCCATATTAACCTAAAAACCTGGATGAAAACTCCCAACAGAGTTATTATTCTGAATGTCAGTAAGGCATTTGAGAGCATATAACAATATTCGAAGTGAAAGATCTATATCTACTAGGCAAAAATATGATATGTTTGTTTTTATTTATTCTGCAACTACTATTAGTAATTTGTTATATTTAAACTTTTCTGCTTTCATAATAACTGAAGAAATGAGGATCTCTTTCCTCAGTTCATTTGTAATGGCTTTGGTCATAACCCGCCAATATCAGTTGTCAAGATCTCACAGAAATATGTCTGAACCTCCTAAGAATAATTAGTCTAAATCCTTTGTGCAGACACTGGGTGTAGAATGTTATGAGTCACTGATTTTCTCCTCTACAGTTGATATATATTCAGCAGGAAGAAAGACTTTGTGTTTGGTAGCAATTGTACTTTAATTTTCCCAAGGTCAAATGCATTCAAATAGGAACCTTTTCATGGACAGACCTAACAGCAGACCTTAGACACTGGAGAGCTTCTGAAATATCCTGCTTTGTTGGTGTCATAAATTTGAGCTTTATTGTTATATTTGTGTACTTAAGACATTTTGACAAATTATATGTTTGAAACACATAAAAATACATGAGAGGAAGTGATGAAAATAAAATTTTCTAAATCCTAGACCAATACATTGCTTGTTGACTCTAAATTTATTAGATTTTGATACATTATATCAAATAAAGCATAATTTTAGCTTACCTGTTCCTTACTTTATACACATATTTATTTCAGCTTAGACTATGCTCACGTTGATAAGAGTGAGTACTATCAAGATTTTGGGTGCTGTTCTAGTTTTCAAAAATAATACTCCTCCATGATATGTAGTCTGATTTGTTGCTTTGGGATAAGGATAAACATATGATTGATAGGTTAAGTCTATTAAGACCAGCAATGGGAACCACGCTCAAATCCTTAAAAAAAATATGAAGCTGGGCAGACAAGGTGCTTCAGTATCTTGCTCCCAAGTCTGATGACCAAGCCCAGTCCTTCACACAGTGAAAGGGAGAGAGCCAAGTTCTCCACGGACAAGCACATACATGTCCATGTGTGTGAAAGAGTACACACCACACACACACACACACACCACAAATAAAATAAAATAAAATAAAAACCTAAGACATGCAGTAAATAGCTCTATAATTTTCTTCTCCTTCCCAAGCCCCACCACACTAACCCTTCTTGAAAGTTAGTCCACTGTAGTAATTCTAGCTTTTCCTACCAACAAAAGATTGCACACCAGGAGCCATAAAATCTGTTGGGACAGAGGGGAGAGGGGAGAAAAACACTGTTCTACAGCCCTTTTCTCCTCCTCAGTCATGCCACATGACCTAGCTTGCAGCAGGTACATCTTGTCCCCTGGGTTCCTACCTCTTATTGACCATATTACCAAAAGAAGAAGACACTAAGAAAACATGAGGCTGACTCTGATCTGATGGGCGGTATCAGTAACTATGGCAGAGATGAATGTCAAGGCTTCCGACTTTACACCTCCTCTAGTACACATCTTTCAGGATAGATTCAAGTCAGGAAAATGTCGACGTGTGGCACTGCAGAAGTAAAAGGAAAAAAATCTAATGTTTAGCATTAGGAATAATCAGAAATTTAAGATGTGAGAAGAGCTGATGGGGATGAGAAGACCAGAAGTCAGTGTAAGCCTGGAGCAGCACAGGAGGTAGGGGTACCCAGAAAACAAAATTTTTTTTCCTGATGGTGAAATAGATGACCTCCATTTAAGAAAATATATGCAGAGTAGTGAGTTCCTTTGTGTTGTTAAGCCAAAAATCCCCTGGTATTTTAATGAGGAGTATTATGGATAATAACTACCATAACTGAGTGACTTTTGTGAAAATTAAGCAATATAATGAACTTCATATTTTGTCGATACGCACCAAATAGGAAAAGCAGGCATGATGCGTAATGAAAGCTAGCTCATAGACAGCTAAGCCTGAAGAAACTGAAGGCTGGGAGAGAGGCATGCGACTGAGAACTACTTTTGTTCTCCAGATTAAGCCCCAGCTCCCTGAAGATACTGGACAGACACTGCATACATGACAGCTGCTCAAGTTAGACTTGTTTATAGTGAAAGACACAAAGAAACAACAGTCAGCTGGTTGCATGGCGAACAGAGCAAAAGTAAGTATTGACCTCTTTCCGGTTTCTACCTGGGATCAGGAGTTGAAAGGACAATCTTCAGCTTCAAATGGGGACACACACACACACACACACACACACACACACACACACACACACACACACACACACACACAACAGGACTGATAAAGCAATACTGAATGGTAAAATAAATCCTGGAAGTAACACCATTAAAATCTCAAGTTGTACTAAAGAACTATAATAATGAAAACAGAATGGTATGGGCACCAAGACACTTCCATCAATGGAATCAAGCTGAAGACCCAGATATAAATCCACATATCTATGAACACCTGTTTTTTTATAAAGTCAGAAAAACACAATGGGAAAAAGACAGCACCCTCAAAAAAAAAAGCCAGTACTGACCTAAACTGGATGGCTGCCTAGAAGAATTCAAATAGATTCATACTTAACACCCTGCACAGAACTCAACGCTAAATGAGTCATGGACTTCAGCATAAAACCAGACACACTGAGCCTGCTAAAAGCATAAAGTGGGGAAGAGCTCTGAATTCATTGCCATAGAAGACTTTCTGAGCAGAACACAATTAGCACAGGCATGAAGATCAACAATAAATAAATGGGATTTCATGAAGGTGAAAAGCTCCTATAAGGCAAAGAACACAATCATTTGAACCAAGCAGAGGCCAACAAGATGGGAAAGGAATTTTAGCAATCGCATATACGATACAGTGCTAATATCAAAAGTTATAAAGAACTAAAAAACACTAGATATCAAGAAAACATATAATCCAATGGGGTACATACCTAAACATAGAACTCTTCAAAGAGGAAACTCAGATGGCTGAAAAATAGTTTTAAAAAATGTTCAGCATCCTTACTCATCAGAGAAATGTCAATCAAAACCACTTTGAGATTATGCTCTTATACCCATCAGAATGTCTAAGATCAATAAAACAGGTGATAGCCTGAACTGAACACATGGAACCCAGTGACAGAGAGAGAGGAGCGATGAGCAAATTGACAAAGAATGGGGCTGACAAAACCAGCAGAGACAGCTGACCTGAACAAGGGGGAGCTCTTGGACCCCAGACCGACAGCTGGGAGGCCAGCATGGGACTGATCCAGACCCCGGAGTGTGAGAGTCAGTGAGGAGGCCTGGGCAACCTATGGGGCCTTGGGCAGTAGATCAGTGTTTATCCCTGGCAAACAAACAGACTTCGTGTGTCCATAACACAAAGACAGATGCTCTCTCAGCCTGGACTCTTAGGAGAGTGCCTGGACCCTGCCCTGAGTGAAATGACAGACTCTAGATATCCTCTATGTGGAAGGAAGCTGGGATAAGGTGGGAGGCTGCGGGGGAGTGGGGGGTGCGGGAGGAGGGGAGGGAGAGGGAACTGGGATTGACATGTGAAGCAAGCTATTTAAAATTAAAGTAATAAAATAAAAAAAAACAGGTGATAGCTCATGCTGGTGAGGATGTGGGCTAAAGATATATATGTAATCTAAATTAAATCACCAAATAATGGGGGAGACAGGGCCCCAGATGGCCATCTCTTGTTGCCAAATGAAACTTCCGGTATCAAGGTTGGTTTATATTAATTGGGTTGCTGGCAAATGGGGTCCTATGGGAATCCCCAAACCACCCAGACAGTTGCCAAGGCTACAGGTTGCTCTCTGCAAACCAAAGGCAAGTCCCCATTGCTGAGGACAACACCTTCATAACTCAATGAATATGGAGAATTCAGGGTGGTGCCTACATAGAAGCCTTCACTCATACATTCTAGTGTCTTTGCTACAGGAAGGCGCTCTGCATGCTGCCGAAAGAAAAGTGTAAACATGAAGACGGCTACAAACTCCTGATCTACAATGGCTTCCTGCCTGCCCAGATGGGTCAGGACAACAGTGACATAAAGCTTGTGGGGGTAACCAACCCATATCTGATTCTACTTATGACTCACTCCATGAGCTGGAACCTGTACCCAACACAGGTTCAGTGACCAAGAAACTGATATTAAGTGTGCTTCAAGCTCTCACTCTCCCAGACCAGCCCAGTCCCAACTTCTCTGCCAGTGAAATAGACACATCACCTTAAACTATGAGATAAAACTAATACTTTATCCCTGCAGTTGTTCCCGATGTTCTCCTACACAGTAAGATTGACCATAAGATATCAACAACAGCAAGGTTCTCCATAGGGCCACACAGCCTCCATGCGTGACTCCTTAACCGTAGGGTGGTGTCCCATTGATGGGTAGTAACGCACACCCTTGAATTCCTTTCATAAGTTTGGTGCACAAGGATGTTGGAAGTATGTTGCATCGTAATGATAACTGTTCAGTTACCAGTGAGTGGTCAGAAAATCCTACTGAGTACTTCCTTGGTAGAGACTGATGTTACGTAAGCCAATCATAGTTGCTGATGACCCTCCTACAAACAGAAGCACATGGTGGGACAGGGAGGGAGAAATCCATGTCTGTGGTGGGTATGCACATGTGAGTGTGTGTATGAATTCGTGTGTACGTGGAGATCAGCGATGACATCCTGGGGTGTCATTTCTCAGGTGAGTCCCAACTTTTGTGTTAAGGCAGGGCCTCTAGTAGGCCTGGAACTACATCAGGTTGGTTAACCTATGTGACCAGGCATCTCTGAGATGTGTCATCATCTGCCTCCCATCTGGCCATTGCAGGGATTCAAGCACGGGCCCGCATGTCTGACTTTCTGTGAGTGGTCTAGAGATGGAACCCGGATCTCACGAAGCAAGTGCTGGGCCAACTGAGTCATCTCTGCAGCCTCCTCTCCCCACAGACCCGTGCTTTTAGGAAAGAAATGCCATAGGTTGCCCTATGAAGGAAAAAGACACAGAATGCATCTATTCCTTAGATGGAACAAAGCACTTGATAAAATAAATGCTACCTCCCACCCTCAAAATGAATGGCTAAGCGAACACAAACAAAATTAAAACTACAGAATGACAAGTACTGAGTTGGAAGTAAACAAAGGAGCTTTGGGAGCTCAGGGCACAACCTAGAACAATATTGGAACAAAATTTGAGGGAAGTAAATATTTGCTAACTATGCCAAGTGTGTGTTTGATCAGAAAATACGCTTAGAAATTATTTTAAATTGTTTTTCTCTGGCAGAAGACTATGCAAATATTTTGTACAAATATAGAAAAAACACGCCAAATATAATTTATCTTTCTTTCCCTCTAGACAAAGGTTAATTTTCCTTATCTTTCCAGGAAGTTCGTTGATTTTCTATCAACAATAGTCTCTCCAGTCAACACGTATGTGCCGGTTCCCATTGTAACAGATTGTATCCTATTCAACTCCCAACAGCAAACTCTCTGCTTTCAAGAAAGGACGATGAATTCACAAACTGTGAACTTTGAAAGAACAAGTTCATCCATGCAAAATTAACTGTTTGGAGGGGGATCGCCCTAGTCCCCACATTCAGAAGTGTGCGGTTGTAAATTAGTAAGCACTGCTTGGGATATCACTCAGTTGACCATGTTCTTATGTCGCAATCACGTGGCCAGGTTGAGTCCCCAGCACATCATAAGGCTGGGCATATTAATACATAATTCTAACCCTAGCGCTCAGGAGGTAAAGGTAGAACTATCAGCAGCTCAAGTTCATTGTCGATTCTGTTGTGAGTTCAAGGCCAGTCTGGGCTACACAAGTACCTATCTCAAAAAAAGGAAGAAAGGAAGGAAAGAAGGAAGGAAGGAAGGGAGAGAGAGAGGGAGAGGGGAAGACAGGGAGGGAGAGAGGGAGGGGGGAGGGAGGATAGGGAAGGGAAAGGATAAGAAAGGGAAGGAAGAAAGGAGAGAAGGGGAAGGATGGAAGGATGGATGGCAGAAGGAAAGAAAGCCAGAGAAAGAAAGAGCAAGAACAAAGTTTTACCTTGGACAGTCTTCACCTCTAGTCTGCCAGCGCAACACAGACAGTATTAGGTTTATATCATCTTTCATACACATATGGTACCTGACTTTCTAAGCTAGTATGTAAGTAGTACTAGCCAGTTAATTACAAAAACAAACCAAAACACAGATCATCTAAATAGCCATCCTTATTATTTTTAAGGTATTGGGTCAATTCTGTTCTTCCTCACCACTAACCTTTCCCAAGTGCCACACTGTGTGTTTTCCGACTAATTGTGCTCATCAGAATAAATAACTGAGATAAAAATCTCCGTTACTCTTCAGCAGTATGATGAACAGCAAATCTGAAGATCTTTGCCAATGTTTACTATGAAGATGTGTATGTAAGGAACTGATCATATTGGTGATGATGTGCCATCAAATGTCCGTTAAGCAAAATGAAAGTCATCTTAGGGAACTGTAAAAATAAATATTTTCCTTGAGGCTGGACCTATCTATGAAGACTAGCTCTGACATTTTAATGAATGTTTTCTGTTTCTTCACAGATCATCATATCAAAGTGGTGGTTGAACATCATTGCTTTCCAGTATTGATGCCCTCAGACTCTCTGTCTTACCTGTCTTTAGAATGGATTAGTTTTTCATTTTTCAACAACTGATGGAAGGAATGTACATCCAAAAAGCAGCAATTATGCAAAAACTGGAGTCAGAACCACGTTCTCTTCCCCCCCCCCCCCCCCAACAGCTTGTAAGCATAATTAATCAAATCAAGCTTCCCTCTCATCGTGGAGAGCTGTAATTTAAAAAAAACCAAATTACAGCATCCTTGGAGCAGCATGTATAAAGTATATTAAGAAAATATGTACATGAGTAGGAGTTCATACCTGGTGATAAATTTTATTTTATGAATCACAGCTCTGTATCATGATCTCATATATTATATCATATTAGATTATATTATTACATTCACTGCCCATGGAAGGAAATATCTTAGGATTTGAAATCTTGAATAACTCCAAATATTCACAACACATAAAAATGTTTTCTGTTTTCAATAAGTGTTTTCTGTGTCTCAACAAATCAAAGGAGTAAAAGTAATGGACACCACATGCTCAGGGATAATCTCAAATATGTCTAAACAGCATTTTAATAAGGACACCTTGACAGCTACTTAAGCACTCATACATATGTAAAAAAAAAAAAAGAAAAGGAAGGGAGGAAAAGAAGGAGGAGGAGGAGCAGCAGCAACAGTAGTAACACTAAAATCAGAGCTGTCTAACATGTTCCTGAGCTAACACGTTACTGGTTTCTACTCAGATAACACTTTTATCACACGGCAGAGATTGGTTAATCGTGACTTCTGCTCTTCTCTGGAAATGTATTCACACGACTTCTTCAGTGTTGAGGATGGGTTCTGTCTGTGAATACATAACTGCTAAGGATTATGAATGCAGGTGAAAACATAAATGTCACCAACGAACACTTTCCATCTCCACCCCCACCCCTCACCCCGCATCCCAGCACGTTCTTAGACCCTTCCTAGATGAACTGAATTCACACGCTAAAAAGAAAGTCCCTCTTTCCAGACTAATTATTCCTCCGGGGGAATACACTGCCATTAAGTCATCAGTCTGACGCCCAGGTTTGTAACCCACTGATAGAGCCTGTCTGCCTCTCTCCTTTATGTTGATCTGAATCAAGGTCGGCTGCCTGTTTGGTACCCAACCCAGGAACAGCTCCAGATAAGACTCTTTCAACAGCTGCTTGGTATAAATGATGGTGACAAAATTATTTGTTAAAAGTCAAGATTTCTTATCGTGTAGAATCCAGTTTTTCAGGGAAGTAAATATCTGTTTTATTTTTTTCCCCCTTAAAAGTAAAGAGCTAATTTATTTGAGGCCAGCACTTCCTGACAGCGATGCTGGGACACAAAAGGAAGCTATCAAGAAATGCACTCACACTCACACAATGAACATCTTCACCAGCATCAGCAAGGTTCTTCCAGCCCTTAAAGGGAGACATTCACTCTGCGCGGCACGGCGCGTTATGGAACTCGCCTTCACGTGCTCATTTGAATCAAGAGTAATTTGGATGGACGGATTTAAACTCAGGAAAATAGCAAGCCTTGAAATAGGTAACAAGTTACATTAAAGCTAGTAACAAATCAATCTTGAAACGGTCATGCAGGGTATATTATGGACGTTATATATGTTCTGTGAGGCTCGTATGAACTACAATACAAATAACAAGCGATGATTTTGATGTATGGGAAGTCGTGAAGCTAATCAGCAGCCAAGAGCATATATTACCCTTGCAAAAGACCCAAGTTTGGTCCCTAGCACCCACACCAGACATCTCTCAACAGCCTGTAACTTCAGCTCCAGAGGCTCCAATATCCCTGGCCTCAACAGGCACCTGCATTCAACAGACACATTAATTAAAAAGAAAATTAACTTGAAAAGAAATCTCGTTAGGGGTTATCCTTGTGGATTCCCGGAGTTTTCCCTGGTGCTAAGTTTCTCCCTAACCCCAAAATACCCATCCTCCATCGAGATGTATCATCTTTTGTTGATCTCTCCCTTCATCCCAGTAGTAGTGGAGAGGGTTCTTGAACTGGCCATCCACTGTCATCAGATTGATGACTACCCTAATGGACATCAGAAAGCCTCTATCCAGTAGCTGATGGAAGCAGCTGAAGAGATCCACAGCCAAGCACTGGACTGAGCTCCTGGAGTCTCGCTGAAGAAACAGAGGAGGGATTGTAGGAGCCAGGGTTTTCATGATGGGGGGGGGGGACCCACAGAAACAGCTGACCTGAGCTCATGGACTCTAGACCAACATTTAGGGAACCTGAATGGTACTGAACTAGACCCTCGGGCTGTGTGTGACAATTGTGTAGCTTCCTTTCTTGGTCTCCCAGCAGTGAGATCAGGACCTGTCCCTGGTATTTAGCTGGCTTTTGGGAACCCGTTCCCCAAGCTGGATTTCCTTGCCCAGCCTAGACACAATAGGAGGAGCTAGACCCTGCCTCAACTTGATGTGTCAAGCTTTGCTCAAGCCTATTGGAGGCCTGCGCTTTCTGAATGGAGACTTAGGGAGAGCGGTAGGGGAGAGGGCAGATAGGAACTGGGAGTGGGTGGGGGGTGGGGGAGACTGGGAGGAGAGGAGGAAGGGAAACTGTGGTCAGTATGTAAAATAAATTTTAAAATGTTATTTTAAAAAATTTGAAAGAAGGGGAATTCCTTCAGGTAAGAAAAACCTATTAATGATTTTTATGAGACTTGGTATTCAAAAATAGCTTCATGTTATTTATACGAGCATGATAAGACAAAAAGTACAGTATTTAATTTTATATGGGTTTGACATTTATACACAATGTGTTTATTTATACAGAGACTGTGTAAATTAGGTGGCATAAATTTTGTAACTTGTACGAACGGAGTATTTTTCTAAAACCTGATGAGAAAAGCCCACAAATGACACGTTTTATATACTGTTTACACTTTGAACAAAAAAAAATGTTATCAAAGTGTGTTGCCTGTCAAGATGATAAAGGTTAAAATACTTATGAAATGCCATGAAGCTAAATGTTTACTTAAGGAATAAAGATGGCTTTTTCCCAAATTTTCATAAATATCAAAACAATTGTAAATGACAATATTTGACAGCCATGTTCAAATTATCACCAGTGTCCCCATGAATTCCTTTCCCAAATAATAAAGTCATTTGACTTACCATCTATAATAAGATCTAGGTTCACAGATTCCTCTTTCTCACTGTGAGAACTAGTATCAGAGGGGTTACTCGACACGTCTGAACTTTTGATGAGTAAGTAAAGGTGAATAAAAACGTGTGGGTAAGTTGGCCAGGATGGTCTAGGGGAAGGGGAGTTCTGCAGCCACCCACACCGTGTCTAGCTACACCGTCCCACTTTGCTCCCCGACAATCAGTGAGTAATGGGCCCTTCGAAGACACCCCAGCCCAGCAATAACCACGTCCATACAACCTCCACCACTCCTCACTGCTATTAAGGTAGAGCTCCATTAGATGGCCGCTTGATGAGACTTAGGCATCTGGTTGTGGCAATTCAGGGTCCCTTTGGTCTGAGCACCTCTCAGATGCCAAGAAAGGCATTCTGAACCACATGAGCGTCTGATGGGAGAGTTAGGAAGGCAATATTTGGAAGTAGGGGAGCTACTTACTCATCTTGGATGCAGTGCAGCTTCAGTCTCCAGAACCCTCCACCCCAGGAATGTCGTTTCTCAATGGTGATTGCGGCCACAGCCGAGTCAATCCAAGAGGGATTGGCATAGGTGGAAATCTGGGGCCAAAGCTGAACACGTTGGAAAGCCAAAGATCCCCCTTTTAACTAAAACTTTCCAGTGCTCATGATTCAAAAGTTTAGGTGAGTAAATAGAATAATTATAAGCAGGATGGAGAACCCCAAGCAGGGGCAAGTACAACCCTGACTTGAGTCTTCCACATTTTATCCATGTAGTTCAGCTTTATCTTTTTTTCAGATACTTATATTTCCTCATATAAAATACCACCTTTCTGTGACGTACAAGGTAGTGTCCCCTTAGCTCCTCCCTCGCCCACAGTAAGCATCTCTCTCCATTTTGTTTCTTATGCTATGTCTAGGCTCACAGAATACCCCGGGGACGTTCCTATTTGCTACTGAGTGGAAGAAACTTGTACCTCCAGTTGGAAGCAACCCATGAAACGGTTAATGTCCTCCCCTTCCCCAACAACTAGACTGGAAAGCATCATTTTCAGCCCATCCCACAAGATCTGGACAGAGAGGAATGACAGCGGCCTCTGATTTCTCAGGTCCCGTTAAACTCACACTTCTGAGATGTTTGACCTTTTCAGGCTCCCTTACTTAAACTATCACAGCCTTTGTAAAAGTAAAGTATTTCTGGCTAGAGAAGTAAAAGCATTAAAATATATGTGATATGTTAATATTAAACTGTAGTATTTCAAGTGATGGAAATTGCCAACTCAACATCCTGAAATGGGGAATCAGAAAGCATTTTTATGTTACTATGGAGCAATATAATTAATATAAGGCATACTTTAGACTTTGCAGGCCCAACAGACGGCATCACAATTAGTCAACCCCACCACAGTAGCATGAAAATAGCTATAAGAAATATGCAAATGAAAGAGGAAATCTGTCTTCCAATAAAACTTTACAAAGTCACACAACAAGCCAGACTAAGTCAATTCCTACTCTAAAACAAAATTAGAGGAACAAAGACCCTTCAAACAGGATATGTAACTATAAATCATATAGATTGGCAGCTTTTATTCTGATCAAAATTATTATACAACAATTACTGTTTCTTGAAAAGCACATAAAATTTAATGATATGAATTTTTTTAAATAAAAAATAAATAAGGTAAAAATTGTCTCAAATCTCATACAGCTGGGGGAGCTTCTAATGACATTTGAATACTTACATTCTATTATCATTGTATATGTCTCACATGCATGAACTTATTTTTATATTGTGTATGTACTCTCTTGTCAAAGAATTTATATATGTACATTTGTGAACTATGTATTTATTTAACAACTTCCCACAAGCATTTACTAGTGTCCTTTAAAACCCCTCAATAGCTTGTAAAACCTGTATTGTTTTTATTAAAACTGGCAATATATCCCACAATTAATCAATTTAATCTCATTTAGTCAATCTTACGAGACATTTATCTCCACTTGGTAGAAAAGAGACTCTAGATACAGTCAACAAATAATCATTCATCTTCATCAAACTTCTGCATATGTGAAAGAAACTTTCTTCCATTGACTTACATAGTCTAGATATCTGTATAGTGAGACTTCTTCATATTCTAATTTGGAATATATTGGTATTTGAATTATCCCATTATTAATTACCCCTCAAATGTCAAAGTCAACTTTATTTTTAAGCAGATTTACTTATGGCATCCTGTTTGCAAGAGTGTCTAACCTTTTTATATTGTGATATGACATTCTCACCTACAAATGTTCTAAGGCACATTCACACCTGTCCTGGGATACACTGGCCTTCCTTATAGTTCTTTCTGCTTACATTCTCCCCAACACACACGCACACACGCACACACACACACACACACACACACACACACACAGACACACACACACTTTCCTGTATATCTCATCTGGCTCCATTTTCCCAGAATGCCCTTCACAATCTGTTCCATCCAATAGCCATTTTCTCTATGAATGGTGAGGGTGCTTGTTTGTTTGTTTTTAATTCTTTTGTTTTTTACTTAATCAAGGGACACCATGAATGGGAAGTCTTTCATTAACTAAATCAAGAGTCACTTCCTCAAGTGCTACACACATATTTATTCTGCTCCTGCCATGTGCAAGAGACTGTGCCAGATAACAAGAACCAATGAACGAGTGACGTCAAGTCAAACTCTACTTTCATGGAATTTTATAATCTCAGCTTGCCTCATCCAGTAGATTCCAAGTTACACACCGACAGCCATGTGCTGACTTAAAATCCCAATGCCTGGGATAAGCTTAGAATTTAGTAAGGGTTATACTCACTAAGAGAAGTATCCCAGTGAAACATGACTTGGTGACTTTGGTTTCCCTGGCATGAGAGGGTCAGAAATAAGATCTGGGATAGGGGAGTTGGATGAGTCAGGCATGTTTACATTTCACTCTTATTTGATAAGATTATTTCAAAAACTTATTTTTAAAATGGAACTAAACGTAGGTGTTTCAAAAAGGCATATTGCTTTTCCTTTGTCTCCAGAAGATTTTTTTTGATTTTTTAGAAAACTATTTTATTAAAATTAGTTGAATTTTAATTACAAACATCTTTTAAAAGTAAGAAATACTTCAAGATTGCTCATCAGTTATGCTGTGTGTGAGTGTGAAAGGAAGGAAGTTCTTTCCAAAGAATACATTGATGAATTTGATGGATATCTGGAGTTGATTGTCCAAAACATTTGTTTTGTGGAACTCCCAAGTGACACTGGGATTGCTGTATTCTAAAAATCTATAATGCATTAGAAAATAAGAAACACAGTATTGTCTCCAGAAGATTTTAATAGTCTTTGTTTTATCTTCCTGTAATATGGAATCTCTCTCACTTGCTTCCTAGTGTTTGGTAAAAGCAAAGCAAAAGCTACGAGACAAAGAATAGATCGAAACTTGTCTTCCGCTGAGCTGTAACTTCCTGCCCTTAAAATAGGTAGAGGACACAAAGGTCATACACAATACCCTCATTCTGTGTGACAGGTCAACCAATATCTGTAAAGTTGAAATGGAGTTCAGTAATAAAACAATTTTGCCATCGCTGTAGAGCAACTTGGGTCCTACTTCATCTTGATTTAGGCAGTGGATGATTAGAGATGTCTCAGGACTCTCGAACAGACGTGCACTGGAAGGAGGTAGAGCCCCTGGACTCAGAGTGTGCTATGAAATGAACCAGCACAGACCCCTGCGTTCAGTCTAAGAAGTGATACTCTTGGTCGATGACCTTAGAAAAAGAATGTGCCTTGAAATACTTGTGTCAGGAGAAAGCCTTCCAATAACCTCTAATAGAAGGTTGTATTGCTCTCATTGTTACTGTTATTTAGTGTTTTTCATTTTGTTTTCTTTGCTGGGGTCTCATGGGTATAGCCCAGGCCAGCCTTGACTTCCCTGTGTAGCCCAATATGATACTAACTGATCCCCTTGACTCCACTTCCCATGTACTGGGATTGCAAGTGGGTGCTACCACGCCCAGCAACAGCAGTTTCTTATCTTCGGCCCATTGTGCTGCTCCAGTTTTCCATTTGCATGATATTCAGTCTCCTATCAAACACTATATGTTTTGGTTGTTCAAAAGCAATGCTGAGTTCATTGGAGTGCAGCCACATCTCACTTCAGAATTCCTATTTCAGTTCTAGCAAAAACCTTCACACCTTACCCCTTTACTACGGGAGCAAAGAAGACACAAGACGGCCATGATTAAGCAAGATGCCTCTCTATGCTCGAATCCAGCAAACTTGAGCATTTCCAAAATTGTCTAAACATACCATATCCAACCAACTAAAATGAGAAATTCGTCATTTCCTTCTTCTAATCCAGAGTTCATTCATGGAGAAGTCAAAATAACCATTTCTATAAGCAGTTTTCATTTACATACGGTTAGTTTTGTAAACAGTTTGTAATGAAATTTTAGGTTTGAAAGTAAGTTATTCCGTTCATGTATTCAACTCAAAATAAGACCTTGATATGCATGACTGTATGCCAGGCATGGTAGGGATAGAAGCTGAACCAGTAGTAACTGATTGCCAAGGACGAGAGATTGCTTGTGGCAGAAGAGATGATGAAGGCTTATGGGAGTGCGGACGAGGACGTAAATGTCACACACTGGGGGAAACCGGAAATTCCTGCATCCAGGATGCAGCTTTCACCTATATGCTCAAAACTGATTCCAAGTAAGAGAGAAACTGCTAATTTATAAGAATGAACACCAGACACGGCAGGGCATGAGCCACGCAAAGCAGGGATACTCTGCTCGCCTGGGCCTCTCAAGAAAGGAAGGCTGTGAGAAATAAAACAAGGAAAGCAGCTTTGGCCAAACGGTAGTGTGCCCGGAACATCAGACAGCCATGCTACTTTACCCAGCGCTCCAGTGGTTTTTTGGAGGTTTCTGAATCAGATTCGGGACTCAACTTTGGTTTATTAGAGAAGAAACAAGAAGCAGCTTTTCTTTCCCTGGGAAGAAAGGCAACGGAAGAAGCAGCTAAAATACAGAGAAATGTGCAAGCAGAAAATAAATAAATAAATAGAGCAAGCCACTTTAAATGGCCATTGCTCCTGGCCTAGCTATGTCTCTGTTCTACTCGCCGTTTATAGAAGCTTCTCTGATGAGGGCTAAGAGAGGGACTAATCTCTAAGAATAATGATAACATCATTAATATCAATAACAGCAGTAAGTTCTTACCTAGGGATTGCAACACACTCTTTCTCTTGGGCTGGTTCCACTCCTTGTTATCAGCTCTTCTTAGTAGGTGTCCCATGACTCTGGTGTCTCTAACATCTTAGGTTCTCCCAGGTAATCCAGGCTTCAACTTCTCAGATTCATGCAATGGCCTCTCTAGGCCTCCATTCGGGGACAACCATGACACATACCTGACCTCGCCGGCTTTATTTCAAAACTCCTTTCTTCTATCCTTAACTCTTAAACCCAGAATCACATGGTCCAAAGACACACAGTTCTGTGGCTGACCGGGGCTGGAACGTGGCCCCATCATTCAGCTGTGTCTCCACCGGCTTCCTGTTCTTCACTGCCTAAGCTTGACCGCCCATCATTATATTTGCTTTGTAGATCAAGCTGCCCTCAGGCTCAGAGATCCGCCAGACTCTGCCTTCCCAGCGCTGGGATTAAAGGCATGCCCCACCACACCCAGGCCTAAGCTATTCTTTAGCCCTTTCCATAAGTTGGAAATTTAGCTCGGTGGTATCTTGCCTTGAGGTCACCACTCCCTCTATTTCATTTCTTATTATGTTTATGTCCTGGAACACAGAATTTCTTGGTGCTCCATTCCATTCCCTGGTACTCTCTCTCCTAGGAATTTACATTTTTTAAAAATTTACCCTGCTCAGCTTGTTCCTTGCCATTATAAGCCTTCACTAGAGTTACCACTAATAACCATTCCACAGAGTCTATACTAGGTTTGTTCCTTGCCATTATAAGCCTTCACTAGAGTTACCACTAATAACCATTCCACAGAGTCTATACTAGGTTTGTTCCTTGCCATTATAAGCCTTCACTAGAGTTACCACTAATAACCATTCCACAGAGTCTATACTAGGCTTGCTCCTTGCCATTATAAGCCTTCACTAGAGTTACCACTAATAACCATTCCACAGAGTCTATACTAGGCTTGTTCCTTGCCATTATAAGCCTTCACTAGAGTTACCACTAATAACCATTCCACAGAGTCTATACTAGGCTGTTTTGAGATCTCCTCTGCCAACAGAATTAATCCAAAACTCTTCGATTTAGCCTCAGGCAGACTCTGGACAAGGACAAATGTCAGCCATTTTCTTCACCAAAAAATAACACAGTACTCTCTAGGCAACACACTACAATCCTTCTCCTCTGAAACCTCTTGAGTACCCCCCCCAGCAGTTCAAATAACTTTTAGCACCTCTGTCTTCCATGCTCCTACTAGCGTGGCCCATTAGGCAGCTCTTAGAGCATTTCAGTTCTTTCATAACCTAAAGTACCAAAGTCCAAATTCCTCCAAACAAACACATGGTCAGTCCCGTCACAACAGTACCCCAGTCCCTTATACCAACTTCTGTCTGGGTTTTTATTACCGTGAAGAGACACCGTGACTGTGACAACTCTTATGAAGGGAACGTTTAACGGGGGTGGCTTGCTTACAGTGTCAGAAGTTCAGTCCATCCATCATCGTCATGACAAGGAGCATGGTGGCACGCAGGCAGATGTAGTGGCTTAGCTGAGAGTCCTACAGCTTGCCAACAGGAAGTTGACTAACTCACTGGGCAGTGTTCTGAGCATAGGAAACCTCAAGGCCCACCCCCCACAGTGACACAGCTTCCTCCAACAAGGCCATACCCACTTCAACAAAGCCACACCTCTTAAGAGTGCCACTCCCTATGAGATTATGGGGGCCAATTGCATTCAGATTACCACACACAGATTCGTGGCCAAATAATGGTATCAGATGCAGATTACATCATATGAGGTGGTATTTAAATCCAGTCAGAAAGTGTGTGTTGGTCATTACCAAGACATTGGTGCAACCAGTTAACATGTTTTACCAAGCCAGTTATTTTTGTGTCTTGAGGACTTCATGATGTTGGTGGTCACTTTTCTCTTCCAGTAGTATGCGTACCACCAACTTCTACCCTTGTGGCCGCCAGCGAGAAGGGATGAAGCTTCCAAGTCGGTACCAGTTTGATATCTCCGTGTTCTATATCTCATGTACTCGGTGTCTTCACCTGTAGGATCTTATTGCCGAGCTCTTGAGAGTGACCAAGGACAACGGCAATAGAATGTAATGGTCGGGGTACCGTGGGACTTCCCAATAACACCAAAGGTGATCAGTTATCCCTGGAACTGGGACTTATGTTGGTCCTTGGAAAAAGTCAATGTGCAATAGCAAGATGCTATGGAATGCTCAGCCACAAATGGGATGGCCACATCAGACCCCCTCTTTCTTAGACTTGGGAGTCATTGCAGAAGGCTGGTTGGGAAGATTTTAACTGCAGAGGAGGTGTCTATGGCTTCAAGGACAAGGTGTCTTCCTGACAAAACACAGCACTACAATACATATGAATCTCCGCAGTTGTGAGGGCATGCAAAAAATTTCAGCATCAAGCCAGAGGAAATTCCAACAAGGAAAGGAGAGGTGGGTATGAATTCCCACCCCTAGCTAAGGAGGTAATTGGTAGCTGCTAGGTAAGGGGGAGTCAGTTTTAAAATCATATTCCATGGAAAACCTGCTGCATTACAGTGGGTATCAAAATAAAAAAAAAAAAAAGAGAGAACGCAAAGATGCGAAGTTGGGTAAGTAGGGGAGAGGGGTGCGGCATGAGCAGAGCGCAGTAGTGTCACCTGCAACCCAGCTCCGGGAGGCGCAATCAAGTATCCACAGCTCCCCTCAAAGCCATACCCGGTAGATTTTCTGAGATCACAGAGCTGTCCTGGTTGCATTACCCAAACCTAGTCACCACAGTCCACAGGGAGATATTGTAGCTAAAAAGTGGCAAGCGTGACTTTACGCTGGATTTTGATTCCGCATTTCCTTGAATTTTTTTAATGGCTACCTGTGACTAGTGGCTTCCAGGTTGGGGGATTGGGACCCTAGTGTTAGCACTGCCTTGGAAGCTCTATCTGAAAGATCTGGTAATGAGAGAACAGTCTACTGACGTCTCTCACGGGAGATCAACCAAGGTCCACCATTAGCAGGGTGCTCACGGAGCACCAAAGCTCTGCCTACTCGTGGAAGTGCAGCTGTGTCTTCCTGACAATCAGTAGACCAAGCAGCCAAGGCAGGATGGCTCCCACACCCAGCACCAAGTCTGCATCTCACCCCAGACATCCTTGTTAGTGTATGCTAACGATTTCCATTTGATGCTCACTAAACACCAAAACCTATCGTAGAACAAAAAGTATAAACACGAGGCTCGATAAAGCCCGTCAGGCTTTTAATAAGACACATGGGAACATGCTAATCCAGATTTCTTTAGGCAAATTCTTCATAAAAGGTTAATCAAAGCGCTGGGCAATGGGGCAACATCTGCATCGGGATCAGCACTATTTTTTTTCCGAGAAAGCTGAACATCTGTACAGGGGCCAGATTGCTCCGTAGGGAGGACTCTGAGTCTTAAAATGGGAAGATTTGCAGCTGCACGGACTGCGCTTATGTTAACAGACTTCTTAGCAGCCACTTCTAAATCACAATGACATGTTACTGGGGGGGATAACATACCTTGATGCCCTGATGTTTAGTATTTCTCGTTACAAAAATAAAGATCTGAACGTGGCTTACTCTGTAATAACTAAATGCTTCCCCCTGTTAAATTTTTGAAAAGGAAAAGGTTTGAAATTGTATCATCAAAATAACAAGGTTTAAGTGGAAGTATTTTCCTCTTATTATATGTAGTCTGTTTAAAAAGGTGCAAAGTACCTCACTACGGGCATCTAGCTGACAGCCAGAAAGCAAAGCCTGCCTTGTCATCCTGTAAATTTTGCGATTTACCACAGCCTTAGTCCTGATCACATGCTACATACTTAAAAAAAAAAGGAAAACTATAATATCCCAGTGGTTTTGTTTCTTGCTCTGACTTCTTTAAAATAAATCCCATTCTATTCACTCAACTAAGAGGACATTTCAAATTCTACAGAATTCCATCGATGACTTTAAGGACCAAACAGTGTTCCCATCCATATACCTTTAACCTATATTAAATTTATATAAAATCATGCTTCCCATTCAGAAGATAAAGCTCATTTCCATTACCAACAAACACATAATATATAACATCAGAGGATTTTCAAACAATCTGAGAGGTAAGTTTCCCTGAAAATGACCAGAGATAATAAAACAGTCTAGCTTATTCTGTCTTATATACTCACATAAGCCTACACACTAGCTTATTCTATCTTATATACTTATATAAGCTTATATCTGCAGTCTTCCTCCATGGAACTGTGACTCCAATGCCGTCTCCATCAATCTCTTCACTAGTCTCTATTTATCTATTTACATTAACTCTCTGGGACAAGAAAATTACTTTTTCTCCTTTTAACTTAAAGTATTGCTTGTCAGCAAAAAATAACACTGTAATGACCTCAGCCATTCCGAACTACTACCTTGTACTGCACGTTAGGAATACAAACACATAGAAATTGCCTGAAATACCAAAAAAGGAGGGGGGATCAAAACACCTATGTAGAAACTGTTCTGAAATTAACCCAAATGTTGTATCGGTAAAAATAAGGATCATGATCATAGTTTGCTAAATAACCTCTTGGGTTTCACTAACATTTACAAGTAATTCTTTGTATGGTATTCTCTCTGCAGGGAATATAGCCTAGAGAAAAAGGAGCTCAGGATGAATGCCAATTTCAACTTCGCCAAATCCATCTCAGCTTGAAAACCCAAGAACCATCATGCCATTCCCCTAGACATTAATAGCTTCATTATTGGCTCTCTAAGCCACAATGGCTCTATACACTCTGGACTATTATTTAAAGAAATTGTCAATACCGTGCAACTCAAAGACTCTTGAAAATTCCATGTAAGAATGGTGTGGTATGTGGCTAGCATCCTCCACAGTCCCTATACTCAGAATTTCTAAAGGAGACAAAGTGACCATCAACTTCCTGTGAATTCAAATCTCCTTCAGTCACCATGTACTGCCTAACTCAATATAGAGTTCAGTAAGTACTTGTCACACAAGGTATTTTTGTTAGCCTGGCATGCCATATTTGTGTTGGGGGGATGGGGTGGTCAATGAAGTCCTGAGCGAAATGAATTGTTGACACAGATATGCATAGTCATGTCAATGACGTCAATGCTCAGACCCATGGAAATGCCAAAGCCTGCCCCTATCAGACTCAGAGAGATGGCAAAGCACTCTTTGATCCAACAATAGATGTCTTGGAGAACTGACCATTAGCTGAAACCGGCGTATGAAGAGACAATCAAGCACAGCTCCCTCCTCCCAGAAGGCTACAGCCTGAAACTGCTCCCCTACAGACACAGAGGCCTACAAAGAGCCATCCAGCTGCTGCCTCCTCACATACCTGGTGGTCAGTAATAAAGGTGCTGAGATTCTGAGCAGCTGGTGTGTCTACATCAGAGGATATGCCCCACCCAATCGCAGCTTTCCTCTCAGTGTGCCTCTGGCCTTTCTTTAGTCCCACATCACCTGTCACATGTCATCCTAACTAGGTCAACCCCACAGTAATTCATCATTGTTTGCTAGATGAATATCCAGAAGTCAACATTATTTTAAAGTCGGGTAAACCAAGGTTGGAGACATGCCTCAGCCATTGAAAGCACTTGTTACTCTTGCAGAAAACCCAGATTTGATACCCAGTTCAAAGCTATCATAACTACAGCTTCAGGAGATGAAATGCCTTCTTCAGGCTTCAGCACACACGCAATGCACATATTTAGGCAAAATAGTCATGCATATAAAATAAAAATAAACCAAACATTAAGGGGCTGGAGAGATGTCTTAATGATTAAGAGTGGAACCAGTAACTCTCCCTAAGGTATGAACTGGATTTTGGAGCCCATTCCCTATAGAGGGGTAACTTGCTAATCCAATACAGAGGGCTGGGCCTTGGTCCTACCCAAATGATGTGACAGACTTTGATGATTCCCCTTGGGAGGCCTCATACTCTCTGAAAAATGAATAGGGGTGGGGTGGGGAGATGGTGGAGGGAGTGAGAGGGCAGGGGGGAGAGGGAACTTGTATCGGTATGGAAAATAAGATTGCTTAAAAAAAAGAAAAGAGTGTGTATACTTCTTTTCCCAGAGGACGTGAGTTCAGTTCCTAGCACCCATAGTAGGTAGCTTATGCATGCCTATGACCTCAGCTGCAGGAGAATCCATTGTCACCTCCAGGGACACTGAGCTCCTGTGCACATACCTACACACAGATAGCTAAAGAATTAAACAAAAAATTTTAAATGTAATATGGACCTTCAAACATGCGCACACACACATGCATATATACATACCATGTGTGTCTATGACTTTTGAAGACTTCATGTTAGTATCACACGAGAGTGCGCCCTAAGTTCACTTTCAGGGAATACCGTTCTCAGATCAGTCACTGTGCATTTTATAGCACAAGCGGCCCGTGACCACTGAATTTTAGAGACGAAACGTTCTTAGATATTTACAATTTCAGAAGTCAAGGTTGTCTAACAGGAAAAACGCAGCACTGCTCTTACCATCTTGTGATGCAGCTTTCCATGGAACACCAGTTTGACAAATGGGACAAAGTTACGTGATCATTTGCTCAACACATATTGGCTGTATGAAAAAAGAATGTTGTTTTCTTTGAAATAAAAAAAAATCAATCACTCACATCTTCCTGGACAGTGAGTCAAATCATTACTTTCTATTGGATTCATTGGGATGGAATCCCACCCAGACACACTTATCAAGTCAATCACTTCTTGTTTCTTCTGACTGTCTTGCAGAGTTTCTTCCCTGGTGTTACATAGCTAACAACATTGTGCAAGGCATCATTTCCTCATTGGGTCAAAACGTTTTAGTTTCTGAGACCATGCCTGTTAAATAAAGGCATCCATCTTAATCTTTCTATAAACCACCATTGTTTGCATTAAAAGCCATTTTATTATTGACGTCAAGGCTGGCGGTGAGTACTTAAGTTCCCAGCATTTGAGAGACTGAGGCAGGAGGGTGGTTGTGAGTTTGAGACCAACTCAAGTGACATGATGAGCCCCAGGCCCATCAGAGCTGTAGACTGTGACTGTCTCGATTTTATTGCAAAGCTGAATGCAAAGGAGACACAGGGACACCTCATTTTCCTAAGATTCATTCGACTTCTCCTTAACACAAAGAGTCTCCTGAGATCACGCTCTACACTAAAGAAAGCAATGGCCCTTTCTCAAATCACAGACTGCCCCATGAAGATAGCGAACACAGAGCTGTCTCCTTCTAAATCCTCACCTAACCACCAACACAATGACACCCTGGCTGGAAGCATACAGACTTCATTCCAGTCTCATTGGATAATTATCATTTAACAAACAGATGTCTTAAAAACAAACAAACAGACAGCTATCTCTCAGATTGTTCTGAGAATGGACCACAGAAGATCCACAGTCTTTGGAAGAAAAAAAAACAAGGTAGGTAAAAATATAGACTCTCATGGTATCAAACGCTTAAAACTTTAAAACACGTAGGTAGGGTCAAAGGATATTAATTTTCTTGGATATGGGTTTTGAAGGGTTTGAAGAGTATTCAGAGAAAACAAAGCTGTTGAGCAGGTGATGGAAGCATGGCTATAAGCCACGCCAACTCCCCTCCAGGCGGGGTTAGCCCTGGAGTAGATGCCTTCAGAACCATCAGTCAGGGGGTTAGCATGAACAGAGCTGGGAGGACAAGGTACCAGAGGCAATATATGAAGCCCAGGATGAAGCTCTGTTGGGTGGACTTTACAGGTCATTGTTACGACTTCAACTTTTTCTCTAAGGAAGATGGACGCCATGCTTTGTTCTGAAAGAAGAAATGCTCTCTGGCTTCTACTTCCAGTGCAACGACTCTGATCACAGGATTCGGGGAAGACAGCAGCAAAAGGAAGAAGGCCAGTTCAAAGGTCCCTCTGACAGATGCAGGAAGTGAGCAGAGCAGAGCAGGGATTCGAAGAACTCCCAGGTGGGAGCCACTTCGTGGCTATTCCACTCTTACCATGACAAGTGCCGGGAATGTTACACCAGTCACCTGTCAGTGTCCCTGCTGCATCACTCTTCTGTCATATCAAATACAGATGTCTCTCATCATATTCCCTTGGCCATCCCACCTGCTAAACCCATTCACTCTCCTAAGTAAACAGACTCTCCATTATCCATTTTCATATTGCATTTTTACTACTACTAAGGAAATAGTCTCTCCATTATCCGTTTCATATTGCATTTTTTCTCATCTATCGGTATTTCCTAATCTTGAATTATTTTTTATTTAATTTCAAAAATAAGGCTTCACATGAAACTGTGTTGATGTGTTAATTGTATCTTCCAATATTTAATCATTATTTTTTCATTTAACATCTGTGACTTCCTTCCTAAAATTAAACGTTGACATTTACATTTGTATTTTTTGTGTACAGGTATACATCTTGGGCATAGACCGAAATTGGCCTTGGAGCTTTTAGGAAAACCTAAGAATGGGCGTCGTTGAGAATTCTCCACGTGATGGTCATGCTACTGGTCCAGGGCACTCCTGGGATACAGCACACGAGGCTTTAAACGTTTTAATTTCTTCAGCTTCACATCTATAAAATGGACATAGCTATCATTTTTTTATCTGACCACTGTTATAGTCAAATAAAGCCTTCCCGTGCCACAGAGCCTAGTACATAGCAGACATTAAAGGTAGGCTGCCCTTGTTCTTAGCAAAGACTAAAGAAGAGGAAGAGGAGTCAAAAAAGGGTCAAAAAGGGAGATAAATGCAACACTTAATGCCTATTATCTGTTTTCATTTTCTGATAGTATTTAACATATGAATTAACAGTAAGAAATACTAAGGGTTCAGTAAAGTAGAAACTTGTTTTCTGTATGACATAAAGATTTTAAAAATACCACAGTGATTTTTTTTCAGCAAGAAGCTAAATTTCCTGAAAATAAAAATAAAATAATTCACCCATGTTACCTGGAATGTGGTGTTAGGTTTCCTTCCATTTTAAGAGTTTCAATAAAATACGTTCCACGATATTAATGTAACAATTTATAATGAGCTATAGGTGGATAATGTCTTTTAATGGTCTTAAAATACCTCAAAAGAGACAAAGTTCCTTGAGGATCTTAAATTAGCTAAATGTTAAGAGAAAAAAAAGAGTTTAATAAGATTCCTCATCTTTTTAAACTGACAATCAATTCTTTTCTAAGGCAATACATTCAGCCACAGTTTCCCCTTCTGCTGCCATCTTCACTCACCCCCTGTCCACCAGCAAAATCTATTCTATTTCCACTTTCCAGGGAGGTCCATGGATGCCCTCCCCCTTCTCCTTTTCCTAATCTCTCTGAGTCTACGGATTATAGCTTGGTTATCATTTACTTGACAGCCAATACAGCCAATATCCACTTATAAATGAGTACATACTATATCTGTCTTTCTGGGTCTGGATAACCTCACTCAGGATGATTTTTTTTTCTAGTTGCATCAATCAGTCTGAAAATTTCACGATGTCATCTTTCTTTTTATTTTTACAGCTGAGTAATATTCCACTGTGTAAATGTGACACATTTGATTTATCTATTCTGTGGTTGAGGGGCATCTAAGTTGCTTCCAATTTCTGGCTATTGTGAAAAAAGTCACGCTAAACATAGAAGAGCAAGTGTCCTTGTGGTAAGATGGAATGTCCTTTGGGTATATCCTCAAGAGTGGTATTGCTGGGTCTTAGGGTTGATCAACTCCCAATTCTCTCAGGAACCGCCATATTGATTTCCATAGTGGCTGCACAAATTTGGACTCCCACCAGCAATGGAGGAGTGTTCCCCTTGGCCCACATCCTTGCCAGCCTAAGTCATCATTTGTGTTATTGATCTTAGCCATTCGGATAGGTGTATGATGGAATCTCCAAGTAGGTTTGATTTGCACTTCCCTGATTGCTAAAGATGTTGAAAATTAGTGTTTATCAGTCGTTTGAGATTCCTCTACTGAGAACTGTTTATATCTGTACTGCATTTTTAATTGGATTATTTGAGGGTTTTTTTTTACATCTAGTTTCTTGAGTTCCATATATATATATTGGATATTAGTCCTCTGTCAGCTGTGGAGTTGGTAAAAATCTCTTCCCATTCCATAGACTGCCTCTTTGCCAAATTGACAGTGTACTTTGCCTTACAGAAGCTTGTCAGTTTCATGAGGTCCCATTTATTAATTGTTGATCTCAGTGCCTGTGCTATTGGTGTTCTATTCTGAAAACTACATCCTGTGCCAATGTGTTCAGGCTGGCCCCCACGTTCTCTTCTCGAATGCTCAGTGCGTCTGGTTTTGCGTAGCCGTCTTTGATCCACTTGAACTTGAGTTTTTAAAAAATTTTTTATTTAAGTTAGAAACAAGCTTGTTTCACATATCAATCCCACCTCCCTCTTCCTCCCCTCCTCCCCTGCCCTCCCCAACAGGTCCCCCAGCCCCCCCCCACCCAATCTCCACTCTGATCCCCAGGGAGGGTGAGGCCCTCCATGGTGGATCTCCAGTAACTGTCATTTCATCCAGGGCTCTACAGCCCAACCTAGCTGGAAGCCCAGACTTCCTTCTTTCCCTCTCTCTCTCTCTCTCTCTCTCTCTCTCATTCCCTCTCCTCAGATATTGCTAAGGTCAGGTAACTACATAGTATGCACACACTCACAACACATCTCCTCAAACCTAGTATAGATGCCCATGCCATCTTGGAAACAGGGGCACTGGTTGAAGTTTAGACATTGGTTTTAGAAATATTTGTTGTCCTTTACACTCAGCTTCCAGGTGGCAAAGCCAAGTATTCACCAACATCTCTCTTATGAACAGCATAAAGGACCTTTTCTGGGTAACGTGAACTGCTTTAAGAAAAGTGTGCAAACCTACAGTTTGGGAACAAATCATCCCCCAAGTCAATGCTAAGTCTTTGGAATACACCCTACTAATTATTTTTGTTATCATTCTTCACATTACACTGCTATCAATCAAGGTGGTTCTCCTGTGCGTTTTATGGGTTGGTTGGCACAATCTAGAGCTACTAAGAGTTGTTCTTTGTCTTTATGTGGTATGAACATATTTTTACATGCTGTTAATTCTTTACGTGGTTTAATTTTACATGTCTGCACAAACAAGTTCTACCTCCTTACATACACCCAGCAATTTTGAAAATCTTAGGTATATAGGGAAGGAGAGGGGTAATTAAGAGAGGGCATGGAAGGGCATTCTAAATGAGAAGGATTTTTAGGGTTAAATAGTTAAAAGAGATGAAGCGTGACAGGTTAAAGAAAGGAGGAGAAAACCAATTAGTTACGTTAAATGGATATTAGCTCCAGTTGTCCTTGGAGATTGCCACTCACCAACTTCAAGATGTGGGTGGCCCATCTGGCCTCTGGCTGGAAGACAGAGGGGAGAGAAGGATAAGAAAGTGCATAGAGGGGATTAGGGTTAAAAAAGTAGGGATGAAGGGAAATAGATAAGCTCAGAAGCTCATCTCTTTGCTGTGAACCAGTGTCTCTTGAAATGGCAAGACATCTTGTCTTTTAATCCTGCAGCAATTTTCAAGGCACCCATGACTGTCCTCTTGCCTCTGAGGATGCTCATACATGGGTGCACACCCACATACATGAATGCACAAGCAAACATACTTATGCTACATCACACACACACACACACACACACACACACACACTTCTACCTCTAGCATGCTAGATAGATTCTCGATCCCAGAGTGTACCTACTAAATTCACCATTATTTAAAACAATGGTAAGTACTACATGAAGAACTCCATGATTTACAAGCCAAGACACTAATTCCTCTCTCAAGGCAGACAGCTACTAAAAACTAAGAGCCCAATTATCTAACCTATACCATTTTATTAAATCACATATCATTTGTGACCAAATTTTCCATTTCTCTGTGACTAAATCATTCCTTTAAAATGAAACAAAATTATAGTTTCAAAGTTTAGCATCAGGAAATTCAGTAGACTAAATGACACTATGTAACAAGTGAATGTCTTAGTCTCCATGTCAGTGAAATTATTGCTAAATAGTATATCTTAAAGGCCATCAAAAGTGCCAACTGTTCTTTGAGATGTGCCTAGAGCCCAGAGATGATAAATCACTGCACATTAGAGCTGTGCATCTGTGCTCTGAATTCCACTGACAGAGTTAGTTCTCAAAGCCCTTTCATGCCCCCTTCCTGCTCCTTCTTCGTGGGTTGATTATCTTACTCTATTAAGACCTCACAAGAGTCAAAGAATCACAGAGTGATGGAGTTTGAAACTAAAGTAAGAGTACAGAATCAGTTTAAGAGCCTTGATGATACTCCCATGGTTATCACATGATTATCACGCATACACCAGCACGCATTATTATTGCCTGGAAACTCCTACTCTTCTAAAAATGCTGACCAGCATCCTCTCTACATGGGGCTGTGAAAGAAAAGCATCAAACCTTAAACCAAAATCAGGTCAGGATACTAAATCTTTAGACAAAGGTACTTCCGGTCCTCACACTTAGACCCAAGGG
This sequence comes from Mesocricetus auratus, assembly GCF_017639785.1. NCBI lineage: Eukaryota > Metazoa > Chordata > Mammalia > Rodentia > Cricetidae > Mesocricetus > Mesocricetus auratus. The sequence goes on from NW_024429180.1 coordinate 4,843,316, forward strand.
AGCCAGTCCCAGAATTCTTTCCCCGATATTTGTCTTTCCAGATTCTCAAGAAGAAACTACATTTGGTTAAAACGAATGTCTCTGGGAAGGTATAACCAGGATTGGGTAGACAAACAAGTTATTTTTGCAGAAAGACGCCATTTATCAATTGGGAATGGTTGTGTCCCTGTGAATCCTATTCTTCAAAGCGTTAGCTCAAACCAGCAAAATCACCAAGCCTAGGAGGCCGACAGAAAGAGGAACCTGGGGTCTGGAGAGGGGCAGACCACCCCAGAGTCCATGCTCTAATGGGCCCCGAGGGTACTGTGTCTGTCCTCAAGTTAAAAGTGTAAAAAGCACCACTCTGTGAGGGGAAAGCATCATAAAAATTCCTCTAACAATGTAGCGCTGTCTAAACAAAATGTAAAGTGTAGAGCAATTGCACACGTGTGTATACTCATTTATTTTGAGGTTACAAAATAAATAGACCTGTTACACTGCTCAGTGATGATAAAATAAATAAATAAAGTTATAAAGTAAAAAGCAGTTAGAATCTGAGTTAGCTCTGGTTGTAGGGAAAGAACTACATTCACACACACTTCTGATTGTGATGTGATGCACACTTTATATACTCAGATATGTTATGATAAACATCTTTAAATTGGTGAAGCCACCTCATGAGATGGAAATTAGTACTTTGGAATCACAAAGTTGCTAGGCTTATCTTCTGCAGGGTCCTCCTATCTGAAAAGGACTTAACTTAGCTACTTGTAAGTACTAAGCAATATATAGATGTTAGCTAACCCACGTGGCTGATAAATAATGCTTTAATCATTTGAAAATGTGAAGCTAATAAGCATTAAACATAAACATATGAGCATACATGTCAAATGTTTTCCTCAAGTTAAAAAATCTCTATCCTATAGAATGACCACCAATGTCTCTCTGAAGGATAGTATCAAGAGTTGTGGAGTCAGATTACTCATCAGAGATTTTTGGAACTAGGGATATGCATAGATGAGCACATGGGTCACTCAAAAAAACCCTAATACCCTCAGGTAACTAGGTTTATGCTCTTTATTTCCAGTATTGTACCAACAGCTACAGATACTAGAAATTCACACTGACCTCTAAACTCTAAAATTCTGCCTGGTTGAGCAAATGTGAAGCATTCAAATTTATGAGAAATCTGCAGGTTTTATTCAGAGAGCTCAAGGCCACCATTAACCAACCTTCCAGATCTAAATTCCTAATGGTGCACCCTAAAAAACGGCAGGTCTTAGGAGATGTACACCAAAGCCAACACCTAAGATCCCCAGTAATGATACTTACACTTGGAATTGATTCCTAGATTCAAATTACCATCTGCTTGCCTGAGATGTGTGATTTTGACGTGTGTGGTTTGTTTCTCTGTTACATAGATACCTTATTCTGCTTGAATATTAGTAGTTGATCTAAAGAGAGAGAGAGAGAGAGAGAGAGAGAGAGAGAGAGAGAGAGAGAGAGGGAAGAAAGAAGGAAGAAAAGAAGTGAGGAGGAAGGGAGAAAGACGGGAAGGAAGTCAGGAAGGGAGGAAAGAAGAGGAAGGAAGGGAGGGAGGGAGGGAGGGAGGGAGGGAGGGAGGGAGGGAGGGAGGGAGGGAGGGAGGGCTCATAAAACAGCTGAGATTTGCATGGATCTCAAACCGCATAAGAAACACTTGGTTACATCTGTCCTCTCACTGAAAATAAATCCATTCAGGTTTGACATCAAATGGCACAAGACAGACAAAAACATAATCCACCTCGGAGTGATCACAAAGCATATAATCTCTTCAGAGAGCTTTGACTCTGATTGTTCAAACAATTTAGTGAAAATTTACTTTCCATTTCACCTCTTACTGAATAGAAGACATCCTGAATTTCTCGTCTCTTTCTCCATTGAGTCTCTTACGTTGCAGGCAGCTGATTGGTTTACAGTGGCGTGCCCGACAAAGCGCATGTACACGTTACCTCATTGATAGTAATAAGTGTGCAAAAGGGAGAAAAGGATAAGTCTTTAATGAATGAAAAAAGTAACGTTCATTGGCGATCTTTTTGTCAGCTACATCCTCAAAGACTAGACCATGTGGCTAGGGAAAAGTGGTTCATTTCTTGAGGGAATGATGTTTTATCACAGTCACTAACCAGCAGAAGAGATGTCGGTGACACATTACTTCTGTAGAACTACCTAGCAGCTAGCACTGCACATAGCAGACCAGCTTGGTGTTGACAGACAGTAAAAAACTGTCAGCATAATATGTTGCCGACCAGCTGACTGAAGACACCAGGGTAAGGAACTGACAGACTCCAAAGCTGATTTCACAGGCACAGACGTTTATAACAGCGCAGAGAGTATCTGATCCCTAGTCATTCTCTAATACAGTTTGATCATCTAACAAAACACACAAGAACTCTCATGAAATCAGAACATTAGTAACCTTAAGAAGCAACATTGGAACGAGCACCAAGATGAGGCTTCCATGAGGGGACTCTGAGAATGTCTCAGAGTACAACAGAGAGGCAGTGGAGAATTCCAGACTTTACCAACACAGAATGGAAGACATGGACTGACTGGATGCCAATGACTACTCTTCTGTGAGGTATTCAGATGATTAATGAGGGGGTAGAAAATAAAGAAATCAAGCAAAAAGAGGAGTAAAACAGGTAAGATAGTAGACAGTTAATGAGAGCAGCAGAATTTATTAGCAAAAGTGGTCATTACTCACACAGATCTAAGGAAAAGTGAACTTAGCTTTGAGTTCCCAATTTGGAAACTTATTTTATGAACCAAACATTTTCTAGACTGTTATGTGAATTTAGATGTTCCTGATGGATATTCCTGTAACCCACATAGAGCTACCTTTTGTACCCCTTATGTATAGCTAGATATTTAATATTCATATTCCCATATCCTTCAACACTAAACTCCATAACACTGCAGTGCATATACCTCCTTTCCACTGAAATATCTACAGTGGCCTAGAATATATCATACACTCAGCAAAGATCACAACCAACAGATTCAATATAATCATTACACTAAAGAAAAACAGCATGTTTCTCTTCTGTTCTGCTAGTCATGTATCTACAGTCATAAGAACATGGACTTGGCTATTTTAACAGGGAGGCACAAATAACAATAGCATAAGAAAAAAATTACTTATATTACCAATGAGATTCTCAGCTGCCATGACAATTGGCAATGATGGCAGGGGTTCAGTCTCCTTCTATCTGGAGACATAGATATAGAAGAAGTTATGGTCACACCACTCCACTATAGAAGCCAAGATGGCCATCTCTGGTCTGAATTATATCATCGCTGACCCAAGAAAGATGGATTTAAAAAAGGAAATAATAAGAATACTTATTGCCTTAATTACAAGACCCAGAAGTATACACTCACACACACACACACATGCACAAACATTCACATACTCACACACACGCACTCTTACTCAAACACACTTATTTACACACACATTCACATGCACACACCTTTACTTCCACTCTGTTGAATCATACAGGATCCCATGTCTATATTCCAGTGCAAAGAATGTGAGCATCTGCCATCAGCAGGCAGCCAAATTTCTTTGTTATATAAGAGAAGAATATATAATGGGGAAACAAGCAGTCTCCACCATGCCACCATCATGGAAAGGCCATGTCCTCTCAAAAGTTCAGAAATCACTCTCATTTTCTCCCCTTCCTAAAATCATTTTATCCATATACAGATAATATACCATGTTGAAAGCCAATTTATTTTTATAAAGATATGAACCAACTCTCCCTCCGTTCATATCACCACATCTTTGAGAAGTACAATCATATCCAATTCTACTGCGTACTAATTGTTCTGCTTCTATGAAGCCTGAAAAAGTGTTGGCATCATGGCGGGCATTATAGTTCTACTTGGTGGCTAACACAAACAGGTAAGATACCTGAAAACCTACCAGATTACATTAGCATTTCAATAAAATGTATTCTGGAAAAGTAGGCAACATGTGATGGTTGATACTCAAGAGTAAATTGATAAAATGTAACTCCCCCCAATAATGTTCAAATCATTTATGAGGCTTTGAATAAGGATAGATCACCTATTACTTACATTATTGTAGCTATTTTTTAAAAAAAACTATGGTTAAAATCACAGCCGATTCATTTTATTCACAGCTGATTAATTACAAGGCTTGATCAGAATTAAGCAGTTGATGTGGAACTTCAAAAGAAATTATTGATTCTTCTCATGAGCGCCAGCCAATTAAAACAGTATGGTGCGAGACGACACTAGTTCTTAGTGTTCTAATTTTGGGTTTTTTTCCCTCTCCACTTTTTTTTTTAAACAAAGAACATTATATAAAGACTTTGAATTAGCTCTTGGCTTTTCCTATTCAATATCAGCCCCTTACCAAGTGTCAATCATTTTTGCTGAACGCTTTTTTTTTTTAAAGGGAGCCTTGCCAGTGGCACGGTACATGAAAAGAGACGAGAAAATCACAGTGAACTCTCGCTCTGGTGGGCTGGGGCTGCTGTTTCTTCCCTGATGGAAACCCATGAGATACAGCATGCCAGCAACAGACATGATGATTGAATGACAAGAAGTCTTCTTTTGCCATACAGACAGAAGACGAGAAAAACCCCCAAAAGCTTTTATAAGGATTTGGGGCAAAAGACTTTTTAGCATATTAGTTGTCATGGCTCTTTGGTTTTCCTGGCATTTCTACCACCACTGGGGACACCGACACATGGGGCTTACAATATATGTGGCAGGATCCCAGGAAGGATCTCCAAAGACAGGACAGCCATGTCCTTAAAATATTTCCCATATTAACTATTTATTGTTGTTTAAATTAAAATAAACACACATGGCTATCAGAATTAGTGCATCCATTAAACTGCAGAATTAGTGCCCTTGAGGCTTATTAAGTCTCTATATAACCATCACTTTCCAGCGCCCAGAAACTTTTATTTTCCATAGCTGGCAACAGTTCAAACTGCCTATTGCCATATGTTCCAATTATTATGGAAGCAGTATTTATAGTATTAAGAGAAAACAATTCACCCATAATGTATGGTGCAAATATAACTACTTTCGTATTTTCATCTTTGGGTCTCTCAAGGCTTTATTCATACTTTCCACAGCTATAGTTATAGTACAATCATAATTGTATGTCCTATTTCCTACACTTAAAACACAACTCATTATATTTTCACGCTGATATATCACCTTCACAATTATAGCTCTAATGAATGCATATATTCCAATTGATTAGGAAAATGTCTATTACCATCAACATTTTCCAAGGGCATTTGGAAAACGCTGTCATCCTTGTGAAAACTTACATTTCTCAAAATTCTTGCCCAGTAATATAAAATGTCTATTATTTGTGTTTTATCTAATTAGATAATAAACAAGATGACTGTTTACTGAGCACCTGCTAGGAACTCCACGTTGTAAAAGATACGATGAGAAATACCTCAGGCATAAAACACATCTCTCTGGTTGTGACCAATTTATAGTATATCATATAATCTACTACAAAGTAGAAGATAAAAGTCAACCAAGTCGTAGGAGAAAATAATAGTCATTTAGACCATGGTATCCATGGCCTCTTCCTTAAGCAGGCTGAACATGGGTAGAGAAAGCATTTGTATGAATGAAGAGACACTTGAGAAAGGAAAAGACATTATTTTTGAATGTGTGCAAACAAGGCTATGGAATCTGTCCCAAGCTGAAGCAGAATGGGATCTGCGAAAAGAACATTTCATTCTCTCCAGTTACCAGGATGAATGGGATTTGGAGACAGGCAACCGGTTAGGTCTGTGAAATCACCCTTCTGCCTGTTTCCATTCAGCCTTCCATAAGCATAAGACAATCTGCTTTAGCTAGCAAAGGCACCCAGCTTCATGGCTTCTTGTCATATAGAATCCACAAAGATCAAACACATGATGTTTGTCTTAAAAATGCAGGTTCCCGAAGACCACAGCAGACAAATCCCCGGAACCTGGGGACATGGAATCCAAGGGATCCAGCTCTACTGATTACCCAGGTCCTTGTGACACACTTGAGAACATAGGAGCCTGCCATATCACGGCTGCCTGCTGTGAGACTGCAGTACCAGCTTGGGAGGTTTGGGGCTGCATTAGCTAATGAGGATGACTGAGGGGCTGGAGAGAGAGAGAGGGAGAGGGGGGGGGAGGGAGGGAGGGAGGGAGGGAGGGAGACATAGACAGAGAGAGAGAGGTCTCAGCTGTTAACAAACCATAATACTCTTGCAGAAGACCCACGTTTATTTCCCAGCACCCACTCAGTGGCTCGCAACCACCCATAAGTTCTGACCTCCACAGACACAGTATGCGCACAAACGCAAACCCGCACTCAAGACACGCACTTTAATTTTTTTAATTTAATAGATTATAAAGATCATTTTGTCAACAGAAATCCATATGCGTGCTGCTGAATGAAAAGAACGACGGCCTTTCTAGCAACATGATATGTTTTCACCTGCTGTTATGCTGGATTCTCTCAGCGACTATGCGCTAGGTAAATTGGATGTTTGTATTTGTACGCTTTTCTCAGTGAAGAACTGAGGCTAAGAATATTTCCAGTGTGTTGGGTGTCACAAGGACAGTAAGATGCCAGACAAGAAAACGGCAGCTGGACTTCGGTGTGTGCTCCGGAAGTGGGCAATGGGCGATAAAGACCAAAGCAAATCCTCAGGAAAGACTGGGTGACAGAAGCAGAGGATAGCATCCTAACCCTAACAAATGGCCTATTGGCTGAGGAGTTCCACACAGAGAAGAACCCTGAGTCTAGACCCGCAGAAAGGAAGCTGAGTCTGGAAAGAAGAATAAGGGAGAAGCATCTGCCTCCCTATGACCGTGCCAGGATACATAGACAACTGGAGGGGAGAGTTTGTTTCAGACCCTTAGTAAAACTCACACAGGCGGGCAAATCTCTCACGCTAGGGTCTGAGGGCAATCAGGGTGGGCATGGAGAAAGAAGGTGGGCAGAAATAAGTGCCGGGCGGAGCCCTCCCACATCCACAACCATGCGTCAAAGCTGCCCCGAACGGGCACATTCCTATGTGTTTGGGAAATCAATTCAGAACCACACAACAGCAACAAAGTTAAAAAAATAAAATGTTACCAGCATTTAGATTACTTAACTCCACCGCTAGTGACATTTCATGAGAGTCATGATTGTCACCTTGAACCTTACATAAAAGCTGAAGAAAACAAAGAGATAAGGCTTGAATAAACAAATCTCTCAGGGGATGTTTTCAACCAAAAGGACAGCTTGTAGACACATCTTAAACTACAAGCTAATTTTTTTTTACTCTGCATGCATAGTTCCTTAATAACACAGGATAAATGAGGCAGGATACAATAAGGATGTTTTATAAACATTATTCTTTTGGTAAGAAATTTCAGTAGAAATGAGGAAACGAATACATGGAAAAGTCTCTAAAAACCGAGAAAGAAAATGCACCGCCGAGTGCTTCGTGATTCAAATTCCCCAGACAACTCTCGGTGGGGTCCATTGTGGACCAGCCGTATAAGCACAAATGAGCCTCTGATAACACCCAAAGCTCAAAGAGTAATGACAGAGGTGGAAGAGATGGGCTAGCCAAGCATGAAATTGATTTTATAATAACAAATATCTGTTGCTGTCCAAGTGCTAAGTAAATAATTCTGAAGCAGGGGGTAAAGATAATAAAAACAAAATCATTAACTGCTTCTCCTAAATCAAAAACATAAAGAAACCTATTGTCATGTTGACCCTGAAGCCTGTTTGACGGCTAATTAAAGCAATTATTTTCATCTTGACATAGTCCTTAATCATAGGGTATGCCGTCAACACAGTCGGTTCATAACCTTCTGCAGAGTAAGTTTATACTCTACTTCTCCCCAAAATCTATTGTAAGAAACATGTTTCACAAGCAATACAGGAGAAAGGGAAAGTCAGGGACCAACCCAGGCTAGATTAGATGATAGAATCATAGACCTCAATGGGCGTTGGGGGACCTTTACAGACAGGGCTATATGGATGTCGAACGACTTTTAGTTTTTTGTCATTTAGCTTATTTGTAAGGACTATGTTAATTGTGGCTATGGTCACTTTGAATGTCTTTTTATCATCTACATATTCATAGTAGGGGGTTCGTTAGACCCAGACCAGTGTTTGTGGTTCAATGCCCAGGTGGGTCAGTCACTTTAGTAAACATCTTGACTCTACACCTAACTTTTCAGGAACGTATTTATAAATCCAAGAATTTCATCCAAAACGAATCACAAAAGTAATATAGAGAAAAAATAATCATTGACATGTCTCTGATGTTTGAGCAGAAATATCCAGGAAAGTGCTTTCCTTGTGGTTTCTAGAACACCTAGGGATGCTTGCAGAGTGGGATCTATGAATTGACTTTTACTCTAGCACCCTAATCTGTATCTTGAAGACTTGTTTTATTTTCTTGTATGTATCTGTGCATGTGTATGCAACACGTGTGGGTCCTGGTGGAGATCAGAGGAAGGCATCAGATCCCCGGGAACTAGAGTCACCATCATTTCTGAGCCACCTCAAGCAGGTTCTGAGAGTCAAACTCGCTTTCTCTATAAGGTCACCAAGACTTCTTATCCACTGAGCCATCTCTCTGGCCCCCAGTTTATTCCTGAAACTTTTCTTCAGCTTGCATCTCAGCAGGAAATCAGACTGCAGCCATGGCAACCCTAAGCCAAAGTCATTTGCAGAGAGGAAGGTTACAATCTAAGTGACCACACATCCCTGTATATCCAGGACAGCACTGCTTTAAGCCTATTGTCTTGGCCCCCTCTTATGACGTAAAAGTCCTTTGATTTGAACTAAAATGCAGATGACTATTCTATCTACTTAACCATGACATGAGATGGTTAGGGAACCAACTGTAGACAGATTTTTTTCTTTGGGCTGTCAGCTGACAGAAACCAGCACAGAGCCTGATGATTAATTATGAATGCTTGGCCTTAGCCTCGGCTTGTCCCTAACTGATTCTTGTAACTTAAATTAACCCATATTTCTTAATCTGCGTTCTGGCATGTGGTTCATGGCTGCTCATGCCGCCTCCTCCACTCCAGGTATCTGTCTGGCAACGCTGCCTTTCTTATTCCTAGAGACCTCTCTGTCACCAGAAGTCCTGCCTAACCTCCCCCTGCCTAGTTCGTGGCCATTCAGCTCTTTATTAGACCAATCACTGTGACACATCTTCACACGGTGTAAAGAAATGTCCGGCAACAGGCAACACCATTGGCTCACTATTATTCAGTGTAGTCAGGAGAAAATAAGAGTCCTGGTGTCAGATGCTCCAGCGTAGAAGCATCATTGCTTATCAGTGAGTCATTGGCCACAACCTACCATAGTCCTGCGACAGCAGGGCATCTGGGGAAAGGCATCTTACCTAGATGGCCAAGAACTTAATTGTTTGATGACAAGCACTAGTGACTAGAATCTCTGCCTCCTCTGAATTGTGGTGTTCCAACTACTAAACTCGTCAATCATACTCATCCTACCTAAAAAATATATTGCCTGCATCCTTAGCTTTGACTTTACTAGGTTTTCTCTTGTGTTTCTTCCTTCTAAATTTAGTTCTTTGATACATATGTTGTCTGATTGCGCTCCACATTCGTCAGATGTCCGTTGGTTAAAATGGGTTGAAGAGGGTGGCGACCTTGACGGATAACACTATGAACAGGACACCACAATGCCATTCCCAGAAACTTACAGCACTTCTTAGTATTCTTAAGAGTATCTTTTCGTTCACTAGAGCAGTAATTTACTGAGTGAGCCTTTCTTGAACTTCCAGAGCTAATATCCCCAAGGTACAGTTCACTCACCTGGTAAGACCTACTGAAGAAAATCTCTATGCAAATTTAATATAGCTTATCCTTCTAATTTAATTTTCACTACATAGCTTATAATCTTTTCCAGTTAAACTCTAGTCCTAATTACATAAGCATAGTACATAAAACCATATATAAACCACTGGCAATGTACCTTACATATTTTACAATGAATTTACTTTTACAGCATAGCTACTAAAATGTCCTCCCTTAACCAGAATTTCCAGTCTACTACTGGACTACCCAGAAATTAACCTTCCTTATTCTGAGTAAAACTGAAACTACATCAGGACGTCCCTTCTCCTGAAACTTAAACTCTACAAAAGAATTAAGTAGAAGGGATGTAGAGATGGAAATGCAAGAAATGTGGACCCAGCAGTAGAGCTGCAACTTGAAAGGCGTTTTCTCATAGAATGTTCCAGAAGGTGGTAAGCTATTACATTGTTATTGCCATATTTCAGCAACACTTTGAGTTAAATGTCTTTTTATGGACTAGTCTAGAGACCCCACTACCATTTATATCATTGTTATTAGGCAGAAATACGCTTTAAGCTCTAAGAAATAAGTTGCACATTAGCTTTCAGAATATGATTTCTTGAGTCAGGCTTATCTGAGTTCTACAGGTATGAGTTCAGGATGATTAGTGAGCTGTTCAATACACGCTTTCCTGTTGAGGCCATCATTCTTCATCACAGCTGTTTCAGATTCTCAGCACCTTGTCTGCAGTCATTCAACCAACGTGTACTAAACATTTCGTCTCCTCAAGGCGGTATCCTAGGTGGTGACGTTAGTGACTAACTAAGAAGGTACCTGTGCCTATCATTAGAATGGTACCATCTCTGTTCTTCCACAGATTCTCTAGATACAAACACAATCTTGAATCCACAGGTTTTATAATGAGCTGCCAACATTTTACTAGATTATTTATTGCCATCAATTACCTTACAGAAAAAGAAAGGCCCTAATATTGAAGACATCACACACACACACACACACACACACACACACACACACACACACACACACACGCTGAACATAGGACATGACATAGGCAAACTGGATCTGTACCAGAAGGCTCCTCCCCAAGGACTAGCTTTCATAGTATCAGCAAAAGCCATGAAAGCTGCCAAGGGAGAGAAGCAATGTACAGCCCTACTCAGCCATGACGCCAAGAAACTACAGAAATGACTTCAAGCTATTCCAAAGGGGGCAATAGAGGCATTTAAACCCTGGTGGTAGCCAGAGGCTGTTTAATTGGACTTAAGGCCTACTCAACAGGAGGTAATTCACACGAGGCACTGTAAATTTACAGTGTAAGCCAACGACTCATGGCTGGCAAGGCCATGGAACATGGAGGAGATCCTACTGCTGGCAATTTCTTACACTGGTTTACTTCCTAATGGCCTTCTATATACGTATCCTTGTGCCCACAGGTAATTATAGCTCTCCACCCTCACTGAAGAAGTTTTGCTGCAGATGAAAGCAATGACAGAAACTCCAAACTGATGTTTGGAATAACCCAGGTGAGGGATCCTACCCCAGTGATTATATTTAAAATAGAACCCTTACACCTAATGTTCAGAAAATTTTTTGGGAGAGGGAGTGGAAAGATATAAGAGCTAGGGTACCAGATGTCTGCTCAGAAGTAGTCTCTCCTTTAAAGCAGAGGGGTAGGGAAGGGTGGGTTATCTGGGACAGCTGTGTGGTGCGGGATGGTAATCAATATGATCAAAATATGTTGCATGGCCTCAAACAATGGAGGAAACATTATATTTTAAAAAGAAGAGAGAGTTCTTTCTAAACTTCCAGGAGTTAGGACACAGATCTACGGTAGGGGATTTGTCTAAAGTATGTGAGGACTTGGGCCGGATCCCCAGAATCACAGTACATAAAGATTACTACAGAAATCCTTTCTAGCATTTAGTTAGTTGTCACCATATTATTAGTTACTAGATACAGATGTGCCATAACCTCTTATATTTTTGGTTGTGAGCCTCACCTTTACTGGCTGGGCCATCTATCCAGTCCTAGATGTGCCTTATTCTTACATTATACAAAACTGAAAAATGCTGAATTGAAATGGTACAATTTAATTATCCCATGTATAATATCTACATTATATATAAGGACATGAAAAACCTGAAGTAATAAAACCACAGAGAGAGAGAAAGAGAGAGAGAGAGAGAGAGAGAGAGAGAGAGAGAGAGAGAGAGAGAGAGATTACATCTTTCAAAATTGGCAGTTATGTAGATGGCTCCCAACAGAATCTCTGCCCCTGTTGCAAAGCAACAAGGCAACACTGGCTAATAAACAGAAATACTGGAAATAAAATAAAGTATCCCATGAACCACACTTGACTTTAGAGACTGAATGATTTTGTAACTATCATGGGGACAATGTGGTGGACAGAGGGGACACTTGGGTGGACACTGGAGACAATGAGTTGGGCACTGTGGGCAGTGACGTGAAGAGCGGACACTGTGGTAGACACTGGGGACCCTGGGTGGACACTATGTACACTTTGGTGGACACTGTGTACATAGGGATGGACCCTGGGGACAGTGGGGTGGAGACTGGGGACAGTGGGTGGGCATGGCTTACATTATTATTATTTCTCTATCCCATAAAAATAGCCCCAGATTCACTGAGTACTCACTCTGTTAAATATGCCCTCAAATCAAGAGTCAGAGTAAAATTAGATAAGCTAAAAATTATGGAAAGATTTGTGATTTTAAGGCTTATTATATTCATGTGTTATTTTTGTGTTATTTGATGTATATACAAACATATCTATAAACAAAATATGCTAACATTGTGCTAGATTTATGATATATTAGAAGACACATCATGATTTATTACAGTAGAGGATTAACGTTGAGTTACAAGAGTTCCAAAGAGTGCAAGACCTTCATAAGCCTACTATTCTTCACATAGAACCGGACTCCGAGAGAGACCCGTTTGTTAGCACAGACAGGGAGTGCGGACACGCTGGAACCCTCTACACAAGTGCTCACCCTGCTTTTCACAGGTGTCTATGATTTAAACAGTCTGTCCCAGAGAAATGGTGTCTGTTTTCTTTAATTGGCACCACAATGGAACTGACATTGTAACACTGGAAATAATTCAATCAGAATAACATTGTGCTTAGGGGCTGACTGGACTTTTGATCTCGTTAGCTTTTCCCAAAGATGTGATGACGACATGCAAAACACTTCCACATCCATGACCAAAACAGTGAAATTTTCTCAGGCAGTGAGCAGATACACAGATGCCAGGGAGGTCTAATAACTGTCTTAATAGCTGAAAATTAATCGTGTGAATCCGCTGGAAGGCAGCCGTGCCTTAAGCGAGCCCCTCTGTTGCACCCTGCCACTTGGAGAAGCCACTCTGGTGGGCCTGTTGGTCTCTAGCGTTCTTTGCATAAGCCCTGCCTCCTAGCAAGACTCTGAGGAAAGTGGTCAATCAAACTGTGACCTCAGGTTAAACACTGGAACTCAGAGGTACCAGGTTATGTTTTCTAAGGCCTAATTCTTATTCTCTTCCCACTGTCAATTGGTCTCCTATAAGCCCAGCTCCTCAGGCATTTTTATGGCCTCTACACTTAGAATCTTTCCCAGGAACAACCATTTCTATGAGGAAGACCCTCTTGTGTCAAGCCAAAGGTAGCCAATATCCAAGAAACACAATGTTTCGTTCCTTCTTCCTTTACATATAAACAACCAGGACTTTTTTTAAATTTTTAGCCTAATACAATTTCTCATCCTAGACACAAACACTCTATGAACGTTATAGTATCCTATGCTACTCATAAAGTCAGCACTATACTTTTAAAAGAATAACAGCAGTTCATATAAGCATGAAGACAATTAAAGAAGCAAGCTAATAGTTTACAATAGAATTGGAATCGGCTGCATGGTATTTCGTGGCACAGTGCCTTCACAAATAGCATAAATGATATTCAAACAGGAGAACAGATTTTCTTCCTTTCCCACCAAGGAAAAGCAAAGAAAGTAGCTTAAGTTGAAACTACAGATCAATTACACAGAAAGCAAATACTGTACATTCTCTCCTCTATGCGGAGGCTTCTTATAAAGTCAATCTGAATGGAACAGTGACTCCTTGAGAATACGAAGAAGAGGGAGAGGTAAGGGGGAGGGGAGTTTTGCTATTCTATTTTTATTCTAGACAGATCAGAGCATCCTGTTACACACTGTATGAGTAACAAGAAGCGAAGAGCTCGAAGGCTCTGAATACAAAATAAAACAATAAAAAGTAAATTAAATACAAATTCAAATTAAATAAAAACAAATAAACAATGTCTAAAAAAAGGAAAAGTATGAGGGAGTACTAATTATCCTAATTGGATCAGTATATCAGGTACACATATACAAACATTTCACTATACTCCAGAAGTGTGAACTACTAAAATACTCATCAGAATAAAAATTGAAACCACACCTAAAGATATAGAACCTGCTACACAGGATCAGGTGAAGACATCTAAAACAGCCCTTTCTGTTACATGTATGAGATGAGAGATGCCAATCTCTCAGAAACAGCCAGACTGCACATTCCTGCACTGCCAGACTGATACCTCCCCTCGAGGTAGGCACTATACTTACTTCATCCGGTTTTGATTTATCAGTAACAGAAGTGTGTTTGGCATATAAAGCTTTATTGAATGGGCACTCAATAAGTGTTTGTTGGAAGAATGAATTTCTAATGAAAATCTGAAGATGAGCATGTTAGAGTACATTCATCTTGGCTACTGCTAATAATCACTGAAGGCAGCTGGATCTCAGAAACGTGTAGGCACCAGGTAGGAAGAGTGAGGGGATTCATGGGAGAATAACAGTGACAAAAGTGAGCCCATTCCCCATGGAGGGATGCTCTTTCAGCCTGGATACACGGGGGAGGGCCTAGGCCCCGCCCAAATGATGCCACAGACTCTGATGATCCCCCATGGGAGAACTCACCCTCCCTGGGGAGTAGATGGGGATTGGTACAGGGGGATGGGAGGACAGGATTGAGAACGAACTTGGATTGGTATGTAAAATAGATTTTTTAATTTAAATAAAATTGTATTTTACAAAAAGAAGCATACACTTAAAAACAGAGTGACGAGAGCATCACTGGGGTGAATGTGATTGAGCTGCATGCATGAAGTGTCATCCTGAAATGCATTATTATGTATATAATAATCTAATAAAATATGAAATACATGTAATTTACAAAACTAAAAACAAAGGCTATCAAAGGGTGTGTGCAGAGCCAACCTGGGAATGATTACAAACTTAACATTTGGGTATCTGAGTCTGATGTCTGGTCAGTTAGAGGGCCACAGGAAATTGTCACACTTTAGATGAAAAAGACAAAAAAAAATGTGAAGGGAATGTCAATGAATGTTGAACACATTATTTAAAAAGGAAAAAAATGTATTTACAACAACTATTAAAGAAAACCACCAGTAATAAAAATGCTGAGTTTTAAGACCCTGTCCCAAATTACATATCAATAATATAACCATATGCCTAAAACTCAGGGGGCATTTTGCGGTACAAGGGGGGGCAGGAAGACTGTAAAACCAGAGGAACAGGAAGTTGGCTGTGGGACTGTGTCTCCAGGAAGTATCAGAAAAGGCTACATCTATCTCAAGTTCTAGATATTCCACTCTTAGGCATATACCCATAGGATGCATATTCATAAAACAAGGACATCTGTTCAGCCATATTCATAGCAGCATTATTTGTAATAGCCAGAACCCGGAAGCAACCTAGATGCCCCTCAACCAAAGAATGGATACAGAAAACGTGGTACATTTACACACTGGAGCACCACTTATTGGGGCAAAACAAAAACAAAATCAATGGAATCTTGACATTTGCAGGCAAATGGATGGAACGAGAAGAAGCCATCCTAAGTGAGGTGACCCAGCCACAGAAAGACAAACATGGTTACGTGCTCACTCACATATGCATATTAGACATAGAGAAAAGGATTAGCAGCCAACAATCCACACCTCCAGAGAAGCTAGGAAACAAGGGGGACCCTAAGAGAGATATACACGGTCCCCCAGTGAAGCGGAAAGGGACAAAAGCCCCTGAACAAATGGGGAGCATGGGGAGGGAGGGGAATGGGAGGGAAAAGAGGAGGGGAGAAGGGGAGAGATCAGGACGATTGAGTGGGGAGAGGAATAGAGGAGAGCATGAATAGAGGGAGTCACTAGCTGCAGAGTGTTGCTCATTATTTTCTGTCCCAGCTGATCCCACTGCCCTTGGGCCTCAAATTAACACAGAGCTATATTAATTATAAAACTGTTGGCCGGTGGTGTGGGCTTCTTATTGGCTAGCTCCCCTTTAATTATTAACCCATAACTACAAATCTGTGTATTTCTACATGGTCTTATCTTACCGGAGAACGCCTGGAGCATGTTATCTTTCCAGTATCACGTGACAACTCCTCTGGCTGGCTCCCTCTGCCTACTTTTCCCAGCATTCTCCTCGCGTCCTAGTGCTACCTATCTTCCTGCCTCATTGGCCTAACAGTGTTTTATTCATCAACCAATAAGAGAAACATACATACAAAAGGGCATTCCCCCATCAGCAGAGTCAGGCCAACAGACAACACCTGTATCCTGACTGGTTGAGTCCCCAGGGCAAAGCCCTGGAGTAGAGAGCATTAGGACCTACTCCTGATAGTTGGGTTTGTCACCCTACATTATAGGTAAGGAGAAAATGACCAAGAAGCTAATAAGACATCTGATGTCTCCCTGCTATATATAAGGAATTCCAACCCAGATGTGTTTTTTAAATTTTTATTTTTAAATTTAAATTAGATAAAAGGTTGCTTCACATGTCAGTCCCAGGTCCCTCTACCTTTCTCTCCCTTCCTCCCACACCCTCCCACCAACCCCTCCAATATCCCCTCATTTCCCCAGGGAGGGTGAGGCCCTCCATGGGGGTGTCCATAGTCTCTCATTTCATCCAGGGCAGGACCTAGACCCTCCCCCAAGAGTCCAGGCAGACAGAGCATCTCTCATTGTTGAATGGACACCCAAAGTCCATTTGTATACCCGGGATAAATACTGATCTACTACCCAAGGCTCAATAGATTACCTAGGCCTCCTCGCTGACACCCATATACAGGGGGTCTTGATCATTCCCATGCTTGATTCCCAGACATCAGTCTGGGATTCAAGAGCTACCCCTTGTTCAGGTCAGCTGTTTCTGGGGGTTAAACCAGCCCAGTCTTAACCCCTTTGCTCATCAGTCCTCCCTCTCTGTCACTGGGTTCCTTGAGTTCAGCTCAGTGTTTAGCTGTGGGTGTCTGCCTCTGCTTCCATCAGTCACTGGATGAAGGTTCTGTTTCCCAGACTCTCTGGCAGTGGGATTGTAGGCTGGCACTCCCCTAATCTATGTCTAAAATCCATATATGAGTGAGAACATACCATGTTTTTTTTGTGACTGGGTTACCTCACTCAGGATGGTTTCTTATAGTGCCATCCATTTGCCTGAAAATTTCAAGATTCCATTGTTTTTTTCCGCTGAATAGTACTCCATTGTGTAAATGTACCACATTTTCTCTATCCACTCTTTAGTTGAGGGGCATCTAGGTTGCTTCAAAGTTCTGGCTATTACAAATAATGCTGCTATTAACAAAGTGGAACAGACATCCTTGTTGTATGATTGGGCATCTTTTGGATATATGCCTAAGAGTGGAATTGCTGGGTCTTATGGAAGGCTGATTCCCATTTTTCTGAGGAATCTCCATACTGATTTCCAAAGTGGTTTGTATGAGTTGGCACTGCCACCAACAGTGGAGGAGTGTTCCCCTCTCTCCACATCCTCTCCAGCATAAATTGTCGTTGGAGTTTTTGATTTTAGCCATTCTGACAGGAATAAGATGGTATCTCAGAGTTGTTTTGATTTGCATTTCCCTGATGGCTAGTGATATTGAGCACTTTCTTAAGTGCCTCTCAGCCATTATTTTAGACTCCTCTATTGAGAATTCTCTATTTAGTTATGTACCCCACTTTTTGATTGGATCCTTTGGTGTTTTAGAGACTTGCTTCTTGAGTTCTTTGTAAATTTTAGAGATTAGTCCTCTGTCAGACGTGGTGTTAGTGAATATCTTTTCCCAATCTGTGGGTTGCCTTTTTGTCTTGTTGACTGTGTCCTTTCCCTTACAGAAGCTTCTCAGTTTCAGGAGGTCCCATGTATTAATTGTTGACCTCAGTGTCTGTGCTTCTGGAGTTATGTTCAGGAAGCAGTCTCCTGTACCAATTCATTCAAGGGTGCCTCCCACTTTCTCTTCTAACAGGTTCAGTGTGGTGGATTTATGTTGAGGTCTTTGATCCATTTGGAATTAAGTTTTGTGCATGGCGATAGCTGTAGTCCTGAAAACAGCTTGGTATTGGCACAAAAAATAGACAGGTAGACCAATGGAACCGAATTGAGCACCCTGATATTAACCCATACATGTATGAACATCTGATCTTCGACAAAGAAACTAAAAATATACAATGGAAAAAAGAAAGCATCTTCAACAAATGGTGCTGGCATAACTGGATGCTGGCATGTATCCAGAAGTGTTTTTTAATCCTTCTTTATGTACTCCTTCTACTATGCTTAGAAAAAGGCTCCTAATTTGCTGGATGGTATTAAGTGCAATGACTCCTTCATTTGCCACCCACACGAGGGCAGATGTAGCCACAGGCGTGAACTGTGTCTACCTGGGTGAAATGGGAGGAAAGTCATGTCTCTGTCCAGAGTCATCCCTCAGACCCAACAGATGTGAAAGTTCACCTTAATCCTATACTGCTCTGTCAAAATAAGCTTGATTTCGTTTGTACCAGACTGTGTCTGTTGTTCTTAAAATTCCTAAATAGGAACTTTCTCTTTTTGCAGTGTAAAAATAGCTGGATGGGAAGGGAATCAGAGTCAATAACATATTAATTAAACTGGGATTGCTTAGAGAAAGTCAATTTCTATTGAGAATGTCCAAGAAAAGTAAATAGCACTCTGCAAGGGTACTGATGAGGGGTGTCAGCAGGTTGGATGCTAAGACCTCAATTTTATACCCAGTATCACAATGTCAGTTCATATTTACATAATGGCTTTAGAGTGAAAATTTGATATGAGAAGGTTATTAGCTAGCGAACTTGCCGGTGAATGGTAGGAAATGTCAATTTCCACTTATTATTGCTTAATTAGAACTTATTGGCTTTTTTTACTGTTGTTTTCAAATTTCAGCATTTTGAAATGTCAGCCTGTAGTACTTGCAAATATATTTTCCTTTGAGATCCACGCAAAGTCTTACATCTTTGCCTTTGAGAAACCACCCAGGGTGATGGTGGACTCCTTTGGAGAACTGCGAAAAGTCTCTCATTTACTCAGAGTTCATTCTCCTGAACTACGAAATAAACCTGGGAGATGAGGTGGGAAATGACTTGGATTAAGACCTGCAGCAGAGGTTTGAGGTTTACACTCTATTTGCAGCTCTTGGTGAGGGGGCGGGCTCCAAGTCCTAAACAGGGCGCCTTCAAAGAGACCAGGTTGTTCAGTATTTGGCAACAGAAAGAGAAGTAATTTTCCATGGCCGCTGGGTTGTGTGTGTCACCTCCCCAGTGCGAGCAAGCAGGGCCAGCCGAAATGCTTTCCTACAGTAACTCTAAAGGCTTCACAACCTTTGGGGCCTGCACAGGCAAAGCTAGCAGCATGGAAGGCGCCATCTCCTCCGCTGTCCTCCTCTGTGAGGAGTGGGGTGGGTTCACTCCCCTTCCACAGCCCTTGAACATTGGCAGAGTCAATCCCAGGATTCGGAGACTCCTGCAAAAATGTGGGAGGCACTTTTTTTTTTTTTTTTTTTTTTTTTGGTTTTACGAGACAGGGTTTCTCTGTTTTGGAGGCTGTCGGTCCAGCCTGGCCTCGAACTCACAGAGATCCGCCTGCCTCTTTTTTTTTTAATGTCTTCGTGATGAAAGGGGACATTATCTAAGAATAATGAAAATGATTTTAGACACGGGCTTGTATCCCAGAAACGGTCACTCTAGTACACCCGAGTGACGACCAAGGTGAAACCATGAGGCCCTGAACATCTTCACGCAGCTAGGGTTTGGTGGGTGAGAAACATTCTACCGTTAATGTCCCAACTTCAGATCCGACGAGACAGGACTGGTGTGTGTTCACACCGCACAGTACAGCAGGATCCTTCCTGAACAGGGCACAGCTGACGCAGTGAGTTCTCTGGCCCTACAGTAACTGGGAGACTCCTATTTTAAGAAAAACGGTCTCTCCTGCAAATTTGTTTATCAGGAGACATTTTAAATTGCTATAAAAAATTCAGATTTGGCCCCAGGCAGGTCTATGCTGCCCTGATCTCTTACAGACGTGCCTTTCATAAGGAAACACACATGAAAAGCCCAAATATCGGCCATTGATCCATATTTAAATGGATCTGTACAAGATCTCTTATGACTTACAAAATACTAAAAACTATGCATCAGAAACAGTAAAAAAAAATCCCATTTTCTAAATGTTATTTTGCATGTTTAAGGTAATTTTCCATCCAAAGTATACTAATTTTTTTAAAGAGAGTGGGGGCTAGAAAGGCATTTCCGGAGATCAATAGTCTCCACCAAAGGCTCATATTCTAATTGCAATAAATATTTCAGGATTCATTTAGTTTTCCATTCATTATATTAATGTGGATATTTATGGCCATTTTCCCTTCCTCTATGAAAGTGGAGTCAGCTAGGGAGAACAGAATGAGAAAATCTAAAAGATTCATTCTCAACTTGGGGTCCTTGGACTCTCAAAGTGATGAGCAATAGGACTCAGGGAGCTCATTAATTTGAACAAGAAAAATTTTAAATCTTTATTTTCTCTGTCTCCATTGGAAATTTACCACTTATCTTGAAATATGAATTTAAATCACATGTTCTCATAGTGTTAGCCAATCTTGTATCACCAAGATATTCACATTCATTTGCATACTGTATTAGTTTATAACAGCTATCTCTCAATTCTAATTATACTCATCATCACTTTAAAATCACAGCACTGAAGATATCTATCATATATTATGCTTTTGTTTCATACATTTTGGAAAATAGCATCTTTGCATGATGATTTTCTTTTGAAATGTTGTGTGTTTTGCTTCAGTCATTCAAAGCATTCTAGAAATTCATCAACAACCTTCTACAGACAAAACAAAGACATCCAAGTATAGAACTGGCTAAAAATCACCATTACATATTCATTCTACAGCATAAAAAACAGTTCACAAATATGTATAGAATAAAACTTTCTATCCTCAGATGTTCAAATAATCATTCTGTGCCCAGTGAAAGCAAACTACACATTTCAAATATCATTAGTTCTAACAGTCCTGAGAGGTGTCTACTCCTCAGAATTGAAGATGAAGGATGCCTACAGGGTCGGAGGTAGACACATATACAAGATGATGGGTTGAATAAAGGTGGCAATGTCCTCCAGTGGCTCACGTGTCATTGGGTGTGTCTGTTCCTCCATGTAACACTGACAAAAGATGGTGGAACATCCGAGAGGGGATACCCTGTATAAGGAAAGCAGCTGGATCATTAAGGACGTATCCCTGTAGACAATACTGAGACCCTCAATGCCATCCCCTCTGTCTCCAAAGCTCTGATTCAGCTTGAGGTGAGCACGTCTCCAACAACGCATGCTTCCCAGCATGACGTACTTTGCTACCACAGGTCCCACACAACAGGACAAGGTGACCACGGACAGTAACCTCTGAATCTGTGAGCTTGAAACCATTCCATAAGTTGACAATCTCAAGCTGTCCAAGTTAGAGTTACTATTGCTGTGATAAAACACCACAACCAAAGCAACTTGGGGAGGAGAGGGTTTATGTTTGGTTTATACATCCACGTCCCTGTCCCTCCACGTCCCTCCATCATCGAAGGAAGTCAGTACAGACACTAAAACGGGACAGGATCCTGGAGGCAGGAGCTGATGCAGAGGCCATGGAGGGGAGCTTCTTACTGGCTTGCTCCTTATGGCTTGCTCAACCTGCTCTCTTATAAAACCCAGGAACATCAGCCCAGGGATGGCACCACCCACAGTGGACTGGGCTCTTCCCCATCAATCACTAATTAGGAAAATACCCAACAGGCTTGCCTACAGTCCAGTCTTGTGGAGACATTTTCTCAGTCGAGGCTCGCTCCTCTCTGATGACTATATCTTGTGTCAAGTTGACATAAAAGTAGCCAGCACATAGGTATTTTGTCATAGTAATAGAAAACTAACAGAACCAGGTGTGGTAAACTGAGAAAGAGTAGATGGCTGTGTTCTTCGTAGTACTAATCATGAAGATGTGCGCAGAGACTTCTCTATTCTGCTGCCTGACTTCTCATCTTGCCAGTCTGTTTAAGAAGTGAAGAGTGAGCTGAGCCAGAGAACAAATGCAATATACATTTGATCAAAATTTCCTTCATTTTCTCCCACAAGCCCCAGGGCACAAACACAGACTCTTCATGGATTTCACATCAACTCCCTTAAATAACCCTGTCTGGTGTTTCAGCCAGAAAGTCCAAACCATTACAAAAGTATCCAGCTGTCTTTTAAAAATATAAAAGGATTGCCTTCTGCTAATATTTTCTCTTTTTACTTTTCACTTTTTAATAACTATCCTTTTCCTTCTCATCTTCTTAATTAGAGCCAGAGTTATTGTCTCTTCTCTACCTCCTGGGGAAGAAGACGCCGCACAGTAGAGTCCTTGGAATTTTACATTTGAAGCACCCATCAATGGCAGCTGTGAATCCCATTTTGATAACCTTCATACTTCTGAGATAAACAGTCCAAGAGGTAAATCTTCTCATTGTCATGGTAACATGCACTGACATCCTACAGGGATTATAAAGATTCCCTGGTTCTTCCATGGAGGCAGCTGGTCCTTTTCCTGGCTTCTTCACTCAGACACTTGATGGAGGTGACCCCTGTACCTGCCACAGCTTTCTAATGAACTGACCAGGCAGGGCTGATGTGGGTTAGTCTAGGATCATATTTCAGTGTTCAAGACTGAAAGCACAGGAACCATTTTTCCTACAGAGCCAGGGCCTCTACACATTTCCACTATCCCATCGCCAAGCTTTGAGGTAGAGGTCTCTAAAGACTGCACTGTTCACCTCGTTCAAGCTCCTGACCTTTAAGATAAGAAAAGTAAACCTAGCAGGTTATGTAACTCCTGTGAAACTATTCCACAACCGGCACAGAAGAAAACAAATTTTTATGCATTTTTGGAAATGTACCATGCCATATCATGGTGTACATCTTTAAAACCACCAAATACAACTTCACACGCAGTTAACACAGAAAACAAATCTCTTATCTAGGATATTTACAAACACTTCAAAACAGTGATATGTGATCCACTTTCTTTTTTCATTTACTAACTCATAAGCTAGTTTTCAGTTTGGACACTACTACTACCTTATTCCATTCCCAATAATTTAAAACCTGGAATTGCTTACAGATATATACCTTTAGAATTATAATATATTATTAAACTGTTTATATTAGTTTGCCAATCATTAAGGAAAGAATAAATTCTTTCTATACATTATGAAACGGTATTGGTGTTTCATGATAAGTATTGGTTACAACTCATCATAAAGTATTTGGGGTACAATTAAAGTCATGTAAAATATTATCTTTAACTTAACAGTCTTACCCCCATAAAACATAACAGGCTCCAATATATGAAACTCCTGTTTAAAAAAATCCCATTTGGGATGCCCACCGTAACCCAATGGAAAGACTACACTGCTGAACGCAGCATACACTTTGGTCAGAGGACAATGAGAAATCTAATTAGTACTGAGCAGGAAATGTCCTCCCCCACTGGCTAGCTTACATGTGACCAGGAAGTGCTAGGTGGGAGGGAGTCAGCAGTGTGACCAAGCTGTGAACCTTGCTGACCACAAAAGTGACCGGCATGGCAATATATGCCCATGGGTAAAATGGTGATATGAATGGTAAAAGTGACGCCAGCAGCCTGTGTTGTTCTGGGGGGGTCTCTGGAACCCCTGTGAGCAATCCCCCTTAAGGGAAGGTATTCCACACCTGGACCTGGGCTTTTGATTTGATAAATAAATAAATAAATGTACAGGGGATGGGGAGGGAATGGGAAGATGTGGAATAATTAAGGAAGGGAAAACCTAGGGCTGGTTGTGATCAAATCTATGTAAAATCAGGGACAAGAATGTCAAGCCTCAAGGCCCCAGGAAAGGACCATGTGTCAAATTAATACAGATGCATCCTGAGAAATGGCCCCCAAGGTTGATCTCTGGCCTCTACGTGGACATATGCACTCACACGCATGTGACCCCCTCAACACACATAGGTGCCTGCAACATACACAATGGCACTTACACATAAAAGGAAGGGGAAAAGTTAAGCAAGTCATCCAATGGGAAATGTCAAGCTACTGTTCCTGGGGCCTACTGAGAGGGCTCCCTTTATTCTTACTCTGACTGTGTGAGGTGAGAGAGGCTGACATCACCTCACTGCTTACTGAGGGTGGCGAAATACGTGCCGCAGTCAGATTTTAAATATAATCCTTCCTAATCCCAACCCCACAGCCCTTTCTTCTAACCCTCTGTTTTCCTAATATTTAAGCTTCTTGATTTTTTTCCATTTCTGGACACCCATCAGGCAGCCTGGGAACCAGAGAACACCATGACCTTGCTCAGATCACTCTGTGACAGGGATTCTGAGGTCATTCTACCCAGGATTTAAACACAGCCATTACTGGATGTTGTACCGTCAGGATCCACAAATGTTTCTATTTTCCTGCTTCATGTAGAGAAATCAACAGTAGACACACTCAATCCCCAGGGTCTCATCAGACTAGAAGAAGAAAAAGAAGATGAAGAAGAGGAGGAGGAGGAGGAGGAAGAGGAAGAGGAAGAGGAGGAGGAAGAGGAAGAAATGTATCATTTCCAAATTCTTAGGTCTAGAAACTGAACCTACTGTGTTTAACAAATAAAAGTAAAATGAAAAAAAAAGTCTAATGGAATTTATATTTTATGAAAATCATTAAAACACTGATGATTATGGCGGCAAAATTAACAACAATGAAAATGTTTACAGCAGACATCCTGCAAAGTTCAATGGTTCCAAATAATGAAACAAAGGGAATCTTACATTTGTCTCTAGAGTACACTGACCTGAAAAAGTCCCAGCCTCATAAGACAGATTTCCGTTTCAGTCTCCTGTGGGATGGGTTTCCTGCTGTTCTTCTGTTAGGACCCAGTTGCCTTTACTTTTCGTCAGCCCTTTCCTTTATGCCCAGATGTATGTGAGAGAGTTTTGCACTTCTAGCACTGGTCACACGTACAAATTTCATTTGCATTTTACCTTGCAAACACTTAAATAGTTCCTACTATGATACCATGTGCTGCTACAAGCATTAACACACAGCCATCCAATCCCCCCTCAGCAAAACTATGAACTAGGAAATACCCTTATTCTCATTGTTTTCCTCGCTCCTCATAATCGAACGTACTTATGCTGTCAAATGAAATGTTTTTAACACATGTATGCATTGTGCAAAAGTCGAACCAGGATGATTATTAGTGTATCCATTACCTTAAACACTGATCACCTCTTTGCCGTGAAAAATTTTCAAAATTCTATATTCGAGCAACTAGAAATAGACAACATATTGTGGTTAGCTATCGTCACCCTAATAGTCAATACTATTAAGATCAGTGGTCACAAGATCGCTAAGTATACAGAGCAAGATTCCAACCCCAATCACTCTGGTAACAGTCTTTGTTCTAATACCTCTCAAGTAAAAGCCTACTAATCCACTTGGCACATGTGAGTAAGGCTGAGTGTGTGAGTGAGTGAGTGTGTGTACGTGTGTGTGTGTGTGTGTGTGTGATGGGGGTCCTTCTGTGTATATGTTTGTCTGATTGGTTGATAAATAAAGCACTGTTGGCCAACAGGGAAGCAAGACAGGTGGGACTAAGAGTGGAGGAGGATTCTGGGAAATGTAGTCAAGATTGGAAAGTCGCCATGTGATCCCAAGAGGAGAGGACAAATCCTCAGAAAGATAGGTCCTTATAAAAATATATATTAGTAATTATGGGTTAATAATTAAGTCAGAGCTAGCCATTAAGAAACCATAGCAAACGGGCAAAAGCTTCATAATTAATATAGTGTCTCGTGTGTTATTTGTGGGCAGAAACAGTGGTAGCACCTAGACAGGTGATGGGGAAGAGTACATATTACATGTATGTGTTGATGGAAATCTGCAAGTTGTCTTTGCACACTCTGAATCACAGAGCTTTGTACTTCAGGTACTAAATCCCCCCCCCATGGATACAAAGTAGATAGAGGGTAAATAACTTTGGATACAAGAGTAGCAGGATTGGGAAAGAGGAATTCTCCTTTTATCCCATGGTAAGCTCATTACCCCTATTTCATTACGTATGGTCAAGCAGCCACACTCTGGACTCACCCGGTGCTCCAGCTCTTCGGCCAGCAGCAATCCTCTGCATGCACCCAGCTAGCGTTAGAATACACTTACTGTATCAGTTCACCGTGAACAGAGTTCTTTTGAGAAATTCCCCCACCTTCACTCAAAGCAGATCCCAAATGAGACATGTCAAACACCAGTCAGAAGATCTACTTTCTGCACCTGCCTGGGCAATTCCAGATTTCCCCTGGAGTCCAGATGTAGACATCCAGACATACACTTGCTTCCAAGAGCACAGTTACTGGTTTTGAAGGCAAAATGCATCACACAGCGGAGAATGCCACACAGTGGGGAAACACTGCACCATGAGGAACACTGCACCATGGGGAACATTGCACAGTGGAGAAGGCAGATACAGCGCCTACTGCATCCAGCAGAAGAAAGTCGTCTCCACAGAGCAGCATGCCCTGTTCATCTAAAAATCTCTCAATTCGCCTTGCCTGATGTATAACGCTTCATCTAAAACCCCCTTCATTTTCCAAATCACCCCAAACATCCTGATGAGTTGGGAGGAGCAAACACACTTACGGACTATGGAGGACCTATGCAAATACTTGCAGGGGCAGAAACAAGCGCCCTGATCTCCAGGTATGTACCATTAGCAGACAAGTTGAGGACGGGGCTGCACTGCCGCCACCCCCAATCGCAATCAGCATTCCACCATTCCCTATGCACATCTGCGGTAACCAGCTTCTCATTACCGCAGTGGGTACCTGAAGTGAATTAGCATAAACGCAAGAAAGGGGTGACTTCTGAGGTTTCAGCCAATGGTTATTTTATATCATGGCCTCTGGGCTTGTGGTGAGGGGTAACATTGTAACAAGCAGGGTTCCTAAAGGTGAGTAGGAAACTAAGAATGAACAGAAGGGGCTGTGTCTGGATATCTGCTTCAAAGGCACACTGCTAATAGGTCATTTCCACCAACTAGTCGCTGTCTCTTAAAGAGTCTAAAACCTCCCAGTCATGCCCACATGGGGGACCAAGCCTTCGGAACATGGGCCTTCCAGGGACATCTGATATCCCAATTACTGAGCAAACTGCTGAGTCCGTGGGGCAGCCTGTGAAGGAGAAATCAATGCCCTAGTTCAGAAAGAAAAAAAAACTGAGATTCAGAGGTCACGGCTGAATTGATTGAGTAGATTAATAAATCAGACAGGAGAATTTTAGTTTTGATGTCTACTGCACTTTGGAGATGACAAAATGTTTTAATATATACACCATGAGACTGTCCGACCTCCAAATTACAACCTGTGCTCCCATTTATTATGCAGCGGGACTCCATCTAAGTTCTAGTCCCAAATGCACTGTGTGTATATCACCTGACGAAGCAGCATTGCTGGGCACCGGTGACACTGCTGTTGTCTGTAAAGCTAGCAGCATCTGGGTGCTAAACTCCAGTTGGATTTTCTGCTTTACGGTGTCCCATAAGAGACACCAGAATGAATGTGTCAGCAATGGTACTAATACAGCATAGGAGAGTCACGCTATCATCAAGCAGGGCCAAGGCCAGAAGTTCACAGGCTTCCAGGAGGTGGGCTGGTTAACCGTGTCCATCTGAAGTAACGATCACTTCAGGAAACACGTGAGATGAAGAAGGAAGGTGGATAGGTATGTGAAGTTACAGAGCAAGAACCTAAACCAGGAAAGTCATCCGTGAGTCTCGTGTATATACAAAGGTGAAGATCACCGGGGTTGTAGATAAAGGATACATTTATCTTCTGACTTCCTAGCAAGAAAAATGCTGGCTCGTGAGATGGCCCAGTGGGTGCAGACGTTTGGTGTCAAGCCTGAAGACCTGGTCAATCCCTGGGATCCACATGGCAGAAGGTGAGAAGTGAGTCTTCTACACCGTTGTTTGGTCTCCATACACGTCACAGCCTATGTATGTACATCCCCTCAGGATACGCATATATGCATGCATCTATACATACATATTTAATTAAATCTTTTTATTTAAACTAGAACCAAGCTTGCTTCACATATCAGATCCAGCTCCCTCTCCCTCCTCTCCTTCCCCACACTCCCACCCAATCCCCACTGTGCTCCCCAGGGAGGGTGAAGCCCTCCTTGGGGGATCTCCATAGCCTGTTATTTCATCCAGGGCAGGGCCTAGGCCCTCCCCTAAGAGTCCAGGCTGAGAGAGCATCCCTTAGTGTGGGAGGGGCACCCAAAGTCCATTCGTATGCCAGGGATAAGTACTGATCCACTACCCAAGGCCTCATAGATTGCCTAGGCCTCCTCACTGACACCCACATTCAGGGGATCCGGATTAAGAAATTATATTCCCCTTAAACTCTTTCTCATCGACTTCATTGAGCCTTTTCCTTGTATCGTCTTTAAACTCCTGTATGATTGTTCTTTAATTTGTGTGTCTTGGGATTCATCTGAGTAATTCTCACTGTGAGATTGTGTTCCCTAGTAGCATCAGAAACTATAACCCTAAAGTCTCACCAGCATGGTCACCCAGACATGCCAAGATGCATGGGAAAGGCCCATCAGGCTTCAATTCTACAGGAAGGGCTATAGGCAGCTGAAGAAAGGGACGAGCGGGAGGGGTGTCCTCCCACAAGAGGAGTA
This sequence comes from Mesocricetus auratus, assembly GCF_017639785.1. Classification (NCBI taxonomy): domain Eukaryota; kingdom Metazoa; phylum Chordata; class Mammalia; order Rodentia; family Cricetidae; genus Mesocricetus; species Mesocricetus auratus. The sequence continues at coordinate 4,872,292 of NW_024429180.1, forward strand.
CATCAATTGGTTGTCCACTGACAAACAGTCTTGAAAACATTCATGCAAGTAACATTACAGGGGCTCAACAGCTTACATTTAGGAATACATATGAATACACACATACATACATGTATGCAATTGCTTTTGATGAAAGAAAAGAGACCACGAATTTGAAGGGGAATGGGGAGGAGTAAACATGAGGATTTGAAGGGAGGAAAGGGAAGGAAGAAATATTATAAATAAAGAACAGTCTAGAAAATAAATGAACAAATAAAATTTTAAAGAAAGGGAGGGCTTGCACTTTCTCTTGGAAATTTTCATTTTGAAACTCCTAAGCACCATTAAAAGCAGACGGCAATTTTCTTTTGAATCAGCTGAAAGTTTACCACTAAAAAAAATACAAGAAAGGCTAAATCAGGAAACTATTTTCAAAATCATTTATTTATTTACTATTATAGCTCTCAGTGTATTTAACAGATATAAACATTGTTATCACTCAGAAAGAAGAGACTCTGTACCTTGCTATGAACCTGCAAGTGGGTATATTTATATGTGACTGCTATCTATCTTATAGGAAAACGGAAGGTTATAAATTGACATTCAAACCATTTGTCTGTGTGGCAAGCCAGTGGTGGGTGACAGAGGGAGGTCCCTTGGCCCTCATTGAAAGATGGATCCCTTGTGTCTGCAGACTGAGTTTGCTCAGCCCTGTCCTGGCTCTGCTGGGAGTCAGATACTGATCGTCTGTTGGATAACTTTTAAGGTCTGAGTTAGAAAAGTGGCATGTCTTTCCTAACACAACTCTCAGCATTGGCTTTGACTTATTCTCCTCACTGTGTCTTCAACAGCTGGGTCACATCCTTTAGGAAGAGGTGTCTCCCCACCCCCCAACCCCGTGCTTCCTATCTGCTGCTATGGAGAAAGGGACACAACCAGGAGACAAATTCCTCGCCTGTTCTCTCTTAGTTTCCAGAATGTACACCTTTCTCTTGTCTGGAACAGCCTGAAGTTTCTTCTTCTAACTCATCTGTTGTCTCCTTTCGGGCAAATCTTCGATGCCCGGTTCCGACTGAGCACTGAAGCTCTGAACTCCCCTCTGGAGTTTCCCCTTTGGTAAGCCTTTTGTCTTCCTACCTCAGGAACCCAACGTGGCATCATTCTTCTGCCCCAGTGAGAAGGAGTTCTTCCAGCATGAACTGTGGAGATTAGCTAAGAAATGATCTTGTTAAAAGGCTGGGCCTTCAGGGAATAACAAGATCGGTTGCTAGGCACTCTTAAGCAGGGCTGTCCACTATGTATTCACCAAAAGAAAGGATGTAACCCACTAGTAAGCTCCTGGATAGGATATCTATCTGCATGACTTGCAGACACACAGAAAACAAAGGGATGCATTCAAACTACGGGGACTCAAAGGCGAGATTGGTTCTATCACTTTTTACATGTGCACAGTGTGTGTTTCTCTTAGAAATAAAACAGGAAAACCAACAGCTTTCATTTCATTTTCAGCATTTCATCATACAAAGGCCCTTCTAAACATCAGATTACAAAGATGAACTCATGTGGCTCCACCATGAAGCCATGGAAAAGACCGTGATCTCAGGGAAATGGATATACATATATATTTATATAATTTCTAATAATACATATAAATACTTATTAATATGTTAATATTAATAATAAGTAATAAGCATTTGTATTTATTAATAGTAATATATAATTAGAAAGGCTATACCAAAAAAGAACACTGTAACCTCTGAAATCATGAGCCAAAATACCCCCTTATTCCCTTATTTATTATCAATATTTTAGGGATCAAGAAACTACCTGATGCAGAGCAAAGGTAGAATTTTTTCTGCATTATATAAGTTAAATCATCACCTATATACAAAACATATAGACACACACAATGGCTACAAAGAAAACAATTTATTCACTAAATATTGGATTGCTCATACATCTGCAATATGAAATACATGAAGGTAAAATTATCAGTAGCATAGAAAGGCATTGTCAATGTAAAAATATTCTAATACTATAATGTTCTGATAAAGTACCTCAGGTCCTGGATCCCCTCACCTACATGGCACAGGGTCTACCTGTCTGTCTCATAAGGTAACCACAGATGGTAAATGTTACCAGTGTGGTTCAGGTGCATGAAACACGCTTATTGTTCAATAATCATCATGGTTCTTTTTTATCTCAGACTTGAACTCTGACCTCATCAGCTGGCCACCCTCAAACCCCAGTCCCCATCTCATAGGAAAGCTGATCTAGCTTCTGCCTCTATATACTTGACTATTACAGACACTTGGGCTGAGCGGACTCGTCCATGAGTGGTTGCTCAATGTGTAGCTTACCTCCATAACCATAATGTCCTCAGGGTTCCTGATGCGCCACGCCTCAGAATGTCAGCCTTCCAGGCTGATAAACAGTCCGTGAGTGTGTATCTTTTGTTCACACACATTGTGAGTATGCATGAGACATCGTAAGTATGCATGAGCGGGCATGAGCATTACTTCTGCCATTTAGCTGTTGTGACTAATGCGGTCATTACCTAAAAATTCCACAAGAAAGAGAAGCCCTGCCCCCCTCCCCCAAGGCAGTTGTCTGTGACACTCACGGGGAAGATGAAGCCTACATTTATATGGCAAAGAAAATAAGCCTGAACGTAGTCTGAATGCCTACCACGTCACTCTGTCCATACAAAGTCGTTCCCTTCTTCTCCCAACCCCACTTGAAATTCCGGGGAAGCTAGAACTCTAACCACTTCCTTCTGGTCACCTTCTTTCTCTTCATCTCTTACTTCCTTTCCATCCTTGTCTGTCCACCTCAGAGTTCTGCCCATTACGCACTCAGGGACACCCAGCTTCCTCTTCCACCTTACCTTCTGATAGTCCTTTCCCCTCTGAGCTGTCTGTGACAGTCAACACCGCATTGTCCTGACCACTGCTTCTGTCTGCTCTCCCTGCTAAGAATTCTGGGATCTGCACTTAGGACAGCATCGCCCTTTCTGGCTATGTTACATTACACGTGGCACCCGGCCACCAGCTCTAGAAAAGTAACTGGGTGGAAACGGGTGGTGGGGATAGGAGGGAGAGAACGGGATTCAAAACAGGGAAACCTGTTCTATCGTCTTCCCCAGAGGTTCAGGTGAAGAAGGAGCATAATGGCAGTCTCACGCAGACAGTCGAAAAGAGGAGATCAGGGACAAAAGGCCATCCAGAAGCCAGCAGAAGGAAATGCAGCCGCCAAAGGCGGGGACCCTCAAGAAATTTACCTCTTGGGTGGTAGAAAAGGTGTCCATGTCTATTACAATGCATGCCAAATGCGCATATTTGTTATGCATGAGATGTCAATATAACCTTACCAGCATAGGCTATATTATAAATTAGAGGTGAGGTGTGGTGTGTGTGTGTATGTGTGTGTGTGTGTGTGTGTGTTCATAACAAAAACACAGGACCCCTCATGTGAATCCAATGTAAAAAGACAACAATGTTACACAGAAACTTTCAGGTGCTAGGGGCCTGTAGTCTGTTATTTTCATTGTTAAATGTTAATTTAACAATTAATTAAATTAATGTGTTCCTTAGTGGTCCAAACACCTCTACCACTGCTTCAAATATCAACAAAACATTTGTAAATATACATGTAATCATCCTTATCCAACCAGGTTTTGAGGTATAAATCACCTCATTTTAAATGTTAATGATCTAATTATTAAACATTTAATGAACTCTGGGAGGAAAGCTTGTATCCAGTGCTCAGTCTGTCCTAACTGTACATCACAAATAGGGATTACAAACATGGCCTTTTAGATGTCCAAGAAAGGCATACTATAATACTATAATGTAAATAAAGAATGACACGCTGCATTAGAGATTCATTGAGGTCTCCCACCTAAATTAAGTCTGGTTGCACGTGCTCCTAGACTCTCTGCCCAAGAAAACTGAGAAGTAAACCAAACCTATAGCAAAGAAGACAGAAAGGTCATAGAGTACCCAGAGATACTTGTAAGCAACCTGGACAAAGAGGGTGCCCTCACACTACATCCCTTGCTAGGACTCAGCAACAGAAGGTATGCTGCTGAGGGTTAGCACTGGGGACCTGCTGGACCAGAAAGCTGTCATGGGCTACACATTCTCAATAAGCCGATTAGAGAGGCAAACAATGATGAAAAGCCAAGAGGTATTTGAATTGATGTGGCCACACTAAGGGGCAAATAAAGGAACCTAGGAAACTCCTAGTCACAAAGTGTCTTGCCACAAAGGTTAGGCTAAGAGGGGGCAATAACTAAGCATTCTTGGTCAACCAATCAACACTGTGCCTGCAGGCCTCTCCTGCAAGATGGGCTGACAAGTTGTTTCAGCCTTGTCTCTTCCCCAGCATGAGGCTTATGGAGAAATTCCAGTATCTTAGGGACCATTGTTTCAATAGCCAGCTAGTCAAAAGAAGCGTCCCAAGTGTTCCTCTTCCCATTGGGATACTTACAAATATAAGCACATCGAGAATGGTAAAACTGCAGTTCTGCCAGTGTGTCTAGGATTGAAGTGTCAAATAACATTTTTTTACTGGGTACACCAGTGCATTTTTAAAAGAAAATAAATTATAAGGAATTCAGTGATAATATTAATATTATATTATATTTTGATTATATTTCTGAATTAAATACGAATGTTGGATTCTGTAACTAAGAGATTACCATTTCAGAGCTGGCATGTGAGAACCCAGTAGGAAGATTTATTTGAAGTACAACTAATTCTATGAAAGTAACAGTGGCATAATATAAAATCAGGATGGACCTTCAAACTAACTGAGATTTTAAAATCTGAAACTGGAACTTATGATGGGGTGATATTTTGCTTATGGTATAATAAAGCTTGCCTGAAGATCAGAGTGCAGAGATAAACCACTAGTTGGCCATACCGCAAAGCCATTAGTTAGCCGCAGAGGACAGGTAGTGGTGGCCAAACCTTTAACCCCAGCAGCGGGAGACAGAGGCAGATTGATCTCTGTGAGTTCAAGGCCACCCTGGGCTATATGAGAATGAATCAGTCTAAAAGAGAAGCAGAGTTCATGCCTTTAATCCCAGCACTAGGGAGGAACGTAAGGCAGGAACTCAGTGTAGTCTCAGTGCAGTCTGAGGTTTGGTGAAGAGCACTAAAGTCTGGAGATGCAGACTGAGGGCAGGATCCACCTCTTCCGTCTGAGCATTGGTAGAGGTGAGAGCTCTCTAGTGGCTGGCTGCTTTGCTTCTCTGACCTTCAGCATTAACCCCAGTATCTGTCTGTGGGTTTTTATTATCTGTGCTACAATATGGTGAATACATTGTGTTTCTAGATCTATACAAAAGAACCAAGTCTGTAACATTGTCATATTGGTTTTGTGACTTCAGAGTCAGTCAAACACACACACACACACACACACACACACACACACACACACACACACACACGGAAAGTAGAAAAGATGAAAGCAGAAAAAGAGGTAGCTAGCAAGAGGCTGCCCCATAACAGGTGTTTCTTTTATCAAGGGCCCTACTAAAAAATGCATACTGCCACTGAAGAGGACGGACAAAGATGTGCTCTCAGACATGGTACGAAAGGAAAAAAATCCTTTATATAATAAGAAAAAATATGAAATGTCTGATTGGCTACTCAAAATATCATTCAGTCATTGGGTCATGGAATTCAAGGCAATTTCTCTAATCGTCATCCAAGTTTGGATACATCCTCACAGAACTGTGAATACTCCATCCCTTGTCCCCCTCTGGGTTTGTTTTTCAGTCGCTAAGCAAAATTTATTGCCATTTTCCAGAAAGGCAGTCAGAAATAAGGTTGTGAAGTTGCCGCATCTTTTTACACTATCTAGGCCATAAAATTGTAAATCCTCTCCCAGTGGAAATGTCTCTGTCATGAAGAGAGAGCTGAAGCTCTGCATGGTCCCTTCACCTAGAGCCTGAAGACAATTTCCATCTTAAAGAAGCCTTGCATTTGCTTGAAAGGGTGGGTTCATGTTTCCTCCACATGCACCACAAAGGAAAAAAACAGCAATTTTCTGGAATTTAGAGAAGGTATGCGGGCAGTCTCTGGTAAATATTTCAATCAACTCTGTATTAGTACACCGTTTTTGAAGTATCTGCCTCGAAATGATGTAATCTGAGAACTAGGTGGGGAAAATCACTTCCATCATGTCTGATTTCACATGACTGCCTGTGAGACGGGGTGAAAAACAAGGCTGCCTCGCCAACTCCTCAAATACATTCTGTAAATGTCCTTGAGAATGTGTCTCCATCCAACCCTCAAAACTTCCCCCAAATGGATTACTCATTTCCTTCCATCTCAAAAGAATCTAATTCTTTGACAGGGAGAGAAGAAATTATCAAAGAACCCTGAGCCGGATGACCTGGTGTCATGGAGTTTCTTGGTCACATTTGCTGTGGGGTTCGTGTGGACATTCCATGTTTTAATGCACAAAAGAAATTACTGGACTAGACAATATTTACAGATGCAGTCTTCACGCAGAGAGAGAAACTAGCGATCACAAGTCAAAATAGGAAGTCATATCAATGTATATAATATGTGTGTTATTAAACTGAATATGAAATACATATTTTGTATGGCTTTTATTTATTAGGCCTAGTCTATCAATTCTAAATTCTTAACACTATTCATTTTTTCTACTTATAGAGAATGTTAATGTACAATATTAACAAGTATGACTTTTCTATGTCCCCTCCCACACTTTTTTGCAATCCAATAAATAGGTAGGCGTGTGAGGGTTTCCATTCGTAGAAGAACCAATCAAGAAATCCTTAACTTTAGCGTCATTCACAAACCAGCATTAACAATAGTCTTACTCTGGGGGCAACATAATGTCTCCTAGCCTGATTGTCACAAGTGACTATTTGAGTTTACATTAATGGCTGAGACCCCTGCAGAGCCCACACAGAAGCCAAAGACTCACGAGAGATGGAGAACCTTAATGCTGTGGGCTTATACATAGAACATAAATGGTTTAGCAGCCTTTGTAGTGACTGCCCAACATAAGCCAGAGAGAAGATTAAAGTAGTCTCTTGTGTCTCTTTTGAAACCGTGAATGATCAAGTTAAGGAAGTTCTGAATTGTTGTCCTTGAGAGGCCAGACGTGAAAGGGAAATAATTTATGCACATCCTTTAAATGCTCTGCCACGCTGGTCTTGTGACTGTGTCCACTCTGTTCTTCTATTCCAGCCACTGAATACAACCCAGCCTCAGCACTAATCCCAGTGTGAGGACTGCAGGGGCAGCTTTTAAACAGGGCCCAAGAGTAAGCTCCACTGTTCACGGGTGTCATATGTCAACTCTAAATCAGCACTTGCAACCTGATTCCCATCACCTGGGAGGATTTAGTGGCAACGCACAGAATTAGCCCTGCAGTTGTGGATCTCCTTCTTCCAAGTGAGTTATGAGGCAAAGTTTCAATGCTATGGCAAGTGATTAAGATTAATACTCAGTACATGCTGTGATTTCTAGGCACAAATATGTGAGTAACATTGAAAGTTAATAGGCATTAGCTGCAACGACAATTTCATTTCCAAACATGGTTACGCCTACCTTAGAGAGAAAACCCAATGTATTTTCAGTTTCCCGTGAGGAAAACTGACAACACTTCATTATCTGAGTATGGAATACATCATATTTGGAAGACTTCTGTTGCAGGCCACCCGTAGATTTTAGTCTCTGGAAGAATACACCTCGATAATTAACACCAGAGGCATCAGATTTCAATTTTCTTCCTTCTGGTAAAAGTTTAAAAACTAGCTTGTATAATGTTCTTGCCATCTGCAAACACCTAGAACTGACTGACAAAAACAGCCTTACTGATGTTTTATTTTCACTTATTAATGGCAAAATAGATGAGAAGTCAACATGGCTCGCATTGTGAGGGTATCTAGGCAATGATGTCTCCTGCGAAAGCTTTAGGAAAGCAACCGCATCTATACCTTCCCGAGTTCAGTGGACATGATGAAAGAGAGAGAGAATGTGTTCTAATATGGAAATATTAAGCTACACAAAATAGGGATGTCCTAAGATAATTTATTGAGGGAGAAATTACGTACATGAGAAGCCAAGAAAGAGGAAAACCAAAGGTCTGCATGCTGCTCTCCACACCGAAACTGGAACCCAAAGAGAGAACATCTCCTCCTCCTAGTTCTTTTATCCCCGGTACATTCTATGTACCTGTGACCACACCCAAACGGGCATGGTCAGTGCTACGGGTACATAGATCTCTCCCTACAATTGCCCTTTTAGTCTAAAGAAAAGATTTGGATTTAAAACAAATTGTGTCAATATACAAAATGTCTCAAACATATATAAAGTATATATACATAGAAGATGATAAACAAATTATAGTCTACCTATATTCTATCCTAAGCACATCTATCCCATCTAAACCCTAAATTTATCTGAAAGAGATGCCCAAGTCTGAACACCTTCTTCCAATCTCAACCCTAAATCATTGAAAACTAACTCTAACATGTATAATGTCAACAGTAGGGAGAGGGGGCGTTGTATTAACTGTCTTGTTATAGATTTTACTATGTTAAAGTTAAAACCTTTCTTTTTATTTAGACAGGAAATAGGAGATGATGGGGGAAGTCATTCTGTGTATATGTTGTCCAATTGGTTGATTAATAAAGCACTGTTGACCAAGAAGAAAGCAAGATAGGTGGGACTAGGAGTCAAAGAGGATTCTGGAAAATGTACTCAAGAGTAGAGGGTCGCCATGTGATCCCAAGGAAGAAAGGACCTGTCAGGAGGGTGTCCTCAGAAAGATAAGTCCTTACCAAAATACATATTAGTAGTCATGGTTTAATACTTAACTCAGAACTAGCCAATGAGAAGCCCTGGACATTGGCTGACAACATTGTAACTAACAGAGTCTCTGTGTGTTATTTGGGGTTAATGTGACACTCCCACCAGGCTGGTGGGAAGAAGAATGCACGTTACAGTGTTCTCTTTTTAGGAAACAGACCTCTAGACTGCAATTACAAGGTTTTCTATTTCAAAACTGTGTTTGATATAGTATTTTTACTTCGGGGTCATCATCTAAATAAAAGGATGGATAGCTTTGTTCCCCACCTCCCTACTTAACAGAGATGTGATGTCTCCTAATCCCACAAAACTATACTTCAAGAACCTGCATCACTGGGGGCTGAAGAGATGGCAAAGTCTCTAAGGGCAGTGGTTGCTCTTCCAAGGAACCCAGGCTTGGTACCCAGAACCCACACAGTGGCTCACAACCACCTGTAACTTCAATTCTAGGGGATCTGACCCCTCTTCTGGGCAATGTGGGCTCCAGGAAAAATGTTTATATATATAAAATAAAAAAAGTTTTTAAACTTATAAAGAAAGAACCTGCATGTTGGATTCATTTCCCTAAGTTCACAAAGGTGGAGGTTAAAATAAGAAGGAAAGAACCCTTATAATGCTGAATAATTACTTTTTTTTCACTAAACCTGCATATAAAGGTGGTATAATTTCCCCAAAAGAATGGTCAGACTACTTGTGCTGAAGTCCAGGCCAGCTTTGTAAAACAGCTTTATTATTTCCCTACAATCATCTTAATTTAAACACATTAAGATCCTCAAGGGGCCCTTTTTCTGTTTGTTTATCCTGAAGACTGTATCTCTCAGCATTACCTGGAGATAAGACTTTTACTAGAATCTAGACAAAACCCCTGCAGCCCTCTTAAGAAATTTCTGAGGGACTGATTGGTAGATCTAAGACAATTTAGTCTTGATCTATATCCTTAAATAAGTCAAATATAAATATGATCATTTTAACCAACCAGAGAAGCACCCCGGAGAAAATTTACTCCTAAATTTCTTAAACAGCTCCTAATACCTCCTGAAGAACTATTAATTTGCATGCAAAGGTGTTCACACTTGAAATAAAAGCTGTTCAGACTAGATGTAGCTGAAGCCACCACCGTTCCACCCCCAAGATGCTCACAAATTTAAATGATTGTCTAATTATACGAGCAGGAGCTATTAGCAGCCTTGTCAATTACTTAAACTCTGACAGCTTTGTTGTTGCAAAAAGAGCAACTCTATCCCCACAGGCCCAGTCAATGGAGTGATATTATTAAGGTGGCGTAACAAAAAATTTTATTAGTTAAAATGATTCAGTGAAAGTAGTACATCAAGTTGTCCTACTATGTTGGGTTTTATGCTGAGCACTTCCGGACTACTAAAGATGTTTAAAATGCAATCCTTGTCTTTAAGGAGATTACAGAATACCATGGAAACCAAGAAAAACACTCGAGGAACATCTCATAAATAAGAGTTCAGCACCATCAGTTGTAGAGATTTGTACTGCCCAATAGAATAGCTACTATCTACTGTGTATCTTCCTTTTAAAAACTGAGTATACCAACCACACTGCAGAGCAGGCCACCATGCTCAAGTATTTGGCAAACGCAAACAGGACTTCCTGTTTTCAGTGCCAGTTTCCTTTTCTTTTGTTTTGCTTTGCTTTGTTGTAAGAGAGAGAAAGAACATGAATTTGGGTGGGTAGGCAGGAATTATGGATCTGAGAGGAGTTTGGGAACAGGAAAGAACCTGATAAAAAATACACTGTATGAAATTCTCGAGGAAAAATAATATAATTTTTAATTAAAAATGAAGAAAAGTCAATAAGCACAATAAACTCATGATAGTATTCAAACAAAACCCTATATCTACTAGAGAGAAAAAAATCACTGCAAAGAACATGAGCATGAAGATATTACTTCAGCATGCAACTCCAATTTTTTATGTATATAGCAAAAGCTGAATTGCAGCCCACTGTGAATTTTTGAAGAATTGTGATACTGTTGCACATAGTTGTGTGTGTGTGTGTGTGCATGTGTATGTGTGTGTCCATGAAGACATATGCATGTGTGAACATGGACACCAGAAGTTAATATCAGATGTCTTTCTTCATTGTTCTATTTTTTATTATGTTTTAAGACAGGGTCTTTCATGGATCTTGAGTCTTCAGCCATCATCTAATGTTCTTATGTCCCCACTCTCCTTGGATATCGGCTCTCTCATACTGCCTAATCTCCAAATCCATAAACACAATCTACGAACTTACAGGAAGGAAGTTTTTCCTATCCCTTTTCTTATTCTGGGGCTTGAGGTAGAGAGATTGTTGTCTACCTGATGGTCTTTGGACCTAGCCATCATCATTCCCTGTCTCACCCTACTGCCCTCCCCTAAGCCAATAGTCTTCAAACTCTCATGCCCACGTAACCAGCAAAACATAATGTGGGTTAAAAACAAACACTCATACTTTAAAGTTGACATTGAAAACGTATTCTATAACTTCATATGAAATGTCCCTAGCAAAACTATGACTTTATGATTTCTTCCATTTGGGAAATTTTATGACAGCATTTAAAATATAACTGCTACCTTGTTCTTTCAAACATGACCAATGTTTAAAGCATGTGAAATCACCAGTGACTTCATTCCTGCTGTCATCCAATTAAAAAAATCACATGAATGATCTCTCCTTTAACATCAATAAATTTTACATTGTTCCTTTTCTCTTTGAGCTCATAATTCTGTTCTACTTTCCCAAGAAAACTTAAACTCAATATATTTTGTGCTTGAATGTGTTTTATTGATCACCTTATCATACATCTTTGGAAAGAAAGTTGGTAAATTTATTTTTTAATCTCCTGAGACTATAAGGTTTTGAAGTGATAACATTTTTCTTCTGTATTAGGTTCCTATTAAATTACCTTCAAATATAATTGATAAACACAATATGCCATACTTTATATTTTGTCAAAGATATTAATTATTTAAAAGAGAATTCAGATGGAGCTATTAATTAAAATGCCTTTGATTTTCTCAATTATGTCCTAGACTCATGGATAATAAAACAATTCAGGAATGAAACTATCTTATATCAAGCTCATTCCTATTTTTCATCTTTTACATCAGTGCTTAGAACTTTTTTTTACATAAACAGGAGACAGAAATGGAAGTTTTATTACAGCAATGCCACTCAATTCTTTAAACTCCTTCTGAGCCAAAATTCAAACAGTGGTCGAGCAACAAAAATTAATTTTAATGATCTATCATTTGACGGTTCTATTGGGCATTCCTTGCATTTATGAAGGGTGGGGAGACCCTACCATGTACCTGAGTTGCGAAAGGATTTATAGTATTTTCATTCGAGCTATTCACTTTTTTGACATGAATACTATTATTTCTCTGCGGGACCCAGGGAGGAACAGTAGGAGGCAGAAGCAAACTGCAGGTCTCCCCTCTTTTATCATCTGTGAGGCCATAAGTCAGCCCAGCTTCTCAGACCACCTACCAGCCTCCACATTGGTCACTGTTCCTCAAAAACTACTTGACACTGGCCTCCTGTGTCCATCCCTGCTACGGCCTAAGGAAAAGGCACTCTGGGTTCTTGGTAGGATACCCTAGTAACACCCTCACTCATCTTCGTGAATGCAGCATCATTTCCTCTTCCCTGACGCTACATCCTGCAGCAAGAAGGCCAATAAACTTGGACCACATCTGTACCTCCTTAGAGTCTTCCATTGCTTCTCAGCATCAGCACCAAGTGTAAGCTCCTACATGTGGCTTAAAATAAACAGAAGCCTGATCTCTGTATGTCCCCCGGCTCATCCTCTGAGCTCATCTCTTTCATTTTTTTGTATCATTCTAAATTCTAGGCAGTCAGGACTGGTTTACATTTCTCCAATGCTCCAAGACCTGCAAACACAGTCTTTTATCTCCTTTTCTCATCTCCTAATTAAATAAAAGGCTTAGTTTAACTATCATTTCTTCCAGAAAGCCTTCTTCAATCCCTTTGCTAGTTTAGAACATAGATAAAAGACGAATATTTTTTAAATAGACAATGTTTTGTTACTATTCATTACAGTCACTCTTACATGCCATAGATTACTAAGGATTATTCCTAAAGTGGAACCAAATTTTGTTCCTCTGTGTACCACCCCCATAGCCTTGCTCTACCCTGTTCATGTCCTGCCATGCTGTGGATTCCTCTGTTATAGCCTATGCGACAATTCCCAGTAGTAACCTGCTTATTTCTTCATGCAGCTTGAAGACTTTCATCTACATGCAGTGAGAACCAGACCTATCGTGCTTTCCCAGGCCTGAAACATTATAAGCACTACAAAAAACGACAGGTGGATTAAAACATTTTCCCATTACCTCACCAGAAAGGTTTTATTGTCAGCATATTCACCATTGTCAGATCCCAATTGTTTGACATGCATCATTCCTTGTTATTCCTCGAAGGCAAACCCATGTCTCCTCTCTAATGACTCATAAAAGCATCAAATGCTCCAAAAAGACTAAACATGAAGATCTGAACATCAAGAGATTGCTTTTCTTTATGATACAGTTCTCATAAGATAAAAAAAAATCCCTTGAGAAGACGGGGATAAAGCCTTTAACAGGATTCCATTTAGATAGAATCATGTCATCCATCTAAGTAGCAAGTAGGAATTTAATTGATTTGAATGTTTTCTTCCCCCTAAATGCTCCAAAGAGGCTTAAAATAGAAGTTATTAATTTCTGACAAATTTATATAGACTATATTCATGTCTGCCTCACCTCATATGTAAACTCTTTGTTTGATAATATTCATTATTTTTATCTGCATGCTCACAGTAATTGACTATTAAGTATTTCAAATTTCTTTTGTACAGTAAAAATTAGCCAAAACAAATGTATAATTGGCTTTAATAAAACAAATGAGTGCACTGCAAAAAGCATTGTATTTAGCAAGAACAGTTAGAGGCTCCGATGTTTTCCTTATTAAACCACCCATTATGATTTATTCTATAGAGAGGATATTTCATACCAAGCACTACAATGAGATAAACCTACTGCTGTTAGATGGAGTTCACCAGTGTAGCCAGGTGCAGTGACGCCATACCAACAAAAGGAAACACAGGGTATCACTGGAGTTATTTCTCATGATCAGTGGACATCGTGTAACCGCCATAGTAGCCCCTACAAACCTTGCTGCGCTCATGGACACATAGGCAGATCCCAAAGGCCCAATATCTGCCCAGACTCTCTCAACTCCAGAGGCTCTGTAGTTTATGCTTCATATTGCAAGTCATTTAATCAATTCTGTTTTCTTAGCCGGGTCTCCTGAAGATGCCATGCAAAGATAAAACCATCCATGAGTGGCAAGTGTAGAACTCGCTGTGTTTCTTCTTCATCCCTTCCTCAGCCCCGCCTCTTCATCCATACAAGGCACAATCGCTTCGTCATTTCTCAAATGCTAGATCTTGCCATAGTGTTTGTCATCCCCACATTTTTGTGCCGCTGACACTCACCACCTATCCTATGTCACACAGGATCACACAGAATCATCTCACCAACTGTCGTAGTACTCATTCTTCCCATCAGGACTAAAGACAACACCTGACAAGTCACCGTCTACTCGTCCACTGTGCAAATATCTATGCATGTCTAACGTATGTGATATGCTCCTCGTCACTGTGCCAGACCTGTGACAAAGCGGTAACAACAGCCTTGACTTCATGCATCTCCCAGGAGTGCCCATCTATCAAAATCATGGTTGTTGTTTTAAAAGGCAAAACTCAGAGGGAAGTGATAACTATCAGCAAGGATGCTTGCAGAAACAACATGAAAACCTCCTATTTTATGTTTCCTAAGGAGTTAAAATTCCTTCACCTTACATAAGGGGATGATACTCCTCCCAGAAACCATAGGTTATCGCTCAAAAATATCAGTGACAGGAATCAATATCTTCTTTTATTGTTTTTTGATTTTTTCAAGACACGGTTTCTCTGTATTGTTTTAGAAACTGTCCTGGAACTCACTCTATAGACAAGGCTGGCCTTGAACTCACAGAGATCTGCCTGCCTCTGCCTCCCTAGGACTTGGATTAAAGGCGTACGCCACCACCGCCCAGCTCAGTACCTTCTTTGAAGTTACTTGTTAATGGGATCCCAGAAAGTCTCCTAAGTAAAACAAGATATTACTATTGCTCTTAGTTGCCCAAGAGAACCCAAGAGTAGCATCCTATTGCTGAAGATAGTCTATATATGTAGATCATTGGGCATAGAGAACTGAGGCTGATACTGACCCTGAAGTTTTCCCCTGATGTCTAGGTTTCATGGAGCTAGAAAATACCATGCAGGCACCTGGGAAAGAACAGCCATCAAAGTCTTACCCAACTGTGAACCCTGCAAAGTGCAATAGCAACCAGCCTGGGAGGATAGTCAATGGGTCAATAGCGGCATGATGTATATGGGAATAACTAACTGCTTTCTGGTTGGATTTAAGACCTGGTCAACAGGAGGAAACTCATGGCTTGTACTGTAAATCTAGACAAGAACACGTGCCTGGCAAGGTCATAGGCCCTTGAGGAAAAGCTACCGCTACTATTTTGCTAAATGGAATAAAACTTCCTTCTAAATACTTAGCCTTTCTTCCACATGTTAACACAGCCCTGGGTCCTCCTGAGAGAATCTTCGTTTTGCAATGGATGGCAGTTAATGCAATGATCCACAGCTGTCAGCGCTCATAGAATGAATGGCTGTAGAGAGTTCACTGCTAAATGGGACATCTATATCACACACACACGCACACACACACGCAAACACACACATGCACACATGCATGCAAACACCACACACAACACACACACAGCACACATGCACACACACACACCATACATACACACAAACACACACCATACACACAGCACACATACACACACCACACACCCATGCACACAAACACATACACGCACACAGGCATGCAAACACCAAATACACATGCACACACATCACACACACACACCACAACATACATGCAGATACGTACACATAACACACATGCAACATAACAAACACATGCATACACATGCACACACCACACACACATACCATACATGCACACACACACACCATACATGCACACACACATGCATACCACACACACAGAGAATATGCTCAGAGAATATCATGAGAAAAGGTACAGGAAGATTCTGAGGCCTAGAGGTTGCAGAGGAAAAGTGACTTCTGGACGTAACACAGC
Source organism: Mesocricetus auratus (assembly GCF_017639785.1). Taxonomy (NCBI): domain Eukaryota; kingdom Metazoa; phylum Chordata; class Mammalia; order Rodentia; family Cricetidae; genus Mesocricetus; species Mesocricetus auratus. The sequence goes on from NW_024429180.1 coordinate 4,888,367, forward strand.
TGTTGCACATGGAAACTCACAACAGCTGTGGTTGCCTGCAAAATCCACATAAGAGCAAGCCAGCTGAGACTTCTGGGTCTCCACCTCCAGTGAAAGCACTCTTGGCAGTTGACAGCTGTGAGGGGAGAGTCACTCTTCTTCAGCGGCATGGCCCACGACTGGCCCTTCACATATCTGAATCTTGACCACACTATTCAGAATCAAAGTTGGGAAGGAACACAGGGTCAAGGATTTCAGGGTTTTTATGCACTGATCTGGCAGTAAGAAGAAGGGAAGTGGTACAGAGACAGAAGTCAGGCAGAAGGCAGAGAATCGGGGTACAAACCCATGGGAAGTAAAAGAACTGCTTTAAGAGAAGACAATGAGGACAGGAGGAGGAGAGGATGGAGAAGTCCCTGCCCTGAAATGAAAAAGAATGGCAGGGGTGATCTTAATATCGGTCCTGGGAAAACAGCGAACATCATTTTGATGCTATCCGTCTTCTTAGTGTCCTAAGAGGCAAGGCCATCAGCTGATGGATATGGCAGGGGCAAACATTTCAGGGAACGGGAAAGAAGCCCCACTGAAGACATGTGATGGGTTAGCAGTGTAAGCACTCGCCTCCGATTTAAGGTGTAGATGGTGCCTCTAATGCTAAACCTTGGCAGCCATCTTATGTATTTATTTGTCTCTCTAAGAACACTCTTCTGATTGGGTACCACCAAGGAAACAAAATAACTGACTCACAATCACAATATCAGAGTTGATTTTTTATAATAGATTATTAGATATATATATTAAATCCATGAAAATATTGTCTACTTCTCATTTGTAGAGTATGAATGTCTTACCTTAATTTTCATACTTTGCTCAAATTTATTTGGGTTGTTCAAAACTAAAAAGTACAAAAGCCAAGGTGAAAACTCTGTGTCTATAGAAATATTATAATGTAATGGATCAATTCCTATAGAACATTAGACTTTGTTTCCAAAACTACCAACAATGAGTCCATAGATAGCATTGTATGCAATATGAGATGGTCTACTGTATTAAAATACTAAAAAAAAAAAAAACCGACAACAATGAACAATTAGCTGAGTAGCATCCAACAGTTCCTTGGTCCTTGCTAAGCGGTGGGTATGATTTGCTTCCCTTATTTATTTTTTAATAGATGAAGGAACAGGAGGATTGATTACAAACCAGCATCTGTTTTAGAACTTTATGCGTTCATGGACCACTGTCTTTCCTAACCAACACACAGTAGGTCAGACATTCATCACACACACCCCCATAAAGTGACCTCTAGCTTCTCTCTGTCCCTGCCTCCTAGATGCCGGCTGTCCTCCCTGCCATCATTTTGTTCATGTCAGTTTCCAGAGTTTTATATTCATCTGTAGACTTGTTCGGACCCCATCCCCCACCTCCTGCACCCAAATAACTATTAGCTTACTGCCCAGTCTTGCCAAATCCCTCATCCCTATCAAATTTAATTTCTGAATGAATGCTCCCAGGTAAACACAAATTGCTATCATTTCATCTTCTTCTATTATGATTCATTGCCTCCTTTATTATTTTCTCAATTTCCTTTTGTGTTTCTGCTCTTCCTCAAGATCGGCTTTATTTTGATTTGTTAGGTATCTTTTTTCCAGTCCTCATCACTGTATCTCTTTCCATTTCAGATCTGTTTTGCTGAAGTTCTTCAGACTAGGGTTATTTCTTAGGTATTTCAAACCCTTTATAATAAAATGAATGGCCTATATTTGTCAGGTTCAAAATTACATTTCCCACTGGTTTTTGCTTTCAATAAGACAGTAATAGCTACTACACAAAGCTAAAAGAATAAAAAGAACAAAGAACCAAAATTGCAACACTGTAATATCCTACCCATCCTGGTAGACATGATAGCCCTTTTGCTTATGGTATGTTACATAGCTTAGAGAAAAATATGGCATTTCCCTGGATAGAATACCTCTCTTGCTGCCCTCACGGTAGTCTCACTGAGAAGGGAGTTTAAACCTTAGGCTAGCCTATTTCTTGTTATTTTATTTTCCATTTTGTAGGGAAGATAAAAATTCCTGCACCACAATTAGAGGAGGCAGATTCTCTAAACAAAAGTCAGTGCTTTACAAAAGAATAACAGATGTATCAATCAGTCAAAAGACTCCCTTACATTGGCATTCAAAATGAGTGGTTACATGCTCACAAAACCATGGAATCAAAGCTTTAATGTTTTCTTGTTTGGTATATACAAAACACACAAATCTCTTTTTGGCTGACTGACTCTACAGTACACTAGTCTCACACACCTCAACACATCACTTTCCCTCCAAACAACTTTTCTACAAGCTTCAGTTAAAACCCCTCAGACCGCATAATGCTACGTAGCCACACTCTACTCCTTACCGAAATCTTCTTTAAAATGTAACATTTAGTTTATGTGCATATGTATGTATGTGTTACCTGTGTCTATGTGCAAACGCATTCCACAGCATGCATGTGGCAGCCAAAGGAGTCTGGTTCTTTCCTTGCACAATGTAAGTTCCAGGGATGGCACTCAAGGGATCAGGCTTGAAGGCACGTGTCTACATCCACTAAGCCATCTTGCTGGCCCTCATCTTCAAGTGCTGGCCAGAGATCATCGCCTCTAGGAACCAACTGTTTAACTTGTTTCCAACTGCCCTCCCCTTCCTCCTCTTTTGTCCCCCCACAACCAATCCTCCACAATCACTTTCTCCAGTCTCTTTGGAAACACCCTGCCCACTTCCCCTTTCTTCCCAACCCCCTATGATGGTATCTCAGAACAGGCAAACTTCTTCACTCCCGTCTAGTGTTTTCAATCCCATCTGCTACTGAACTCTACGCTACCCCGCATAGATTCTGCCAAAGTGAGGGCCTGTTCTCTCCCTTTGTTCCCTCTGGCGAGGCTTGCTTGTTCTCTCAGACTCGTTGTCAACTTCAAACTCAGCTCTTCCCTCAAAAGGGATATCAGATAGCTTACCTCAGAACCAAATGTGAGTGCCCATGGTTGAGAACACAGATTCAAGTTGCCCAAATACCATATTCCAACGAGTAGATAGTGCAGGGGAAAAAAGGACCAGCTAAAGAAACACACCCTGAGCAGAGCCAAAGAAACACACTTTGGCCCTGCAACCAGAACCAAAGATATGCACCCTGACCTTGGAACCAGAGAAACACATGTTGCCCCTGGAATCAGAGCCAGTGAAAGAAATACACCCTGGCCCTAAAATTAGAGCTAAAAAGCTAAAAAGGACCATAGAAAGAAACACTCTTTGGCCCTGAAACCAGAGCCAAATCTGACCCTAACCCTGTGCAGAAAACTAACCAATCCTCAAGCAAGAGCTCTAGCCAATCTGAGCTCAGCATTGAAATCTGACCAGTCTCTACCATGGAAGCCCTTGTGTCTGTTCAGCTGGTGGCTGTTCCCCACTCTCCTGGATCCTTCCCTCTCAATAAACCCCTTTGACCAGCTTTGGGTAAAGATCCTCCTTTGGAAACAAGGACAACGCTTTACGACTGGGCCAAAAGTGTCTTAGAACCAAGAGAATACAGAGTACAGATCTTTGTATGGGTACTTTAAATCCTTTTTTTTACATGCATCACTGAAAAAGAATAAGACTCTTGGCGTGGGAAAGCATTTAGAATTCTGAGCCTCACGCGCTACAACGTTGTAATGGGGCACATCCCCAACCCCCTTGAGTATGAGTTTTTCCTATGGCTGCTTTCACGCCACAAGCACAGAATTCAGTAGCTGTGAAGGAGAGCACATGGTCTGCAACACCTGAAGTATGCCCCTGCTGGATCGCTTACAGACAAAGGCTGCCAGCCCCGCAAGTTGGGAAGGTGATGCAATTGGCTTCCTGGCTTCTTCCATACCCTTCCTCCCCTCCCCCCTTCTTTGTTTTTAAGTGAGTTAGCAGAGGGGGGAAGGAGAAATCATAATCTCAGAACAACCAATAGTAGAACTATCCGTGTCATAATTGAGTGCTATGAAATGGTGATTAAAAAAAAGAAATGGTGATTTAAAAAAAAAAAAAAGGAAGATTGTGTCCCTATGTCGTTGCATGCTAAAAGAAAAAAGTCTTTCCAATTATGGGGAGAGTAGGGAGAGCACGCTGCTTGCGCTTCACCTAGACAATCAGTACTGGAATTAATGTAAGAAGACATTAAAGAGCTTTGTCTCCAGCAGCCGAAACCCATGTTGTGCAGAAGGGATATGAATCATGGATTGGAAACAATAAGCTTCTTGGCTAATTAATCATTTTTATGCACTTGTCTCTCACTGTAGAATAGAGATCAGCTTTTTTTTTCTAATGGCCTGAAAGCTGAAATTTCCATAACTGCAATTGCTCCTGTAACCCTCAAATAAATTCAAGCTCAAGCCATGAAGTCTCAGCACCGAGGTCCTTTGACAAAACTGTGGAAGATGCAATGTGGAGGCCTGACTGAGCTCACAAGGTGCTGCGTCTGCCTCCCTGTGACGTCTGTCCTTGCCTGGTCATGGTCATCCTGGTGCCAGTACATAACTCAGTCGGCTTCCTACCTGAAACCTCAGCCTAATTAGGACCATTTATCAAAATGACACTTGTTTCAGATGCTAGATCAAATGGATTATTGTTGTTCTCCTGAGTGTCCACACATGTCTAAGTCCCCAATTTTAGAGTAAAAGATGGAAAAACATTGATTACAAAGTTGGACATATAGCCTGATGACGTAAAAAGGTTGGCTAGGGTTAGAGTTAGGGTTAAATCTGTGCTTTTCTGTGGTTGCGTAAAATAGGTGTTCAGAGGCATAGTCATTCCTAGGGATTGTCCATAAACAGTTCCATCTGGAGTCAGAATAAAATGAAAGCCTCTACAACCATGAACTTAATGGCTTCATCATTATTTTCGTAGGGTTTTTATTGTTTGGTTGGCTGCCCTGTGTTATCAGTTTCATGTAGCCCCAGATGGCCTTGAAACTTCGAGGTACAAAAGAATGGCTTTGTACCTCCACCCACTCCCTGACTGTTGGGATTAGAGGTATGTGCCACGATGCCAAGTTTTATACACCTTTCAGGTTGTAACCCAATGTGGGAGGCAAGCGTTCTACCAAACAAATTACATCTTCAGTCCTGTATGCATTCAAATGAAATAAAGACATTTAGTAAGGCACGCTATCCAGATTAAAATCAACATGGGATATCAAAAGAGGCCATCAACCGGGTAGCTATTAATCAATCCATGTGAATGGCGTCAATATTAGCTGGCTTCTGTAATTTTGCCTATAAATAAACCTTAAGACCTTATTTTTTTAACGTGTTGCATTTATGTTCCTTCATTGGGAATCATATCAAGATGCCTACCCTCAAAGGACATAGCCATGCCTTTGTATTCCTTTAAACACAAAAAAATACTGCATAGAAACTGTAAATCTGAAAGGGGCTCTTCCATCTAAATCACGTTAGAGGAGAGTCCACATGGTTCAATTAACACAATTATGAACAGCTACCTTTTAAGCTAAAGATATTTATAATGGATTTCTAATCCTCCATCTGAGCCCTGGAGTTCTTCAAGGTATGTCCTCTTTGAAATATACATAGATCCATTCATCAGTTGTTTTTCGAATGTTCCAAACTATTTAAATTGCTGCACCAAATCCATTTTTAAGAGGGTCACATCCTCTCTGTAATCAATCATCTCGCACTGAGCTGACACTTCTGGTTGTTTCTGCTCTTCAGCTTGATTATTTTTGCTGTCACCGAGACACACAGGAAACCCAACAAAAAGCACTTGAAGACCAGAGAGTCATCAGACAGCTAACTCTCCACCACTGACTCCAGAACTGTCTTCAGAAATGACCAGAAGCTTACTGGCTTTGCACATGCTTAGGTTTCTTCATCTTCTACCCGGCTAAAATTCCTGTTTTGATGTGTTCCTAAGCTTTATGACATTTAATTATCATCAATTTTAGTTGTACGCAGAGAAAAAATTATGGGCCTGAAAACTAAAACATCTGGGTATAAGCACAATTGTCAGGTAGTCAGATAGATCTATCACAACAAGACAAATAGAAAAACAACAATCAGTTTACAGACTGTTCGCTGACTAAAAAAGGAAAGCAAAACCTTTAAAGTGCTGTGGCTGTGACCCCTGGTGTAAGTAGAGATGATGAATGAGAGTGTCAAGACAGAGACAGGCAGATGAGAATTTTAAGACATGGCGTTGCCCTTTCCAGTGCTATGCCCTCCAACGACCAGAAGAGGTGCATGGCCAACACGATGATCCAAAACTATCTTGTCTTTGTACTGAGAAAAACATTAGCAGGTAAAGTGTCTTGCTCCAATAAAAACCTGCTGCCTTGAGGAAAAGCACAATCTTTGGAATATTGAAGTCTATTGTTTTCTTAATTTTTTTTGTAGTGGCAAGCATAAAAGTGGCCCAGATTACTTAATAGTGGCTCCAATTTGCCTGATTTGGGGAATTCTTTGTTGGCTGACTCTAAAGGCTCCAGAGGTATTTACCCATGGTCACTTGTTTGTACCTTCTAGAGTGGGTGACACGTAAGAGAGGTATTAGCATTCACACGTATTTCCCTCCAATCATTTAATTTGCACATTTACGTCTAAATGGTTCTGAATATAGGCATACCTGTCAGGTGCAACCAATTAAGCTGACTGTCTACAAAGAACATCTGTGATCAAAACTCACATTTCAAGTTCCCAAAATACTTACGATGTTTGGAAGAAATGCTTTATTCTTTGTGATGCCATCAACTGCCAACTTACAGGCTAACGCACCACTGTACATAAACCATGCATTCAACTTCAGAATAATTCAATTACCCTTTGGAAAAAATTAAATGAACTCCCAGTAGCAATGTAAACATGTTCCACTTACACGAATATAAGAGTCTGACCACATTATTTAAGGGTGGCCTAAAAGAAATGTAAGTCAGGAAGTAAGAGGCGATGGTCCAGGAATCCGTTTTTTAGAGTAGAGCTGATAATCAGAAGGACCCTGGGCAAAGGATCACTTTTCCTGGGCATCATGAGACAATCAGAGGGCCCTGCAGTCTTGAGCCAATACTACCTGTCTCTGGTCACGTGTGTGTGTGTGTGTGTGTGTGTGTGTGTGTGTGTGTGTGTGTGTGTGACAAAGCAGCATATCTTGCCTGCCTATGATCATATCTAAGCAAATTTATTCTAACAATTGTAAACATGTGTTGAACAATTCATCTCTAGGTCCTAGAAATAGAATTTGGTGTTGACCCCAAGGTTTTACTTTCTTGTGTCCACACCAGCAGAACCAGCAGTGATGGGGCTTTGGGGTGTCATTTGCAATCATTAGCCTTAAGAACCACAGGATAACTGAAGGCGCGGGGAAAGCTGATGTCCTGATGCAGAAATTGGAACATCTTGAAAACCCACAGGTAACATGTCAAGGACTTATGTGAACCACTAGGACAGACAGCTTGCTGCCAGAGAACTGAGACACACTCCTGCATGTTCTGTTAATTTATACTGTGTGAAGAGAAAGAGGGAAGGGGATGCAAGAAACTAGAACACCACTCGAAACTATACAAAAACTAGATAAATCTGAGATAAATTGCCCATGGGTGGAAAGAGGCAGGTGGGGGGTTGAGCACCCCCAAATATATTCAAGGACAGCATTTTGAGCTGTCAGATCAGTTACGATTTATCGTCAAATTGTAATGTAAAGGTTAATTCAGCATCTAAGCAGTTGTCTTTCCTTCTTCACATGGCCCCTCAAGTTAGACATAACTATATTAAGAAAGGAAAAATAAGAATCTCCCCACATCCATTCCAGAGTTATCTAGGGTTTATTTTTGTGTCACCATGAAGTATACATTATATTGTGAAAGCCATCACTGGTCCAGTCGTGAAAGTCTAAAGGGAGATAACTCTTGGTTTTAGGATTAAACTTGGACACCAAAAAGATGTTCTGGTAGGTCCTGTTGATGCATGCCTACAGTTCCACCTACTTCAGCAACTGAGGCAGGAGGACCACAAGTTTGAGGCCAGGATGGGCTACATAAGTAAGCTCAAGGTCAGCCAGACACTGTCTCAAAATATATAGAGGGCTGGGGATGTGACAGTGTTAACATTTGCTTAGTACAGGTATGACACAGAGTGCAATCCTCAGTACTTAAAACAGAATGAAAATGATGTTATGTACACCAACCCTGTCAACATCGATGCTGAAATCAACTACGGGGTGCCGGTAAGAGGTTTCGGCTGTGTGTAGACAACACTACACAGCGTGATGGGACAGACTGTGCTATTCTGGAGCATGTGTGCCATAAACACCCAGGACAGCAGACATGCCTGTGCGACACCATCTCACCATTGGCTGTTCACTCAATGACTCACACTGTCACTCTTACCGTGACACAGTGGTCATGCTCCCATCCATCTCTTCCTCACTGTTAGGAAGAACCAACACATTAATATTGAAAACTGCATCATGTGTGTTTGGTCTGTGTTCATGCATGTGTGTGTGTGTGTGTGTGTGTGATGAAACAGAATCTTTAGAAAATAAGCATGGCTTACAACAATAAGGCGTTACTTAACAAACAAACATATCTTGTAAATCATGAACAAATATTAAAGCATATGACATGGTCACATCCCATCCCTAACTCAAAATACGTATCATTCAATTTTACAATTTAAAGGAACAAAAAATGCTTTATAAGGTGCTAATTTAACACTCTTCACCAAGTTCACCTGCAGATTTCTCATGGAAATGCATCCACGCACAAGCTACATGAAGAGTCATCCCCTCTCCACACACACAAAAAATAGATAAATAAAAGAATCTATCTCCTATCATTAAACTATGTGAGTTGACACATGCTTCCAGGTAAATGGGAAAAAACTCAAAGAAAAGGGATTAAAATTGTAGAAATTAATGTTGTAGAGGTTTCAAGTTTGGAGTGCTAATTATTCATCTAAAATTCACCAACACAATAATTCTCTATAAATAAGTTCATTTTGATTATTCCATACTGATTCAGACTTTGAGCCAATTACTAGTTGTTAAATATGAATAATATGCTACTATTTAAAGAACATAGTTCTCAGAGACAATTCTCCAGGGAGCAGGCTTAAAAAGTCAGGCACATTTATCTGGTTTTATTTTCAGGGGCGGTGGGAGAGACAATTTTACCTTTTTTATTTTTCAGGATTTATTTATGTATGTGGAGGTCTGCATGTATGTCCGAACACCAGAAGGCGGCACTGGAGCCAGTGGGAATAATACCACCATGTGGGTTCTGGGAATTGAACTCAGGACCTCTAGAAGAGCAACCGGTACTCTTAACCACTGAGCCATCTTTCTAGTCCAAGGTGTCCAGTTTCCATTAAGGAAGGTCAGTTGCTGCTGTTGGCTTTACTATCTTGCGTCCCCTGGTTAGATTTCGCCCTTGTACCAGAGCTTTTCCCTCCCTCCTTTGAGCTTCGTTACATTCTTTAATTTCCTGTAGTATTAATCTCCAGACTCAGGAAAAACGAGGTTTATTTGTACCACAAAATATGCAGCTCATCATCTTTCGACACAGATATCTGTGACATGCTCTGAGTCTTGGGGGTCATTCAAGTCCACACCAAAGTCCTTTATTTACTCTTGGTCTTATGTGGCTTGTGCCTTGTTAAGACAGGAAGTCAATTTATTCTCTGTTACATCGTAAAGCTGCTAGGAAGGAAACTGTATTTACCTCAGATTGCTTCCTGAAGTCTTAAATAAGAAATTTGATTAATGTTTTATGGTCTCCTGTGAGGGGAAAATAACCTTGTTTTTAACTAATCATTCTATCCCTGCATGATTAGTAGGAACAGTGTTTAAAATCTACATTCTATTATTTATAGTTCATCCATCAAAAATCTATCATAAATATGAAACAATAACTTACCATAAAAAGGAGAATTAATGTGAAAACTAAAGTTGATTGGGATTTTTTCCCCTTTGAAGGGGAAGATGTAGTGATGGTTTTGGTCATCTCTTCTAAGTGACAACCTGACATAACAGAAATATCTCAGCTCTGTATCTAAGGTACACTAAGCCTTAGCTCAGTGCCCCAGGTACACCTAATCTCCCACTCCGCTTACCTCCCATGGCTTGCTAATTCACCCTCCACCGGCGACTTAGGAAGCAGGTGACCAGCAGCCTGTCCTCTCTAACACAGGTCCTCAGAACCACCTCTTGACCTACAAGCCTCTGCAGGCCACCGGGTTACCCCCGACACTCCTCACTGCTTGCATTATACTTTCCCTCAATGTGTGCTGTCTGATAATGGACCTTGGGGCGTGCCCTGAAGCCCTCCAAGTCCTTCCATCTCCCCTGTCACCTACCACCAAAATCCAAATGGCACTCATTCGTCAACTATGGATTCTTAGTTATAGGGAGAATTATTCTCATTTTTTTCTGGGACAGAAAACATCGTAACCAATAAGAATCCTAGCTGGAGCTCTGCAGATAGAACGCACCATAAGCAAAGGAAACCAAAGGATGAGACAGTTAGTGGGGTTGGGAGATCACAAAGCCGTGTTTCAGGATGGACATGGCTTTTTCCCCTCACACATAGAGAAATCAAATCAGTGAAAAGTGTCAGACAGATAGATGTTCGCTAATTCAGATAATTACCAAGTATAGAGGGTGGAGTATCTACAGTTATTTCCCCCAAAAGATTCTTCCTGGCTGTAGCTGTCCCTAGTCATTCAGAAAGTAGGAGTATCTGTTAAACTAGTTTCCCCTTCCACCGAGCAGCACCTGTCTCTTCTACAGAATAAATATCCTGGTTTTAGTTTGGTTCTGTGGTGAAGGCAGGGCTGGGGGCTGTTTGAGACATGGGAAAGTTAGATTCCTTCTCTATTAGTTCTGTCTTCCAATTCATTTCAACTACATGTATAATAAAACTTAAGATGCTCAAATTTTTAACATTTTAAATTGCATATATTAGGAAGGAGTGCAGAAGGGAATAGAAGGAAGCTGAATAAAGGGATTTCTTACAAAGACAAAGGAGAAAAACAGAGAAAGCTTGGGGATAGTTCAACATCCTAAGATGTGTCGCCATGAGGCGATCACTAACACAGGACCCACAGGGAAAAAGCAGCAGTTACATGCCCCAGTAGCTACAGGGGAAGCCTGATGGCCTTGATCACGGGTTCTAGTCAGCCCTTAGCACTCTCGTCTCCCTCCCTGTTTTGCCTGCTCAAGCTTCCCACTGGCCAAACTCAACCAGAAGCTAGACACTTTAAATGACTTGTTATAGTCTGAAGGGGTCAAATTTTCAAATATTATCACTTATGTGACCTCCACATTCATGCTTATGCCCTCACCCAACGATGTGACAATATTTAGGGATGTGACATTCAGAAGGTGTCTTAGTTAGGGTTTCTATGCTGTGGCAAAACACCATGACCAAAAAGCAACATGGGAAGGAAAGGGTGTATTCGGCTCACACTTCCAAATCACTCTTCATCACTGAAGGACATCAGGACAGGAATCAAACAGGGCCGGAACCTGGAGGCAGGAGCTGAGGCTGAGGCCAGGGAAGGGTGATGCTTCCTGATTTGCTTCCCATGGCTTGTTCAGCCTGATTCCTTAGAGAACCAGGACCACAAGGCCAGGCACGGCACCACACACAATGATCTTGGCCCTCCCCCAGTCAACCACTAACTAAGAAAATGTCCTACAGCTGGATCTTATGGGGGTGTTTCCTCAACTTGGATTTTCTCTTCTCAGCTTGTGTCAAACTGACATAAGACTAGCCAGCATACTGACCCCTTGTCAACTTGACGCACAAACACATCACTATTAAGCCACAACTCTTCTGTTGCTGTTTGTCCCCAAGATCTCACACGAAAAACATAAACAACTTCAGAAGTCCCACAGTCTTTCCAAATTGAAACACATTAAGATTTCAGACCCTTGCCCGGCGGTGGTAGCACACGCCTTTAATCCCAGCACTCGGGAGGCAGAGGCAGGCGGATCTCTGTGAGTTCGAGGCCAGGCTGGACCAACAGCCTCCAAAACAATACAGAGAAACCCTGTCTCGTAAAAAAAAAAAAAAAAGATTTCAGACCCTTTAAAATAGTCAATCTCTTTTAAAATCCAAAGTCTTTTAAAACTCAAAGTCTCTCAATTGTGGACTCCATTAAAATAAAAAAAATAAATTAAATATTTTATTACTTCAAGAGGGAAGAACCCAGGCACAGTCATCAAATCAAAGCAAAGCAAACTTGGAAAGTGTAACTAACTCAACGTCCAATATCTGGATTCACTTGCCATCCATCGTCAAAGGACCTCAGGACAGAAATCAGACAAGACAGGAATCTGGAGGCAGGAACAGAGGGCATGGAGGATGCCGATTACTCTCTTGCCCCCATGGCTGGCTTCCTCATCCTGATTTTTGAGAGAACCAGGACCACCAGCCCAGGTACGGCCCCACCCACAATGTGGTAGATCCTCCACCATCAGCCACTAATTGGACCTAATGGAGACATTTTCCCAATTAAAGTTCTATCCTTTCAGATAACTCAAGCTTGTGTCAAGTTGACGTAAGAGTACTCAGTGCAGGAGGCAATGTGTAGGACAAGGTCTGAGCTGGAAGGAGGGGTCTCCATGATTGTACTGTGGCCTCATGGGAGGGGACATCAGAGGAGGACCTGCCTTTCAGCCACACCTATCTACCAAGAAAAACTCATGAGGGCACTCAACTGGATCATGCCAGTTTCTAATATCTAAGACCAGGAAGTAAGCTCTCTATGACTTAAGTCCTGCTAGGTCTAGATTTTGGATTTTTACACCAGATAGAAACCAGGACTCTGAGGAAACACATTTGTGCTAGTGAAGTCACCCAGCCTATTTTTGCATCACTGTAGCAGCTGACAGATACAGGAAGAGGCAAAGAAGATGGAGGCAGGCAGCAAGGCCCCTCAGAAAGGCACAGATGACATTCAACACACTCAGATATCCATCAGTAGTAGTATGTCTCAAAGTAAGGGACAACTCACTTTTAATTGCATGCTACTATTAGATATGCTGTTGCTAAGCTTGCCTTAGTCACCTAAAGAGAGACGGCCTCCCCGGTTTTGAGGAGGAGCTGCCGACAAATGCCACCCAAAGTCATGGAACAGCTTTCAAAGGAGCTGAGAAAGCTAGAGTTTGTTTTTACCCAATATTATTATATTTTAGGAAGTGCTTTGTGATTCTTAACTTCTTAATGCTATTACTGTAATGGTTTCGGGACCCACAGAGCCACCCCAAACACAGTGCTTCAAAGCAGGGATGGGAAATTCATGACATTGTCAGACTACATTAAATTTCCACAATTACAGAATTAAACTCATGAAGCCAGCGGGACAGCCTTAAAATTTTACATCATATGGCTCAGCCATCTAATGTGTGAATTTATAGAAGCTTTGGGCCAGATAAAATGTCATAGATTTACTAGGGGATAAAAGCTATTCAACAGCGAAAGGAGCTGAAATAAAGTTTCTTTAAAGATTTTTTAAAAAATAAAGTTGGCATACATAATCAAGATCTTTCCGAAACACATCATCACAAACATGACTAGCTCAACACGCTGATAGAGAAAACAGGGTTTGCTGGTGTGTTCTCTATTGCTACGATAAAACACTGGCCAAAAACAACTTGGAGGAACAAAGAGAATCGTCCAGCTTGGAGAGAAGCCAAGGCGGAAATGCAAAGCAGGAGCACATAGTGGGGACTGAGCAGGAGCACATAGTGGGGACTGAAGCACAGACCATGGAGGAGCCCTGTGAGCTACCCTCTCACAGCTGACTCTGCTTGCTTTATAATACAGCTCAGGACCACCCGACCAGGGGCCGCACCACCCAAGGTGAGCTGAGCCCTCCCTCATCAAAGACATGCCAAGTCACCATGGCAGAAAAGCAAAGAGACTTTAGATGTGTGAGAGACCGCGATGCCACCTTAAGTACTTACAAAAAGCGTTCAAAATATTGTCACAGGGAATGGTTACCAAAACAGAAAAAAAAGTTTTCCACTCTAAATACAGTCACTCTAAATGATTGCAAAGTGTCCGGATGATTTAGAAGGTGCCCACTTTGAGGTGCCAAAATACAAGGAAAATGGGAAAACAGAAAGAAAGGAAATGCCACGAGTTGAACGGGAGCCTTGGCTAAGGTGGGAACTTGAAGCAGAGGAGGTAAAAAGAAAAGAGTGGATTTTAAAGGATCTCACCCCAGAGAAACGAGAGGTAGGTGAGGAAATGCTTGTGTCCCTCAGCTTGGTTCAGCTACTCATCATGTTGTACATCCTTAAAATATGTTCGGTGCCCCAGAAATGCATACACTCTCATTTGTTCATTTTTTTTATTATATGAAGACAAGTGTTTTGTCAGCACGTACGCCATGTGTATGAATGGTGCCTGTGGAGGCTAAGAGAGGTGTCGGGACCTCTTAAACTGGAGTTCCAGACAGTTGTGAGCTGCCATGTGGTTACAGAAAACCACACCCAGGCCCCCCACGAGGAAGAGTGCTTTTAACCACTGAGCAATCTCCCCAGCCCCTTCATTTGTTCATTTAAGATGAACTACTTAACCTTTTTTTAAAAAAAATGATGAACGATAATAGGATGAACTGTGAACCAGATAGGTATTGAAGCTAGTATATACTTCCAGAAACATACTTGCATGCAACAGTCATAATTTAGACAACATATAAGAAGGATCCTCCGGAAGTCAAACCTGGTGTTGAGCATATCTTCCTCTGAAAGGATGCACCCCAGGGAGAGGATGGTTTAGGGGGTCTCACCGCACTCACCCACGGGCTGTGGCTCCAGGGTCCCGATAGTTCTGCCCACTGAGAAGACCACGTGTGTAGGGCTCAATAAAGAGCAGTCAAGTCCCTGAGGGAAAGGAGATGCTAAAAACTCAGCCAGGATTTTGCTTCAGGGAAACCGTCCGTCAAGTAATATTAGATAGCTCAAGACAAAACACCCAGGGTTCCTTCCAGCGCCAGCCCATTTACAGATGCCTTCTAGAATTAAGTCAGACTAAGCTCCACTCCTTCCTCATAGTTCCCACGGCTAGCCAGTTCCTTGGACTTTTAAAGCTTTCCCTCCGGCTTGGCTCCTCCCAGCACGGTGTGGGTGACCTGGGTTCAGATGTCCATGGGCAAGCGTGTCTCTGAAAGAAGCGTGACGAGAGTACTGACACACTACAGTTCTTCTCTGACACATCACATCTTACCATCTTCTCCACCATGATTTCTGTCCTGGAAGCTGACCAATATGCCTCCGCATGGTGCTCCCTGATCCATTCACACAGTTGAGGATGGTGCTTGGGAGTCTTGATATGAGACTCAAGGGAGGGAAGGAAGAGAGTTCCTCCTAGGAGCTGTGTTCCTGTCGCCTGACAGTCATGGTTCCTCTCCTCTGACTCAGTCCAAGTCTTTGAATTATTGATGAATCATCAAGCCTGCATCTTCAGAAGGAGTTATTTAGTAAAACAATACACTTTGAGTAATTATAGTTTGATAGGTCTCTTCCTGTCATATATGCCTTACAGGGATCTAGAGTATGTCTGTTCTTCCAGAAAATGATTTTGTACTGTTTGCTGGATATTATTCTATGTGCTATAAATACAGCAATAAATAAAATAGGCAAATAAACAATTACACACGCAAAAAATATATGTGTGTGTATTACTTTGTTTATATATACGTATACACATATGTGTATATATACATACATATGTAATATACATACATATATGTAATATACAGGCATAGAAACATGCTGTTTCTCTGCAATAAAATATAATTATGAATACCACTGAATCTAGAATTCAACTCTCTGATTTCAAACCCTGCCTCACTTTTCACTGACAATCCTGCTAGAATTTAACCTCTCTACCCTTTATTTTATGTATTTCTGAAATGAAAAAGGAAGACTGGACAGATAATAGGATCTCCTCCACTAGGTTATTGAACAGGCTGAGTAAGATGGTACAAGCAAATCTTTTAGTGTTGGGCTCCCACTAAACTCTGAAGAAATGAGTCTGTGTCACCCTGCCTAACTCTAGCAGCTAGAGTCAATGTAGCCTAAGTTACAGCATCACGTGTTCATCCAACCTCGAGAACCCTGCTTTAAGGCTCTGAGATTCTATTTCTCTTGTTCATGGCAAAAGTAAACCTCTACTTTGCAGTTTGAGGGAGAATTCCGTGAGAATGTACATGGCAAAGAGACACAAGGAGTCCTGGAGCTGGCGTGCATGGAGAAGAGAAAACAACACTAACAGAACTGACAAGAGAGCAGACTGCCCTTGTGCCTGCCATCTCTTTCCCTTGTATTTTCCCCTTTATGATCTGTGAAGTTCTCCTTGAATGCTACAACCTGTCTTGATCCACAGTCCATCCAGAATCAAAACGCAGCGGTTGTCCACTGATGGTAAAAGGAGGAGGCTGGTCATGGAAGCCGCCTCAACCCTTCCTGGGTTTCTCTCTGGCAGACTGTATCTGAGTCCCAGAACTTCTCCCATCCCCTCCATCCTTCAGTGACACATTCTTCAGAAATAGAAAAGTCTACAGTAAACAGCTATGTGCTAAGCCTTTTGTTGAGTCACGAGTATCTTCTATATAGAACTTATTCATGGACATGGTATATTAGAAAATAAAAACAGAGCTCCACTCTTAAAGAGAAACCATCCGAATTATGGGCAAAGCTATAAGCTCAATACACTTCTCTGAAGATTACTTATTACAGGGTAGGAAGAAACGTTTAGTGGCTTCTCCAGTACTGGCGTCTGGAATGCCCATCAAGTGTGTGTTAAGCAGGTGTTAAAAGGATTGTTTGTAGACTGGTGAAACATCTAGATTACCTGAAAAGGTCAAACGGAAAACATCTATGGTTTGTGAGTGTGTGTGTCTATGTGTGTGTGTGTGTGTGTGTGATGACAATGATGATGACGATGATGATGATGATAGTAGAAAGAGGAGCATGGGCCATGAAAAAAAAGAGGAGTCCTTAAGGAGAAGATGCTATGGACAAGGGGAATGGAATAATGACGGAATACATGGGACATGAAAACGTGTATATGGAGAGAAAGGTCTCCAGCAAGGTGGTCCAGTTGGGGAGGCAGACAGAGTCAAGTGTGTGTGAAAACACCCCGCTGAAGCTCATTACTCTCTTATAGTAACATACGAATTGATTTTTAAATGCACCTGCAACGCAGACAAGGACAACATGGTAGAATATGAGTGCTCATGACCAGGATGTTCTATGGTGACAGTGAACACTTGCATTTCAGTAGGCTGTACTTCATGTCATTTTGCATGTGAATAGTTGCGTAGCTCTAAGGACAACTGTGTAATTAAGCACTTTCATTATCTTCATTTTACGAGAAAGAAAACTGAGTAACAGAAATAAAAGGATGTGTCTAAGGTTATGCAATTCACAAGTTTGGGGAAAAGGGACGGGTGCCGAGTGGGCAGGATGGAGATGTGTAAGCCACTATTTGTGAACAGGCTGATAACATCAATAGCTACCAACTGTCGAGTCGGGGTCATCTCAGAAAAACACTGTGTGGAGATATTGTTAACCCCAAAAAGATGAAACACTCAGCTTCACAGAGGGCTGAAAATTCTGCAGAAGGACAGGAGGCTAGAAACAAAGGATCCAAATTTCAGGTCCAGTTTGATGGCTCAGTGGGTGAGCTCCTGCTGCCAAGCCTAGGAACCTGAGATCAGTGGCCGGATTCCAACTGGTAGAAAAGAAGAGCTGGATCCCTCAACTTGTCCTCTGGCCTCCAAACACACACCATGTCACTTACACCTACACGATCACACATAAAATTAACAAAACCCAAATCTTACCGTAGTATGCTTGCCTTCATCATGAAACTATATGCTAACTCTTCTTTGAACTATTTCCTAAACCTTCCTTGATGAGTAGTTGATAAATAACTTTTTAAAAATGAAAAAAGAAATGCAAAGTTTTTTTCAAAACAAAGTAATCCGAAAAAAAACCAAAGTAGTCCGCATTACCTAGCAATATAACATTTAGATTAAAAAAAAAAACAAAAACCAAAACACCAAATTTAAACTCCTATCTCATGGCTTCCCTTCGAGTCTTTTTGAGCATTTATTTTTCACAGTACTATACAAAGCAGGGCATGCAATTTTATGTCACCAAGGAATAATTTTGATTGGTAGCACTTGGGAAAGGCAAAGGTTTCCTTGTGTGGTTGAATGGGCAAGCCTGCTGCCATCAGCGCTAGAATTCAATTTAATGTAATGAACAGAGATCTTTATCTCCAAGCTATCTAAGTTGTGTCTCATTACCCATTAATAACCAGGAATTGCTAATCTCCAGTCGGGCTCAGAGCCATCAGTTGAGACATTACATAGTAGAAGAACAGTCCCTACTGATTCACAGAACGTTGCTGGCTTGCTGCGCCTCAAACTGGGCAAAACAGGCCCATACTTTGAGAGTTTGCCATTATGAAGATACAAGAAAATAGCAAAAAAAAAAAAATGGTCCTATAAAGCCACTTGCTGCTGCACCAGCCACCCTTACCCCTCCTGAGACTTGGCTTCATGAATTCTAAACACTCAGAGGCAGACACCCTCCCTCAACCTCCAGGAAATGGGTCTCAAAACAAAGTGAGAAGGAAGAGGATCGCTTTTAGAGAAATCGACGAAGAAAACCACAGAGAAGCCAGCTCCAAGTGTTTGCCATTCATTGCTCACGCTGTAATCAACGTGACTCCCTGTTCTCAGAACTCAGTCTCCTTCTACACAGCCCAAGTCTCCAACAATGAGTTTTGTTGCTAAATTACCCTGTCTGCCATCATTTAATTTCAAATATTGCTTTTTTTTAAAGAAGGTATTAGAAGTTGTACGTATTCAGGTTGCAATAGAGTGATATGTTTACAGCTCTGTTTCTATTAATGTTTACAGGTTCAAGGTTCTCAGTATACAATTATCCCTCCTGGTCTATCAAAATTTTGCTAATGACTATAGCAAAAAATTAGTACCCATCCCCATATATGTTTTTCCTATGCATACAGTGCTACACTTGCAGCAAAGCTGACCATGTAAATTGGGCACAATAAGAGATTAATAGATAAAATAATATAAATACAATATACTGTAATAACCACTATATGAATATGTTTGCCCTCTCTCTTTCTCCGTCCCCCCCCCTTTCTTTCCCTCAAGCATCTTACTGTGATGTTTTCATCATTCCTGTGGGATGATGCAGGATGATACAATGCCTCTGTCCTGGGATGTCAGGCCCCCACTGACCTCCAGAGGATGGCTTAGGAAGACAATTATTTGTTGTAGCTTTTAGATCACCAGGCCAGGATGGTGTGGGTGGTTGAATTCCAAAGGCTGACAATGTAGATGTCTGGATACCCTCAAGAGTTCAAGGTATTTTGGCTGAGACATTTTAGAAAGAGCATTGTAATCGGGGTGTTTTCCTTTTTATTTCAACTCAATCAAATGCTGCCTCGGAGGCTGCAGCTCCTCCGTGAACAGGTTGGTTTTAGAGTGTCAGCCCCTCTGGGGATTACATTGCTAACTCTGTCCTTTCATATCTGTGCAACTTGGAACACAGCGGCAAATTCTGGCCGTCTTCACAAGTCTGGTGCCGCTGGGTATCTCCACTGTCTGGTAACTCAGGGAGTTCTCCCAGCCCCTCCTGGTTAACACCTACCAGCATGTTCGTCACCTCTTCACAAGACACGTCAGCCAACCCTTTTCTGCCTTCCTGTCTTGCAACCTCTCCAGTTATCTCTTATATTTTCCAGCCCCCCCCCCCAAAAATCTGTTCCTGGATCTCCGCAATGTACTCTTTCATGAAATAAATGGTTTGGTTGCCACCTGTGTTGGTGAGGACCACTTGCTGAATTCTTCAGACAAGCTTAATGATCGTACACATAACGCACCGCTGCTAATTGGGAAACATCGTCTGGTCATTTCCTCAACCCACAGATTTCATGTATTTTTTTTCCATCGCATCTGAGCGCTCATCACGTATCAGAGCTGTAACTTGCCACTTGAGGCGAGACCGAAAAATTAACACAGATTTCGTTGCTTGACAATTTCTCTCAGCCAGAAGGCTCTTCCTTCCCACAGATCTTAGCAACCTAAACACACAGTGTTTTCTTTCCCTGTCGACTCAAGGGAATCCATCTTCTCATTCAAAGGAAGGGGTTTTGAGCTTCTTTTTGCATGTCTGAGTCACCAGCATCCTGATTCTTATATAGGAGGGCCAGCAATAAGTGAACTAAAGAGTATCTGAAACAGAAACATTATGGTCCTGTGATGGTTGATCTGATGTGCAAGGAGACTGCCCAGGGACCAATGGGGAGACACTATATGAGCATGGATATTGTGCGGGTGAAGAATTCACATCCTGGTCCAGAAACAGCCAAACAATATGAAATGTTACATTATTCAAAATGGTGTGCAACTGGAAACCTGTGCAATGTGTATGATGGAATTTTCTATTGAATATTTTTGGGCTCCAACTGCCCATAAGAAACTGCAATTGAGGGGGAAGAATCCCCTGATATAGGGGAATACCCCCAACACCCTACATATGCATGAATATACAAACTACTTTAAAATAATGATTTGAGAGATGCATGGCCCACACTTAATGGCTACTGTAGTTAATACACTTTCTTTAAAAAATAAAGCTCTTATTTTATTTTATTGGATTTTAGATTTTTTTGTCTCATTTGGTTGCTTGGTTTGGTATGCTTTGTTTGTTTGAAGCAAATGCTTCTATAGCCTAGACTGTTCTCAAACACAATATGCAGCTAGAGACTGACATTAAATTCCTAATCCTCCTGTCTCCACTTCCCAAGGTGTTGGTATTATTAGGTGTTTGGCAATGTATGCAGCAAAAATAAAGCTTTTAAAAAAAAGCCACAAGGATGTACAACTCTAATCACAGCCCTCAGGAAGCAAAAGTAAGTGGGTGTCTGTGGACTCAGTGCCTGCTGGTATCCAGGCCAAACTGTCCTAAAAACATTTTTAGCTACAATTAAATATCAAATTTTAGCTATAAGAACTCTAATTGTCTGGGGGAAATACTGGCTACATCCTAGGAGAGAAGTGACCAGAGATGATGTCATGTACTTCCTAGGGATTTGGGAATAAATGAGCAACTATGCATCCATGGGAGTCCTTATCACCTCTTACATCCACCCTGAACCCATAAACAGTCTTTCCTAAGTGATGAGTTCACACAAACTCAGAATGTGAGCATACTTCCATGAGTATGACTCTGGAGACAAAGCTGCCTGACACACACTTATAAACCAGTGACAGGCACTTTTATAAAATCATAGAAGACATCAGTCACAAAAGGATAAATGAAAGAAATAAAGAGCAGAAAGTAAAATTCTCAGGGGTTGTCTTAATGACTCCAGGTTGGTAAACTGTGTCTTTGTAAAGAAGGTGAGTGAGAAAGACAGATGAAAAGGAATGTTTTTTGGTGAATATTCTTAGCAGTGAGTATGAAAAAATACCATTGCCAAAACAGACAACAGCTGTAAAAATAGTTTTTTGAAGTAAAAACTTAGGTAACCAATAGTGATGAAGGCTTGCTTTATCTTGCTAGTTATCAAAGATCTGAGAATTAAAAAAAATACAATTAGATACTACTTTATATACAATCGACTGGCAGTAAAATTAAAATTCCATGAATACCAGTTTTGATAAGAACACAGAGCAGGTGTGTCTTTATACATGGTCAGTGGTGTAACTGAAAAAACAACCTGTTAATACCTAGTAAAATTAAAGACAGAAAGGTCAAAAGTCAAGCAATGACACCCCAAGCTGAGTGTTTTAGGAAAACTCTCACATAAGAAGGTGAACACCACACCTGTCTGTATTTGAAAACTACATGTCCCATCACCAAGAAAAGATATTGGTTTACTAATTTCACACGATACAAAATCAGAGTGCAGCAAATAAAGCGTGTTCTAAAGTGACTAATCTCCAAAAACAATGGTAAGCTAAGAAGAAGGCAGAGAAAGTCCAGCGTATGTAATGATTCCTTTCTGTAATGTTTCCAAAACTGAAAAATATGAATTCATTTTTTTGTGTGTGAGTATGTGTGTGTTTTAGTTACTCTTCTGTGTCTGAGATACAACACCATAAATAAGGCAACTTAGGGGGTGTTTATTTGGGCATATGTTTCCAGAGGGTTGGGATCCTCAACAGTGCTAACTGCATGGCTGCCATATTGGACATGGTGGCTGGATCTGGAAGCTAAGAGTGTAGAGCTCACATCACAAACCCCAAGTGCCAAACAGAGAGAGTGAACCGGAAATGTCATGAGGTCTTTTGAACCTAGAGCCCACCCACTCCAATGACATACCTCATCTCCGTAAGGCCACAGCTGATGGGAGAAGCCAATCTATGTATATGTCAATAAAGCACTGTTGGCCAATAGGGAAGCAAGATAGGTGGGACTAGGAGTCTATGAGGATTCTGGGAAATGTAGTGAAGAGAGCTGTCACCATGTGATCTCCCGGAAAGAATGGGCGTTCAGGAGTGTGTCCTCAAAAAGGTAAGTCCTTATAAAGTATATATTAGTAATTGTGGGTTAATAATCAAGTCAGGATCCCAGCGGCGCTGGGAGCCAATGCACCCAAGTCTCCTGCTCCACCCATGGGACTAGGTAAACCAGGAACCATTTCTGTGCTGCCTGGCTGTGTTTGGGGTCTGACACTGTGGCTTCCCTCTCGGCAGCAGGTGCCAACACACCCCTAATCCTAGTCTCCTGCTCCACCTACAAGACTAAGTCTTTCAGGGCCTGTCTCCAGGTTACACTCCTGTGCCTGGGGTATACCATACGGGTTCCCATTCATCCCAGCGGGATCCAAAGCACCTCAGCATCCTAGTCCATTTCTCCACCCAGGAGACGAAGAAGTGGAGAGCTACCAGAACATTGGACTTGCCTACACCCACCAGAAGAGAACCCTGGTCCTGCACACACCAGGAGAGGAAGAGGCACCTTCTGGAACCCACTGAAAGAATGGATGGGAAGGAGACAATATAAAAACACAATGAGCAACATAAAAACCAATATGACACAGCCAGAGTCCAGAGACCATACACCAGCAACACAAATGAAGCAGAAGAGAATGACATTAAAAACAACTTCATGAAAATGATAGAGGCCCTCAAAGAGGATATGAGAAAAATCCCTTTTGGAGATGGGAAAAAGCAATCTAAAAATGCAGGAAATGGAAGAAAAAGCAAAGCAAAAAATTGCAAGGGCTAAAATCTGATACAGAGACAATTAAAAAGTGGTCTGAAGGAATGCTGGAAATAGAAAAGCTGGGAAAACAATCAGGTACTACAGATACAAGCATAAGCAACAGAATACAAGAGATGGAAGAGAGAATCTCAGGTGCTGAAGATACACTAGGAGAATTAGACTTATCAACAAAAGAAAAATTTATGTCCAACAAATCCCTAACACAAAATATCCAGGAAATATGGGACACCCAGAAAAGACCAAACTTAAGAATAATAGTTATAAAAGAAGGTGAAGAAACCCAACTCAAAGGGACAGAAAACATATTCAACAAAATCATAGAAGAAAACTTTCCCAACCTAAAGAAAGGCATGTCAATGAAGGTACAAGAAGCTTACAAAACACCAAATAGAGTGGACCAAAAAAAAAAATCTCTCGATACATAATAATCAAGACCTCAAACAAACAGAATAAAGAAAGAATATTAAAAGCAACTAGGGAAAAAAGGCCAAGTAACATATAAAGGCAAACCTGTCAGAATTACACCTGATTTCTCCATGGAAACTCTGAAAGCCAGAAGGTCCTGGATAGATATTCTACCAACATTAAGAGACCATGGATGCCATCACAGACTACTATACCCAGTAAAGTTTTCAATCAATATAGATGGAGAAAACAAGATATTTCATGACAAAATCAGATTTAAAAAATACATATCCACTAACCCAGCCCTACAGAAAGTTCTGGAAGGAAAATTCCAACCCAAGGAAGTTAACTACAACCAGAAAAACATAGGCAATAGATAATCCCACTTTAGCAACAGGCAAAAGAAAAAGTGGTGGAAATCCACATACAATTCCACCAACAGCAACCATTCCAAAAGAAACAAGAATGAACTATCAATGGTCATTTATATCCCTAAATATTAATGGTATTAACTTGTGCATAAAGATACACAAGCTAACAGAATTGATTCGAAGACAGAATCCATCCTTCTACTGCATACAAGAAACACACATGAGCTTCAAAAACAGATTTTACTTCAGAGTTAAGGGTTGGGAAAAGATTTTCCAATCAAATGGACCGAAGAAACAAGCAGGGGTAGCTATCATAATGTCTAATAAATTAGACTTTAAACTAAAATCAATCAAAAGAGATAAAGGAGGTCATTTCATATTCATCACAGGAGAAAGCCACCAAATGAAATCTCAATTCTGAACATCTATGCCCCAAATACAAAGGCATCCACATTCGTAAAAGAAACATTACTAAAACTCAAAGCACATATAGTGAGAAAATTCAACACCCCACTCTTACCACTAGTCAGGACTACCAGACAGAAACTTAACAATGAAACAAAGGAACTATTAGAAGTTATGACCCAATTGTGTTTAACAGGCATCTATAGAACATTCCTCTAAACACAAAAGAATATACTTTCTTCTCAGTGTCACACAGGACCTTCTCAAAAATTGACCACATACTCGGCAACATAGCAAACCTCAACAGATACAAGAAAATTGGAATAACTCCATGTATCTTATCAGACCACTATGCATTAAAGTTGGAATTCAACAACAACACAAATCACAGAAACCCTGCAAACTCATGGAAATTGAATAATGCTCAATTGCAACACTGCTGGGTCAAAGAAGAAATAAAAAAAGGAATTAAAGACTTATTGGACACTTTGAAAGCAGTGCTAAGAGGAAAGTTCATAGCACTAAGTGCCCACATGAAGAAGCTGGAGAATAGTGACACTAGAGAATTAACAGCAGAGAAAGCTCTAGAACAAAAGGAAGCAAACTCACCCCAGAGGAGCAGATGCCAGGAAATAATTAAATTGAAGACTGAAATCAACAAAGTAGAAACTAGGAAAATAATTCAAAGAATCAATGTAACAAAGAGTTGGTTCTTTGAGAAAATCAACAAGATAGACAAATCTTTATCCAAACTTACCAAATGGCAGAGTATGTACATGCAAATTAACAAAATCAGAAATGAAAAGGGAGACATAACAACAGACAGTGAGGAAATCCAGAGAATCATCAGGTCATATTTTGAAAAACTATACCCCACAAAATTCAAAAATTTAAGGAAATGGACAAATTTCTGGATAGATATAACCTACCAAAATTAAATCAAGAACAGATAAGGAATTTAAATAGACCTATAACACCTAAAGAAATAGAAGCAATCATCAAAATTCTCCCAACCAAAAAAAGCCTAGGGCCAGATGGCTTCAATGCAGAACTTTACCAGAAATTCAAAGAACAGCTTATTCCAATTCTCCTCAAATTATTCCATGCAATAGAAGCAGAAGGCTTCAATAACATTGATACCCAAGCCACACAAAGACACAACTAAGAAAGAGAACTTCAGACCAATATCCCTCATGAACATTGATGCAAAAATACTCAATAAAATACTGGCAAATCGGATCCAAGAACACATCAGAAAACTTACTCACTATGATCAAGTAGGCATCATTCCAGGGATGCAGGGATGGTTCAACATTAGAAAATCTATCAATGTAATCCACCATATAAACAAAGAAACAAAAATCATATGATAATCTCACTAGATGCTGAAAAAGCCTTTGACAAAATCCAACACCCCTTCATGATAAAGGATTTGGAAAGATCAGGGATAACAGGAACATACCTAAACATAATAAAAGCTATATACAGCAAAGCAACAGCCAACATCAAACTGAATGGACAAAAACTCAAGGCAATTCCTCTAAAATCAGGAACAAGACAAGGCTGTCCCCCTCCCCATACCTCTTCAATATTGTCCTTGAAATTCTAGCTAGAGCAATACAACAACAAAAGGAGATTAAAGGGATACAAATTGGAAAGGAAGAAGTCAAAGTTTCACTATTTGCAGATGATATGATAGTTTATATAAGTGATCCAAAAAACTCTACCAGGGAACTCCTACAGCTGATAAATACATTCAGCAAAGTGGCAGAATACAAGATCAACTAAAAAAATCAGTAGCCCTACTATATACAGAAGATAAAAGGGCTAAGAAAGAAATCAGACAAATATCACCCTTTTACAATTGCCACAAACAATCATAAAATACCTTGGGTTAACACTAACCAAACAAGTGAAAGACCTGTATCAAAAGAACTTTGAGTCTTTAAAGAAAGAAATTAAAGAAGACACCTGAAAATGGAAAGATTTCCTGTGCTCTTGGGTAGGTAGGATCAACATAGTAAAAATGGCAATCCTGCCAAAAGTAATCTACAGACTCAATGCAATCCCCATAAAAATCCCAGCACAATTCTTCACAGACCTTGAATGACAATTCCCAACTTTATATGGAGAAACAAAACAAAACAAAACAAAAAAACAGGACAGCCAAGACAACGCTGCTCAACAAAGCAACATGTGGAGGCATCATCATCCCTGACTTTACACTCTATTATAGATCTATAGTCCTGAAAAGAGCTTGGTATTGGCACAAAAATAGACAGGTAGACCAATGGAATTGAACTGAATACCCTGAGATTAATCCACAAACCTATGAACACCTGACTTTTGACAAAGAAGCTGAAATTATACAATGGAAAAAAGATACCATCTTCAACAAATGGTGCTGGCATAACTGGATATTGGCATGTAGAAGAGTGCAGATAGATCCATGTCTATCACCATGCACAAAACCTAAGTCCAAATGGACAAAGACCTCAACATAAATCCAGCCACACTTAATCTGTTAGAAGAGAAAGTGGGAGGTAACCTTGAATGAACTCATACAGGAGACTGCTTCCTGAACATAACACCAGTAGCACAAACACTGAGATCGATAATTAATAAATGGGACCGCCTGAAACTGAGAAGCTTCTGTAAGGCAAAGGATACAATCAACAAGACAAAAAGGCAGCACACAGATTGGGAAAAGATATTCCCTAACCCACATCTGGCAGAGTGCTGATCTCCAAAATTTACAAAGAAATCAAGAAGTAAGTCTCCAAAACACCAAAGGATCCAATTAAAAAGTGAGGTACAGAACTAAATAGAGTATTCTCAATAGAGGAGTCTAAAATGTCTGAGAGACACTTAAGAAAATGCTCAACATCCTTAGCCATTAGGGAAATGCAAATTAAAACAACTCTGAGATACTATCTTACTCCTGTCAGAATGGCTAAAATCAAAAACACCAATGACAATTTATGCTGGAGAGGATGTGGTGAAAGGGAGACACTCCTCCATTGCTGGTGGGTGTGCCAACTTGTTCAGCCACTTTGGAAACCAGTATGGAGATTCCTCAGAAAAATGGGAATAAACCTGCCACAAGACCCAGCAACTCCACTCCTACGCCCCAAAGATGCCCATTCATACAACAAGGATGTCTGTTCCACTATGTTCATACCAGCATTATTTGTAATATCCAGATCCTGTATGCAACCTAGATGCCCCACAACTGAAGAGTGGATAGAGAAAATGTGGTACATTTACACAATGGAGTACTACTCAGCAGAAAAAAAAATGGAAACTTGAAATTTGCAGGCAAATGGATGGCACTAGAAGAAACCATCCTGAGTGAGGCAATCTAGTCACAAAAAGACAAACATGGTATGTACTCACGCATATATGGATTTTACTCATGGATCAGGGGAATGTCAGCCTACAATCCCAATGTCAGTGAGTCTAGGAAACAGGGAGGCTCCCAAGAGATATGCATGATCTTCTGAGCATATTGGGATCATGGAATGAGGGGAGAGGGAACCAGGAAAAAGAGAGGGGGAGAAGAGGAGGGGAGAAGACATGGGGGAGCAGGTAGGTTGAGTCGGAATAAAAATAGAGTAGAGCATGATGAGAGCTATCATAATAGATGGAGTCATTAAAGGTTTGAAGAGAGAGCTAACACTAGTAAGATTTCCAGAGATCTACAAGGATAACACCAACTGGCAAACTAAGCAATAGCGGAGAGACTACATTAATAGCCCCTTCTTGATGATAAAGTTGATGACTACTTTATATGCCATCCTAGAACCTTCATCCAGGGACCGATAGAAGCAGCAACAGGACCCAGGTGGTGGGCAGGAAGAATACACGTTACACACTGCCCCTAAACCTACCAGAATAATACCACCAACTAGGGATCATCTTCAAATATCTGACCTATGAGGGATATTCTCATTCAAACTGCCACAACATGCATCCATATGTACAGCATACAGCCTTGGTGACCAAGAAAATGGAATACTTGTTACTTTATTTAGTCATCCAAACATAAGGACCTGAGTTCACTTCAAATGCCAAAGATGTAATTTGTAATTTGAGGAGAGACAGCAAAATTAACATGACACTCTTATAAAAGGCAAGTGTGACAGTGAGCATCTGTCACTTCAGTGTTAAGGGAATAGGGACAGAGCCCATCGACTTGTGAGCTGTGCTTTCAATGAGAGACCCTGTCTCAAAGTAAGATGTAGAGTAACAGAGTAAGACACTTGACATTGACCCCTTGTCTTAGGGTTTCTATTGCTGTGAAGAGACACCATGACAAGACAACTCTAATAAAGGAAACCATTGAATTGGGGTGACTTACAGTTCAGAGGATTAGTCCACTGTCATCATGGCAGGAAGCATGGACACCAGGAAATACAGTGTCATGCAGGCAGACATTGTCATTGAGAAGGAGCTGACAGTTTTACATCCTGCAGGCAACAGGAAGTGGACTGTCTCATTGGGTGTAGCTTGAACACATATGAGACCTCAAAGCCCAGTGACACACTTCTTCCAACAAGACCATACCTACCCCAACAGGGCTCTAAACTTTTCTTTACTTCCCTTTCACAAATTAAACTGGGTGTGATCTTGTGCTGAGGACACCACTCCCTTTATTCCATTTCTTAATCTGTTTATCTCCTTGAACACAGGACTTAGGTTAACTTAAACTTTTGGTTCTCCTTTTCTCCTCAAATACTTTTCCTTGCTCAGCTTGCTCCTTTTCATTATATGTCTTCATTAGAGTTAACACTAGTAATCACACAACAGAGTCAATGCTAGGCTATTTTGAGATTTCCTCTGCTGATGGAATTAATCCAAACCTCTTCACTTTAATCTCAAGTAGGCTTTTCAGACAAGAGCAAAAAGCAGCCACCCCTTTCACCAAAATATCACAAGAACAATCTCTTGGCAATAACATACTAAAATTCTTCTCCTCTGAAACCGTTTGACACAGCCCCACACAGTTCAAATCATCCCCGGTACCATTATTTTCCATGCACCCACTAGTGTGGCCCACTAAAAGCAGTGCTTAAAACATCCCACCACTTTCCTAACCCAAAGCACCAAAGTCCAAATTCCTCCAAAAGAAAACATTATCAGGCCTATCACAGCAACAACCCAGTCCCTGGTACCAACGTCTGTCTTAGTGAAGGTGTGAAGAGACCCTGTGTGTTACGGTGTCCCTCCCAGTTCCACAGCTGCCTCAGAGCCCCCAGATAACACACGAGATGCTTTATTAATTATAAATCTATTGGCCAGTGACTAGGATTTCTTATTGGGTAGCTCTGTCTTAAGTATTAACCCATAACTACTAATATATGTATTCCTTCATGGTCTTTTCTTACCGAAAATGCCAGAGTCATGCGTCCTCTCCTCCAGGATCACGTGGCAACCTTCCCTTCTTACTACATTTCCTAGCATCCTCCTTGTCTCCTGGTCCCGCCTTTCTTGCTTCCCTATTGGCAAACAGTATTTTCTTCATCAACTAATAAGACAAACATACACAGGAGACCATTCCCCATCTACAGTGACCACAGAAACTCTTTATAAAGGAAAGCTTTAATATGGATGGCTCTCCTTCCATTCAGAGGCTTAGTACATTGCCATCATTGTGGGGATCATGGCCAACATGGTGCTGGGGAAGCCGAAAGCTCTACGTCTTGCAAGCAACAGGAAGTGAACTGTCTTACTGCATGTGGCTTGAGCATGTATGACCTCAAACCCCACCTCTGGTGACACACTTCCTCCAACAAGGCCACACCTCCCGTTAGCTCCGCTCCATGTGGTGGCTACGTTGTTTCAAATCACCACACTTCTGTCCTCCATGCATAGCACACACGAACACACACGCACACCAACGCACACGCACACACACACAACCAGATACATTACTTCACACCTGTAATCCTGAAGTTCTTGGGAGGCTGGTGCAAGAAAAGCAAGGGTAAAAGAAAGCCTGGGCTCCGTAGTGAACTTGAAGCCATCCTCATTCATAGACAGAAGTCAGGCAGAGGTTACAGAGGAGACCAGAATTAACTCACCTTGTGGTCACCCTGGCTTCCATAGCACACATAGAAAAATATAAAATGCTTCTTCACAGAAGCACAATGCAGACTCTTTAAGAGTAGACAGGACAGTTCTGAATATATCCTCTGGGGAAAAAGATAAAAACAAAGGGACAGGGGTCCCACAAAATAGTCACGTGTGGTCACACTGCAGTGGCACCGTCAAACACTGACTCATTACTTCTTTATGGCTTTTTTATGGGAACCTGATGTCAACTGCATCTACAAGGGGAACGGAATATTAAATAATATCTGTGGCTGTCTTGTGAGACCTCAAGGGGCTAAATTCATTGTGGGGGGTTTTCCTATTCTTCTTCTTCTTTTTTTTTTTTTGGTAAAAGTCAATATTTGGATTTGTAAAGTTCCAGATAAGTCAGTACAAAATAGCATGAAAATCCCTTGACCTAGCTCACAGTTTACACATTAAGTCAAACTGAAAATAAGTTATCAGCTGTTCTGCCAGGACAAAATAAAATCAATATTTTCCTATCATACCATCTGTTTTAGCAGTGCAAGTTAATAAATTTAGGTGGGAAGATTTTCTTCTCTTTGGATTCTAGAGAGTGAAAATGCAATTTCAATAGTTAATCTAGGCACTCGATAGAGGAATGAAAATGAGACACTATTATTTGAACACGTGAGCTTGTTACAAACAGTAATAGAATTCTTCATCTCTGAAATGGTAGGCTTGCATTACAACTATGATTTGGTGTGTTCACTTTTCAGTTGTCCCTGCATCTGGACCTCTTTCCCTCTTCATAACCCAAAAGTTCCCAGTCCATCAAGGCACTAAAATACTCTAAAACCCACAAAGACGCTTAGCATATAGAACTTTACATTAAAAAATAATAAGATGACTACATTTGTAAAACTTGAGCACATATAAACTATATCCACACATAAAATTCAAAGAAATTTATTAACTCTCTGTGATTCCACATGAAAATATGACCAAAAGACCCTGCTAGAACTTATCTTTTGAATAAAGTAAGTAAAATATGACCTCAACTCTTCAACCACCAAAATAATCCGCAGCAGAAACACATCTTTTTTTTTTGGAAGAAAATTTCAAAACAATGAAATATGAAAGGCATGGTGGCTGTTCTTGTCATCTCCAGCTGGCAACAGGACACCACCTAGAGCCATCAGAGGGCACCTTGACTGAGGGAGGGAGTGGTCAGGACAGATGGCCTGGGGCCAGGGTTTTGAGGGACTCTCATGGCTGATGCTTGATGTGGGAAGACCGGCTGTCCACTGTGGGCAGCACAATCCCTAGACAAGGGGGCCTAGGATATGTAGGAAAGCTAACTGAGTAAGCAGAGAGTGAGAGGCAGGACGCAGAACTCCTCCAGGGTTTCTGCCTCCCAGTTCCTGCCTTGTTTCCTCTCCACGACTTCCCTTAATAATAGATGTGTGCTATCAGCATAAAGCAAACAGACGCTTTCCTGCCCTAAGCTGCTTTCTCAGAGTGCTTTATCATAGCAGCAGCAATCAAACAAGGACACCGGCTCGCGTCCTAATCACAGCATCCAGGAGGCTCACACAAGTGGATCGCAGAAAATTCAAGGCCAGCCCGGGCTACAGCAAGTGTAAGGTCAACCTGGGCTACAGAAAGTGGCCCTGCCTCCAAACCAGAGCCACGATAAACTCTACAGTGGGTACCGAGAATGCGGCTGGCATGCACGCCCCCTCCCCCCCCCCCCGTTTTCTTATATGCGCTTCTGCAGTACCTAGCCACTAAAACCCCGTGCCAGTGTTTACTTCAACCCCTTTTACACTAGAGTAACAATCCTACCAAAAAAGGTTTTCAGGTTTCTCTGCCTCAGTTTCCCATTAATGAAAGGAGTGTCCCGCCACGCGCCTTTAATGGATTAGATCAGAATGGTGCATCCAAGTGGCACAAGGCATCCAAACCAGGCGAAGCTCTGCCGTGAGAGACTGGGAAATTAACGGAACGTGCCAACCGCCGGCGTACTTTATGGTGCCAAGGAAATGGCCTGTCCTCCCTGCAACTTTGCAGGTCCCATTCATCTCACCCTTTGTGGTTGCTGAGAGTTAATATCTATAAAAGGTTTCATGCCTTCTTGACAAAGAGAGGGTGAGTGAGGGAAAAGGAGCACTATATCATTGCAATGAGCAGACATTTAGGTGAGTTCTGTGCAACCTGAATGTAAAATTTTTAAGTTTCCCAGAAATGCAATATAAAAGAAAAGTACCTGTGGTGTCGTACATCCAAAACCAAGCAGCGTCCATTTTATTATCTGTCTTCTCCCCCACCCCTACTGGAGAAGAAAATAAAGTTTCTTGTAGTAAGAAAGTTGTGTGTGGGTCACGGGGATTTCGACATTTTTTATAATCTAAAAGGCACTTAGAGGATCCCATAATTCTATTCCCTGAAAATTGGAATAGCTAATTCCGTCCAGGAAAGTGCTGAACTGAGAGTCAGCAAGGCTATTTACATAGACATGAAGGAGCAGCCTAAGAATGTACTTACCATGATGCCCATGGAGCAGACCCTGGTGACACAAGTCCAGACACCAGGATAAGCAAAACATGGCCAAGCGAAGACTGACTGAGGATTGACAGTGTTGAGATACTCAGAAACCGCAGGGCTGGAAGTTTCTCACTCGTCAAATCACAGACCCTACTGTTTAAAACTGATCTGGTGAAAATAATAACAATGACAGTCACATAAACACACAATTAGATCACTAACGTGGGGAAAGAGTTTAGAAAAAAATCTCCCTTATTCTCCAAGACCTACGAAGACCATGGGTATGAGAAGGGATGGGCGGAGGTGGACCCTGAGTTATCCAGGCAATCCACCAAGATCGCACCTCAAGGAAAGTTCAAGCTAGCAAAGTTGACTGTGGTGACTCACCAGGAAGGGAATTGTTTTTCCTAGGGAAAATAGTGAGGGGGGAAAAATCTTCTCTCCCTATTTCTAAAAAATTAGGGAGAGTGTGTCCAATGCTTGAAAATTTCAGAATATGGAGCGTTTTTTTTTTGCATAACAGTGAGTCTTACATTTATCACTTCCTTAGTTCCTGATGTATAAAATGTGTTGTTCTTTTGTAAGTTTCTGCTTTGTTTTAATATATCCCAAGTATCTCAGTTAGGTCGTCTACTGCAGCGGTAAAACCCCGTGACCCTGGGAAGAACAGGCTTTACTTCGCCTTACAGCTTGTAGTCCATCATCCAGCGAAGTTGAGGAGGTCAAGGCAGAAGCCTGAACACAGGGATGATTCAGAGGCCATGGGGGAGTGCTGCTTACTGTTTACTCCTCACTTTGCTTAGTTTGGTTTCAAACAGCACCACCAAGCCAGAGATGGCACCACACACAACCCTCTGGGCCCTTCTACATCCATTGTCAACAGAGAAAATGCCCCCACAGATCAACCTTGTGGGGGGGCATTGTTTTCTATTAAGGTTTCTTCTCGTCTCAGATGACTAACAGGTGTCAAGTTGACATGAAGCTAGACAGCAAGCCAAGTAAACTTAGCTCGCATCTACAACATCTTCCCTTCTCTCTGAAAACATTAAAAGTCTTTTAAAGATTAAAATATAATTACATAGCTTCTCCATTCCTTCTCCTCTCCTCCCATGCATTCCCACTACTCGCTCTCAAATTTATTACCTCCATTTCTTCTATTGATATTTCACACACACATTTCTAAATATGTAAAATCAATCCATTCATATATTTTTTCCACATAATGTTGCTCGTTTTTATGTGGTTTTGCACTTCTTTGTCTGACGTACCATCTTTGTACCTACCCAAAAACCTTTAAGGGGTATTCGTAACTGGCTGCTAGCTTCCCCCAGTCTAAAAGCTAAGAATGTCACCAGATAGCATGAGACCCGGAGCAGATCTTCCTACTTTCCATAACCCCCTACTTGCTGTTGCTAGCAATGCATTTTGAAAGTGTCTTGATGAATTACTTTCTTCATTCCCTTCCTAGAAAAGCTTCATGAAATGGTTATCGTATTGGGGCTCAGAAACTGAAGTAAACTGAATCTGTGTTCCTAGGCATTTTGCTCCACAATAAAATAAAATCCTGTGTGTGTGTGTGTGTGTGTGTGTGTGTGTGTGTGTGTGTGTGTGTTTAAAAAGGGGTTTAAGAGGCTTTCCTTAACCTGGATAGCAAGAGAGTGCACACAGGAAAGAAGAATTATCCCGAGAGGACACAAAAGACCATGGGCGTTCAAACACTCAGCAGATATGTATCGAGCACCTGCTGTGACCCGGAGAAATGAGCAACCTACAGTCAATGAGGGGCCAGCAGCAAAGAACAGACACTTGAGCCTGCCATGTTCCACAGTGATACACTTAGTGAACGAGATTACAGAGGACAGTGTCATTGAGTCTAGATAAAAGGTAAAGCCACCATCACTGTGCCTCTAGAATGCTCACACAGGGCCTCTTAGAAGGAATGACTGGTGTAGATACCTCAACACTGTAGAGGGAGCAGGAATGCTGAGCCTGGAGACAGAGCCCAGCCAGGACAGACAAAGACTGAAGTGCTCAGGCCATAAGAGTTGGGGGAGCGGTGTTATGACAGATCGTGGAGGCTTCAGAACCCATGAAGATGCCAACACTGGCACAGCCAACAGTTTCTGATCCGACTATCAAGTCTCCCAACATAAACATTAGTTGTTTTATCATAAGCATCTATGCTCATGGCTTCTTGTCCACAACAGACGATGAACTTAGGAACTAGTCTAGGGATGCACAGTAACTCAGTAGGTGCCTTCTTGTGGGAAACCATCAAATGGTCACAAATATCAAGTGTATTTACAAATTGGTACCTGTGGAAAATATTTATTCCATATCTCCATCTCTGTCTGGTACCTGTAGAGAATAATTATTCCATCTCCATCCCTATCTGCATGAGTATCAAAATCACTAGGTTGGAGAGGCCTCATCCTAGTAAGACCCTCATGGATGTGAACCTGATTTTTGTTATCAATTCTCATTTTTTTCCGT
This sequence comes from Mesocricetus auratus, assembly GCF_017639785.1. NCBI lineage: Eukaryota > Metazoa > Chordata > Mammalia > Rodentia > Cricetidae > Mesocricetus > Mesocricetus auratus. The sequence goes on from NW_024429180.1 coordinate 4,923,927, forward strand.
TCTCAGAGCTGTAAGACCAAGGAACATAATATCGGATCCATATTTCCAATTACATTATTGCATTGGTTTCCACAGTTACTGCCACTGTCAAATTCATACAGCAAACATTACACAGTTGAAAATGCTATAGTAGCATTGTGTCTAAAGCCATGTTGACAAATCATAAATTACCTATTGTGTAATGTTGAAATTCACAGTAGTAGTAATAAATGCAGCAAAAGCATGATTTAAAAAACAGTGCCCTGGATCACCTGAGAGACCTTGCCTCAGTGAAGATGACTAATGTCAAACTCAAGACTATACACACACATCCAAACACACACATACACACACAAACACACACACACATACACGCACGAATGTAGACCACACACATATACAGACCAAAAGCCCAATGACAAAATAATAATAATAATAAAGAGTAGTTTAAATTTACCCCAAAAATGTTTCTAGCAGTGCTCTGAATATTCTATACTTCCAAGATGTTCATATATGGAAGAAGTCTACCTTATCATCTCAGGCATCAGTCACAAAGAAAGTAACGGCAGTAAACAGAGAAAACTAAAAATTCTAAGTTCACCCAGTAGCTTTTCAGCTAAAGACATCAAAGAACATCACTTATATAATTTCTAAATATGAAGGACTTCTATGGTTTAACACTGTTGTGTTTTGAGTAAAATATCAAATTAATTTGTAAAGAAAATGAAATTATATCTCATTATTACATAGTATTCTCTCCAAAATCAATCACGTTGAATTGAAATGTGCTTCTGAATTGTCAGAGTCTACTAGTGAGCCTTCATCATCAGAAGGAAGAAATCCTTTGCCTGAAGACATCTCTGAAGTCCGTTGAACACTAGGTCATTGAGGCAGTTATTAAACTAGTAAATGTACATGTCTGGACATCCCACTCCAAAAAAAATGTATCCTATAAATATATCACTTACAAATGCACATACTTAGGGATAACATACTCAGCTTCATTGGCAACAGGAAAATCGCAGTCTGAAAGTCCACCGATAGCAACATGATTCAATACTGTGTGACGTGTGTGTGTGTGTGTATGTATATATATATCATAGATTTATGATATATGCACACAGGTTGCCTTTAGCCACCAGAATTATGATCTTCATGTAAAAATATCTATACTGTATTAAGAAAAAAAAAGCGTAAGTTGAAGACCATTATATCTTGCAAACCTGTGACCGGAGTGTTCAGGTAAACTGAGAAAGAATCTTTAGACAGGTGAGGGGAAGTGTAATAACATAACCTTATAATTATGAAAATAGCATATACTTGAAACAGCCGAAAGGAAAGCAACAAATAGAGCTATAGAGTGGTTGGCTGTGTCACTTAAACGCTTTCCGTGATTTAACAGGGACGTGTTTTGAACAAATTGCGTTTTGTGACATTTTAACGTGACCCTCATCTCTAAGCTTTAGTACCACCCTCTTCTGGTAGTCACATGACTGTTTAGAGTACAGATACACACAAAGGCAGTCTGCTGCCGTCCATTTGAGGGGTAGAATCTGTGTCTCCTTATAGCAGCGGGGAGCTAAGAGAACAGAGGTAGAAGCGGCTGCAGGGCATGGTCTGGAATCTAACATTTGCTTCCCACCAATACCTGTGACACCTGAGAACCTGTCAGAGAATTAGGGACTCACAGACAGCCTCCCTGTAGGGGGCTTGCCCTTATCTTTATTGCAGCTTAGCTATGAGGATGGAGGAAGTCTGGAGCAGGTGAGTGTGGCCTGATCAGCCCCAAAACCAAAGCCTAACACAGGGAATTTCCAGAAAGAGGTTCCCACAGCAGGCCCTAGGAACCTAAGCAATCCCCAAAATTACTAAACTGTGTCAGTCAGAAAATCAAAACGCAATTGGGCTTCCTAAAATTGTGAAGTCTGATCTAGAGAAATAGCTCAGGGGTAGACTGTGTGCATAGGAGTGTGAGGCCTTGGGCTTGGTCCCCAGCGCTAAGCATGCAAACCTAGAGGTGGAAATTACCCGTGTGTGTGGAGGGGGGTGTGTGGAGGCGCACACATCTGCCACCTTAGAGGAGTCCCGGATAGGTGCAGCAGCAGAGGAGTGGGAACAGCTTCACAATCCAGGGGTGTGGGACGAGGGATGCCCGACTGGTGGGATGGAGGATTTGACACGGACTCACGGAGTCAGGGTGGTGCTGTGGATGGCTGTAGATAATCAGAGCCGGGGAATGAGGGCTGAAGCGTTTGATGGTTGTCAGAGCAGTTGCACAAGAAGGAAGCAGGTTCTGCAAAGGGGACAGGAACTGAAACGCATTAAGGCCTTTGATGGGGAGTTTCAAATGGATGTGAGGGGGGGGCACCTGAATAAAGAAAACCCATTTCCCCTTCCACCCCTACCTTCCCTTCAAGGCATTCGATGACGTTCCTGGCTATGTGACGTTACAAAAAGCTCCACTGGTGTCAGATGGATTTATTCTTTAAAAGACGTTTAAGACAGGATTGACAGTAGTCGGCAATATTCGGGTGTTAATCTTTGAATACTTGTAATAAAACAGCACTACAAGAGGGTTTGTATATTCAGACTCTTCGCGGTTTGGGCATTCAAACAATCGCAATTCTAATTTCAAACACAGTGTGTTTCATTTTGTCCCAGAATATACAAGTTCTCCATCTTAAAATGGCAACGTCTTTGATGCAAGCAGTTGGCGCTTAGCTTAAAGAGTCTCTATCGTGATCTGTGTATACATGAAACGTACAAACAACTGCTTTGTATATTATTAATGTAGAGCATGCTCAACGAATATATGTAGATGTATAATATGTATATATGGAAAGCCATTTTATTTTTAGATGTATAATGAAACTGCGCTATTATTACCTAATAAATATTAATATTCATGCTCATCAATTTTATGAAAAATATGCATATGATTCCCCCACACAGTACGTGCAAAATATTGTAAAAACCCCAGCAACTCCTGGGCTTATTACTTAGAATCTTCTGATTAAGATCTAGAACTCACGATTTCAGAAGAACACTAACACCAGCATTATTACATGGTTCATGTGGGGGGGAGGCACATGCCCTGAGCACTGGAAGGGATCCGGCAAAATAGGAATTAAAATTTAATGTTGCATCAGTCATGCAATAGCACCAAAACATAACTCTCCATTAAAAATGATAGACCTTTACTTTCCACATAAATTTTTAAATTTTCCTATTTTGTTAAATTTCTCCAGGATTTCGCAAGTAAAGACTGATATTAGTCACAGGAGCCCAAGGGAAGAAGTGATCATTATTCCAAACAGGCTCATCTAGGGGTGGCTTCCTCCCCGCGAGGAATTTAGGAATTTGAAATGGAAGCTAATTGCGAGGCAGATCAGCTCTCGCATGGAACTCTGATGGTGCCATTTTTGCAGGCCAAGCTTCCTTTTAGGCGAGGACATTCACCCCTCGCACCGGGTCCCAGATCGCACCATCTATTTAGCCCCCATCATCAGAAATTCCAAGACATGCCAGAGCTCAGTGTGAAACAGGTGCATCTGCACACAGCTGAATGAGGGACACACACCCAGCCCCATGCACAGCTGGGGTGTAGTAATAGATGCTTGGCAGGCTGTCATTTATCAACTGTGTCTCTAATCTCGGAGATACCCGGGCAGACGACCACGGCCACCTGCCATGAACTCACAGCCGTAAGTTTCTTAGCTTGGGCTTTGTTCTAACAGGCCCACTAGCAGAACTAGAACACACAGAAATAAATGTGATGGTAGGACCCATGCTTCACATCAACGAGAGCTACGGTCCAAGGCAAGGTCAGAACACATGGCAGACAAAAGCTAACTTCCAAGGAATTCAAAATGAAAGGTTAGAGACGTCTCGGGTAGATCCAGGATGTAGTCTGTAATCATCCATTCAATAGACGGACAGACGTTGGTCTAAGTTCTTGAGATATACTAAGAGTCAAGCAGCAGTGGTTGTCATTATGTAGTTTAAGGAGCAATAGACAATAGAAAGAGGCATACTAAAAAAGCCAGTGTATGATCTATTAAGTGATAAGTGACGTGTCACTGTGAAATGGTAGAATAAAATGGGAGAGTGACTTAATGCTGAAAGTTTAGACAAACTTATTTGTTTGCACAGCTGTGACCAGCGTACCTGAGAGGACACCTTGCAGGAGGAAGACTTCTTTTGTCCCACAGCTTCAGGGACTTCAGGCCACTGGTGTCTCAGCCTACGTGCTTGGGCTAACCCTCACAGTGGTGAGTGGGTGTGTGGCCGAGGAGTGTGAAATTACAGACGACACACATTAGATCTGCTAAGGAGCAGAGAATGAAGAACAGGGAGACCAGGAATTACCTCCCAAACCACAGTCTTCAGACGCACTGCCTATCACCAGCTAGGCTCCCCCTCACCAGACAGTGCCATCAGACCGGGACCAAAACATTCTACATAAGAGGTCATGGGAGTCATTTCCCGCTCAAACCCTTGCCCAAGGGGTTTGTGGCAAGCTCATAACACAAAATGAGTTCCCACAGTATTATTAACAGTTCCAACAGAGTTCAAAACCCTAAGTACAGAGTCTCTGATAATTCACAGCAGTTCTTAGCTATGAGCCCCTAAAATATTAATACCTATTTACATACCCAACACCTAATGGGACTGAGTGGGCATTTCCATTCCGAGAGAGGAGAGAGGTGTAGACAGAAGGAATGGAACCCAGAGCAAAACCAAAAGTGAGCAGAGCAAAAGCTAAATCCACGCCCACCATCCGGCGAGCACAGTGTGGCGAGGTGAGCTCCAAAGGGACGGGACCAGGACAGCCACATCCTCTACCCTTGGTGCTTCGCCTGGCTCTACTCATTTTTAACCGGATTTTCTTGACAGGCATTCCATGCTCCCAACAAACGCCCGCAACAACTTCGGGACTCTCTTGCAGCTCACATTTTACCCTGAATGCTTCATGCACAGCTCAGTCAAGGGCTGTCTGCAGGAACTCTGACCGACTCTCACGTTCTCTGACCTCCTACCCTCCTCTAAAATCTGGGTGGGAGCCACAACGGTCCGTAGCTACTGCATTCGGCAGCCGCAGCTAGCATCGCATGGGTGATGCCAAAGTCTACTGCCTGCTGGGGTTGGGACCAGAGCCACTCGGACACTGTTGGCTTTGGGCGGTCTGCCTAGGGCAGGATGGTTGAAGCAGTGCTTTGGGGACTCTGATGGATGGCACTTTCTTGTTAATGGCACACTTTCTCTTGTCTCCTCTTGTGGCTGTGGTAGGTGAATTGGGGCATTCTTGGTGTGTGCCCTAAAGCAGCATTTCCCACTGCCCTAATGGAAAGCACTTACGTCCTTGACAACGACACTGATGTCTTCAGAAAACATCATTCATCCCAGTTCTACACTGGTTTTGTTTTTGTTTTTGTTTTCCCCTTAACCAAATTGCGAGTTCCCCGTGCAACTCTGCTCTGTACGTTGCCGCTGATTTTGACTATAAACCTGGCTAGCTAACAAAACTCATGCCACGACCTGAATTTCAGGCCATCTTTAAATTTGCTCTGACAGATTGATTGCCCAGCACTTTCAAGTTTGGCTTCCTACAAAGTCTCAGAAAATGGAAAAATGTACAAGTTCTTTACCAAAATATAGCATAAATGGCCACCACCCCAATTCTTTTTTATACATATTTTATGTACATTAGTGCTCTATCTACATGCATGACTGTGCCAGCAGGGCTATCAGATCTCTATAAATGGCTGTGAGCCACCATGTGGTTGCTGGGAATTGAACTCAGGACTTCTGGAAGCACAGCCAGTGCTCCTAACCTCTGAGCCATCTCTCCAGACCCTACCACAACTCTTAGTGGAGACCCATGAACACCATTCTGGTCTATATTAAAATCCCATTAATTAAAAATCGCTTATTAAAATAAATCCAATTCGCAGCATTTTAGGCTGTCTCTCTAACTTGTATCTACAAACCCTTCTAATTGATTTCTTCTAATAAATCAATTCCAAAGACTTAATCATCAGTCAAGTGACCGCACTTCTAGGACCCATTCTCTGTGTTGTTATTTGTGTGTACTTGTGACTGAAATTGCCGAGAGAACAACCTGAGGCAGAAAGGGTTTGTTTTGATTGACAGTTTCAGGTTTTTCACTCCCTGCCTGATAGGCCCCATGACTGGACACCAGAGGACATGGCAGAGTTTGGAAACCTCACTTCTAATGCCTTACCTTAAGGAAAGTACAACTGAGTTGAGAGTATAGTCTGTGCTTCCTAAACTTTTCTGTCTGAAGGCTTGAATGTCATTCACTGGCCATGTCAGAAACAATTTTCCATCCATAATAGTGGTGAGGACGTGTCACAGAGGAGATTCTCCACTCACGTCAGACAGGAAACACAGGGAGAGGTACGGACTTGTAACTAATAACTTACATGCCCCAGCGAGCCATTTCTTCTAGATAAGTCCCACCTTCCAAAGTATCTTCCACATGCCCCGTTAGCACCGCCAGCTTGAAACCAAGTATGCAACACCTGAGCCTGGGTGGGGTGGACATTCCCTATTCAAACCATAAGCAGGAGACTAAAGTAGACCCTATTTATAGTGTGGAATCTGAACACAGGTTTTAAGGTGTTCGTTTCATGAAGGTTCAGAGTACTCTTGTGGGTAGAGGAGAGTACTAATAAAATGCTCTAAGGCAAGAGCATGGTGGAGCAAAGACGCCTCTGTTATTCAAGCCAAGAATGTGAAGCAAGAGAATGACAGGAGACAAGGTCCAAAAAGAAAGAATAGTCCTATCATATGGGCCTTGAGGATTAGTGTAGGGTACAAGAATATACTGTGAGAACTGTCGGTCTTTATAGTCAACTATTACCTTTCGGTAGTTGAGTCCGTCTTTGGGATCCAACCACAAGTTCAAGAGATATGAAAACACTGGTGCTGGATGGTCCTTGGAAACATCAGCATGGATGCTTGATCTTAAAGGAAGCATATTGTAAGTGAGATCATGGAGCTCAGTAGTGTCTGTAGTTCCTGAAGGCAGTTTCTTTGGGAACTGGAAATGCATGCAGTATCAGAAGCATGCTTCCATTCCCACAAAGAGCATAGAAGTCTGCCACTGTGACTGTTGGCAATTCTGAGGAAATTTAATCTTAATTGTATTCTCATTGAGCGAGATAGCAGGCTATTCCAAAAATCATATGAAATTGTACTCTGACATCTTTTGATTATTCGGCTGGCTAGAAGGGCTTCCCGGTTTACTTCTAATCTCTCAGTGACACCCAGTAACGCTGAGGTTTCCCTCTATAGGCACAAGCCTCCCCTTCAGCGATGATTCACATCTCTCACTAAGCCTCTGCTTTGAGCTGCACAGATATTTTCCTATGTTACCAACCACCACCAACACAGTTGTCAAAACCCAGCAAATAACTTGTCAGTTCTACAGTCCTAGGAAGGTGTCCCCTCTCTTTGTGCTGTGCAAGAAGATATATAAAGGCTTCAGTGCAGGAATAGTGTGTGGATTTTAGTCAGCACAGTACCTTTTTCCCTTCTTGTCTAATTCACATTTCAGACAGCAGAGAAAAGACATTCTGATGATAGGTGTTTATGGAAACACTACTTAATTCCCCCCACCGTGAACTATGCATATGGGTCACTACCCAATCAAGCCAGGTCAAGAGGAGCAGACCAACTAAAAGTCTGTGATGGGTACGGTCAAGACCAAGAAAGATATATTTGAACAGTCACGTGGGAGGCAGATTACTATGGATGCTGTGGTCACCAGCACAGACTGCCTACATCTTTTATAGGTACTGCCGGGGAAGCCATCAATGTTCAAACCCAGCATGACACTTCAAACTAAATCACTCTTCCATTTTCATTCATACCTATACTCCCAGGAACAGACTAAAACAGCACAAAATTATGCCACGTCATCCACGAGAAGGACACAAGTAAAAATGGATCAAGAAGAAAAAAGTCATCTAGTGCCTTGGATTCATGATCTCAAGACTACACATAAGAGCAGAATACAATGTGCTTAAATTAACAAGTATCCAGTATTATCATTTGTGACATGGCAGGCACTGTTTGAGATACGCTGGGTGTTTTATTTTAATTACACTCACAATGATTTACATAGGCAGCACAATAGTGTCCTAGCTCGGCAAACGAAGAAACTGAGGCACAAGAAGAGTAAAGTACCTTAAGCCATCTATGATAACCTGTAAAGGAGGGGACTTGTGACAGTTTGCAGGAAATAGTTGACAGATGCTTCCCAGGGACCACTTTGGCAGCAAGCACACAACCCTGAGATTGTGGTGTTGGCCATCGTTATGGAGCACTCGTATGAAATCCTGTCCTAAAAAGACAAACTGCCGCATGACTACCCAGGGCCACGTTTTTACAGCACGCCACAGAACCCAATGTATGACACTGTTTGCCGTTACTCAAGACAAGATTGTAGTTCCTCCCTGACATAATTTATGCACAAGCTTGAAGAATCGTAGGGGCTATGAAGACGGAGTGAGCATGCCACTGGGAGTGTACTTATGCAGGGAGACAGGACGATGTTCTGGAAAAGATAAAATATTTCTGCAAAGAGCTTTTTTTTTCTAACCTTCAAGCTACACAGTAGTTCTTTCCAGCAAGCAGAAATCTCAAAGATGGCATTAAAGATTTTTTTTCTGTTACTCATTGCTGTTTGCAGGAAGCAGGGAAACCTGAAAAAAAATGTTCCATTTTCTAACTTGACATCCTCAAATAATATAATTTCTTACGTGGGTCTGTTAATGTTACTTTTGTTTCCCTTTTTAGATTTGACATTTCAAAAGAGAAAATCCTTGAAACCAGCAGACAAGTTTTTAGCTACTAATAGTGAAAGCATCATTTTTCCCTCCAACATATTGCTCTCTTGAAAAGAAGGAAGGATTTAGTATCTGAAATCAATAAAATTGCATTTCAAAATAACCATTCAACGTAATATTCACATTAATCCCATGGGTAGAATGTGACCTCTAAGTCTAGTCAATAGCAAAACGTTAATTAAAGTCTGGAAATGGGATCAATTTACCTAATAGGAATGATAAATAACTGTTATAAGAAAGGCTAAAGGGAATTAAAAAATAAGATGATGAATCCAAATTGAAGCTCATAGGAACAGAATAAAATACAGTGGCCAGGATCTGGGGACTGGGGGAAAATGGAGAGGTTTTCTTTCTTCCTTCCCTCCGTTTTCATTCTTCTTTCTCATTCTCTCTTTCCTCTTACCACTTGACGATTCCATACATGCATTCGATGTGCTTTGATCAAATCCACCCCACTCTCACCCCATTAATCCTCTCCTGTGCCCTCCACTACTTCTCCTTCCAACCTTCGTTACTCTTTTTTTGGTGACCCCCCCCCCCGAGTCCACTTGGTGCCTCCAGTATGTGTATGAGGGCAGAGCCATCATCCACTGGCAAACACGCAGTGGATATCAAATGGATTGTTTGCCATCCACAGGCAAACAATTTCTGGGTATCAGATGAACGGTATGATGATTAAAACTAACAATACTGTATTGCACATTTGAAACTAGCTGACAGGGTTCGATACTTCTTGTGCACAAATGGTAACTAGACTAGGTGATGGATGTGTGAATTAGCCCCTACTGTATGTGTAGTGTATTATATTAATTACATACAACTTTAATTTCTTTAAAACCTGTGTGTATGTGTGTGTGTGTGTGTGAATGTGTCACTGCATGCATACAGAGTTCTGGGTGTGTATGTGTGTGTGTCACTGTATGCATACAGAGTTCTGTGTGTGTGTGTGTCACTGCATGCATACAGAGTTCTGTGTGTGTGTGTGTATGCATGTGTCACTGCATGCATACAGAGTTCTGGGTGTGTATGTGTGTGTGTCACTGTATGCATACAGAGTTCTGTGTGTGTGTGTGTGTATGAATGTGTCACTGTATGCATACAGAGTTCTGTGTGTGTGTGTGTGTATGAATGTGTCACTGTATACCTCCAGAGTTCTGGGGACAACTTGTGAGAGTCATTCTTCTTCTAGCAAGTTGGTTCCGTGAAGCAAACTCGTCAGGCTCAGCAGCAAGCATTTTGACCAAGTGAGTCATGTGACCAGTCCCTACAAATAAGCTTATTTCTCAATTATACCTCAACAAAACTGGATGAAATCAATTGTAGAGCAAAGAACGTCCAGGCTATAATCCATAGCCCCAGAGAAGCTAGGTAACAAGGAGGACCCTAAGAGGGATGCATGGACGTCTCTAGGAAGAAGAAACTGATGAGATCTCCCTGGTAAACCGGGGATGGGAATGTGGAGGGGAGGGACAGTGGAATTGGAATATGAGGAAACAGGATGGTTGGATCGGAGGCGAGACAGAGGGGGAGAGTAATGAAAGAGACATCTTGATAGGGGGGCTATTATGGTGTTAGCAAGAAGCCTGGTGTCAGGGTAACTCCCAGGAGCCTACACGGATGACCCCAGCTAAGAGTCCTAGCAATGGTGGAGAGGGTGTCTCAACTAACCTTCCCCTGTAATCAGACTGGTGACTACGCATCAGAGAGCCTTCATTGAGTAACTGATGCAAGCAGATGCAGAGATCCACAGCCAATCACTGGGCTGAGCTCAGGGACTCCAGCGAAAGAGAAGAAGGAGGAATTATATGAGCAAGGGGGTGTCAAGGTCATGCCAGGGAAACCCACAGAGACAGCTGACCCGAGCTCTTGGGAGCTCATGGATTCTGGAAAGACAGCTGTGTAGCCAGCATGGGATCAAGCTAGGCCTTCTGTATCTGGGTGACAGTCGTGTAGCTGGGTCTGTTTGTGGGGCCCCTAGAAGTGAGACCAGGACCGGTCCCCGACATGGGAACTAGGTCTTTGGAACCTATTCCCTATGGTAGGATGCCTAGCTCAGCCTTCATGCAAGGAGGAGGGGCTTGGTCCTGCTGCCACTTGACAAGCCATGGTTTGTTGACTCCCATGGGAGGCCTCACCCTTTCTGAATGGAGATGGAGAGGTGGGTGGTACAGAGTAGACAGGAGGTGTCTGGGTGATGGGAGGAGAGCATGGAGACGAAACTGCGGTTGGTGTGTAAAACCAATCAAAAATGCCAACTTAAAACGGAAGAAATAATAAAAAACTAAATAAATCTAACCTTGACACAAAGATCAACCTCAAAACAGGTATTTGCATACTCTCTTCATCTTTAAAACTGACAAAAATTCATCCAAGGAGATTATGCTAAAATGTAGAGACACTAAACTAATTTCTTTAACTGCATTCTGTTTTGTATAGGACATTTTGATCTGGCTACACGGCCAACTCGTTCATCACAACCCCGTCCCTGCAAGCAGATTTTTGTGTCTTCTTGGTCTTGTGTATTATGTGCAAGATGAGACGAGAATGCTAAAGAGACTGCCTCAGTCGGTGAAACTGCACCAGAGAATATAAGCCAAGGTTCAGGGACAAGCTCGGGAAGTTCCTACTAAGAGTGTGTGTAGACTTCAGGGTTACACGACTGTGTGAACAAAGTGCCTGGCCCGCAGCAAGTGTCCAACAACTCACGCCTATTGTTATTATTCCTGAAAAGCCGGGGAGTTACTCCTAGAATGCACATTTTGAAGCTTCATGAGCTCCTACAGGAATTCACTTAATGAAGTAGCGGATTACCAAATGTATTAATTAGCTCCAGTGGCCTGAAAAGAATGTATTCAATTTCCAAGGTAATAAGATGACTAGAAAGGGTCATAATGGAATCCCGTAAGAAGCCTCCCCACCCCTCCCTCGATGCCCCATTCAAACGGTTCGTGTTCTTTCACGTCTTACCACGGCAAACGCCAGCTCCCAGATGAAGAAGGGATTTGGCGGTGCGCTGGCTTTTGTTTTTGTTCTAATTTGGAATGTCTTTTCCAGTTTTTGAGAGTGTGCGCATTGTCAGCATGACCCTAAATGCTTGAGCCGTGTCCACCACATAGTCCCTGACCCTCTGAGACTGAGCGTCGTCCTGGGAGCCCAGCGCTTCGTTGCCCTAGTTCCCCGTCATTGGCACCACAGCTGTTAGAAAGCTTCCAAAAAAAACGCTCCCTTGTCTTCCGCGTTTACTCAACCATCCACTTCCTGTGTCTCAGTCATCCACGCCATCTTAACGGCATTTCCAAGCACCAGGGAATCAAGGGTCCTATGGGAGCAGGAAGTGCGGGCTTAGGGGAACTGAGCTGTCAAGTAGTGTTCCTTCCGACTCCTTAAAGCTTTTAGCAGTTGGTTTTACTCCAGCGACAAAAAAAACACACAAGCCTGGGGACTGGAGGGACTGCTCTGCAGTTAGGAGCACCGGCTGCTCTTCCAGGGGACCTGAGTTCAATCTCCCAGCGCCCACATGGCAGCTCGCAACCCTCTGTAAATCTGGTTCTGGAGAATCAAACACCCTTTTCTGACTTCCGCAGGCACCAGGCGCACATGCATGCAAAACACCCATACACATAAAATAAATACCATATATATAGTATATATTATTTACACTAATATGTGTGTGTGTGCACAGTCATGTGACATGGGGCAGGGATATGGTTTCACCATATCCAACCTAAAACCTCTGGAGTAGGGTCTGGGCCACAGAAGCCTTCATTTGTCTACTTTGGTTTTAAACGAAGACCTAGGGTGGATACCCTCAGAAGAACCTGAGAAAGGGCTGTAGTCAGGGCCAAAGCTGAGAGAGAAATGGACTTGGAACTTTTGCCATTTGTTTTTTTACACTTCTAAGTTTTATTTTCATTCTGATTGGATATATCAATATTCTAAGTCACTATCAAGAATTTCTTTTTTAATTAATGTATCTAACTGACTTCATAATCCCTGATAAAATAATATCCAAGTCTGAATTTCAGTAGTAACAATAGTTCTGACCTTGGTTGGCTGCCGTCTCGGAAGTTCCAGAAACAGACCCATGCCTCCAAATCTGATGTGCTTGGTGTGGAAGGTACGTGGCCCAGGCCACGTATCGAGTACCCAGCCAAACTCAAGCTGTTCTGAAGCTCCTACTCATTGCTCGTTATGATCAACCCTTGCTCCCTACCTTGGAGAAGTGTCCCCTTCTTCTGTGTAGATGCCTAGTCCTACGTCTGACTCAATAACGTCTTACCTCGTACCCCCACATGTTAACCCCCGATACTTTGTGCACAGCACCTTTATCTCTGTGGTACTCGTCGGACTCACGGGGACAGCGATCTTTCTTCACTGCTTTTACCACTCGAACATGGAAGTCCATGTGTCCTTTATCAATCAAAATGTTTTGCAATTATTTATTATTTATTAAGTTAGCATGAAAAGTGTTAGCATTTTCTCTCTCTCTCACATGCACACACACACACACATATATATATATATATATACTCACATATATGTATGACTGAATTCTGTGCTCATTAATTCCCTTGTCCCCACTACCCTCCCTCACTCACCATCACAACCCACTCATGTTAGACCCTCTCCCAAAAATTTAAGTCTTTCATCTCCGTTCTATCACTCTGGTGTTTTTTTTTCCTTCTCCCTCTCCAATACCTCAAGATCACTTCCTCTCTTTCATGGTGCCATTTCTAACACACACACACACACACACACAGAGAGAGAGAGAGAGAGAGAGAGAGAGAGAGAGAGAGAGAGAGAGAGAGAGAGAGAGAGAGAGAGAGAGAGGGAGAGTCAACACTGAGGAAAAACATGTAGCGTTTATCATTCTGAGTCTGACTTGTTTCACTGGACACAATGACGATCCAGCAGCATCCCTTTTCCCTGCAAATGTCATCATTTCATTTTTCTTCCCGATTGAAGAAAGCCCCACATTTTCCTTATTATGTTTCTATCTGCTGTGGATGGTACTGTCGTGACACAGACCTCTGCTTTGTTTATCACCTTTTACCTAAAAAATAGACAGTGTTGGCCTACAGACAATCTTTTTCTTATATCTTTGATCCGTCTCCCCCTTCTCCTCACATGCAAAACCACGCCACTCATTCAGCTGACATTTGTTTTAAAACATCCATTACCATTTGGAACCTTAAAGAAGAGGATGAATAAGACAGAGCTCACTCTCAACAGGGAAGACGGATGAGTGAAATGAGTAACGGATGCTAAAAACCGAGAAGGAACAATGCAAGAGCCAATAAGCGCATGTAAGATGGATTAACCCCCACATGGAGTTGGTGGGGAAGAAAAACAGCACTTTTGCTAGGACTTGGAGAATTAACGAAGCTGTCCAGGAAGAGGCATGAAGAGGGGACCACGCACAAAGACTAGGCAGGCGGGTCTCTGAAGTGAGAGGGACCGTGATGCATTCACGGTAGAGAACAACGTGAAGATCCCTGTGCAGAGCGTGGAGGAGGGATGATGGAAACAGCGGGAGGAGGAAGGAGTTTCAGAAAGATTGTTTTATCAAGGAGGTAGAAGCCAGGCTGATAGAGAAGTCCAGAGACCTGAGAGCAGCCAGGAGGCGGTCCTGAACAGAGATGGTGTGCAGACCCGCATGGGGGCTTAGGAACTTTGAGAGAAGACTACATCAAAGCAGGTAGAGGGGGGAGGAAGCGCATGGAGCTGGGGAGAGATTTCTGGGAAGGCAAAACGGGGTAGACTAGGGAAGCAGCACTGGGTCTAGGAGAACCCTTTGGAAAAAACAAAAACACAAGAGAAAGTCACAGAGGCTGGCGGTATGAAAAGAATTTGTCAGGAGGAGGCGCCATGGATGATGCCCTGACTTCCCACAGAGAGCTGGAGCCACGCTGTTTTATTCTCATCCCCTGGGGCCCCCACGGCCCCCAAAGCTCATCATGTCTGGGCACTAGCTAGCTCTTACTCTAACTCCGTACCCATCACCAGACTGGCCTCCTTAAGCCTTCCCAGACCCCCCCAAGCATGTGTCCCACCTTTCTATGTCATATGTTTCAGTAGCTGCTTCCCGCTGCAGAAGCGAGGTCCCCAGATCTTCACGTCATCGGTTTCTTCTTGTCGCCCAGGCCCCTCCCCAAGAGGAGGTTCCTGGCCACCCTACCTGTTCTCTTATTCTTATTTTGTGGGCTGCTATCTGTACTTGCTTCTTTTCTGCTTAGCACCTGCTTTCTGCTGTCACCCGCTGTCATGGTACAAGCTTGGTGAAACAGCTTGTTTTATTCATTGCAGACTCGCTAACACCCTGGCAACATCTAGCACACAAATACCGCATCAATATTTATTGTGTCATAAATAAATCAATAAATATTGGGGTGGGTCGATAAGTAAACAACTCACAGGAAGAGTGGGAATCGTCTTACCTTCATGCAAAAATAGATGTCTTGATTAAAATACTGCCTCGTTTTCCCCCTTTCCTTTCCTCCCTCCAGTCCCAACCGTGGCCCCTCTTGCTCTCTCACTCCGTGTGTGTGTGTGTGAGTGTGTGAGTGTGTGTGTGTATAAGAGGAGGGGGAGAGGGAGAGAGTGTGTGAGTATGTGTGAGTGACTGTGTGAGTGTGTGTGTGAGTGTGTGTGTGAGTGTGAGTGTGTGTGTGTGAAAGAGAGAGAGGGAGACAGCATGTGAGTATGTGTGAGTGAGTATGTGCGCGCACGTGTGTGTATGAATTGTGTGTATGTGACTTCAGGGCTGACCACTTGGTACTGGGTAACAGATTACGGGTGAGAGGGGGAGAGGGAGACAGCGTGTGAGTATGTGTGATTGAGTGTGTGTGCGCATGTGTGTGCACACACACGTATGTGTATGAATTGTGTGTATGTGACTTCAGGGCTGACCACTTGGTGCTGGGTAACAGATTATGGGTGAGAGGAGGAGATGGAGAGAGCGTGTGAGTATGTGTGAGTGAGTGTGTGCACACGCACGTGTGTGTATGAATTGTGTGTATGTGACTTCAGAGCTGACCACTTGGTACTGGGTACCAGATTACGGGTCCACCCACGGGAAGGACTCTCTCCCTCTCTTGACACTCCTTCACGGCCTGCAGTTCTGTGTCTGCAGGTTGAACACTATCTGACTTTCCCCTTCCCACGTTTGCACGCCCATCGCTGTCACTCTCGTCCAGGCCTTGTTTAGGCAGCTGTATGCTGAGGCATCACGGGCATCGCCTTCCTGTTGTTTCTAGGAGACAAATTCTTACAGCAGCTTACGGTCTCCCCATCCGCTCTCCCTTGATGTTCCCTGACCCTCAGGTGCAAGGGTTGTGCTGCAGATGTATCCGTTGGGCTGGGTACCCCACCATCGCTTGCTCTCTGTATTTTTTTACTGGTGGTGGTTTTTTGCAGAGGTCTCCTAGTGCAAGAGGATAATTTTCTTTGAGGCTTTGGAGGCACAGGAAATTCAGTTTTTATATTCAGCACCACACCAAGAATTACAGGTATCCACACAGAGTTAGTTAGCGTGTGTCTCAGGACAGTCTGTGCCTGAGAATGGATCTCAGCAGTACCACACTGATGGCAACTGAAGCCATGGACTGAAAGAGAATGCCCTGCCGGAGTGCGTGGAAGGCTGTGGGACCTAGAACAGTGTGGGACACAGAAGACCCCCAGCAGGACACCACAAATGGGGAGATGCATATTACAATTACGTGCAAACACATCCACTCCTGTAAAACACTATGTACGTTTCATTTGGATATCAGCTTTGGACCATTTATCTTTAAAATAGAGTGCATTACCTGGTTCGATAAATGCAAACTAAGGGAGTTCATCACATATTATGAAATTTTATTATCTCACGTCTTCTCTTCTGTGTGGTTGGGTTCAGAAATCCTGAGTCACTGTACATCACTATTCATAAGGAGCTACTTTTTCCTACTGCCCTTACCCCTTTCCAGTCCTGTGATCAGCCGTGAGACTTTCTTCAGTCAGTAGCCTAAGAGCAGACATGATGCGTGTCACAAATTGTCTTGGCTTTATATCTGATTGCAAAACTAATGCAGTGTTTCTGGTTCACACCCAATGCCATGAGACGTCCCTCCACAGGAACGTCATCTTCTGGTCTGGGCTCTAAAATGTCCACACAGGGATGAAGCCCACAGGTCCCCAGCAGCCAGAACAAACGCCGAAGTCGATCAGAGACATAAGTAACACAAGCAGATTGCAAATTGCTTCCTGGGATAACTCGTTGGGGTGTCAGGCTTATTAGTGCGCTAACCATGAACTGGTTCTCAGGCTCCCAGGAGACACTGATACCTCTGAGACGGGAGCAGAGATGTGTGGACCTCAAAGCAGACCTCTCATAGAGAGAGTCTGTCTGTATCGGCTCCCCTGTGCAGAGATGTCCTGCACCCTTTACGTCTTGGTGGAACGCACCCAATGGGAAACTGAAGAGTGAGAGATTCCCGAATCTTTTCACTGTTAAAGAGCATTCTATTTTGTGAGCTCTGATGGGTCTTCCGCCGCCTCAGCAGAGCCAGTTTTTGTCTGACCTCCACTTGCTCCTTCCACTGTAAACGCTCTCATTTGAACATAAAGGAGCACTAAAATTATAGCGACGGTGGCAAAAATAATCTGTTTCCATTTATTTTCACAGTTCTGTAGATTTAATAAAGCCATGAAACTTTTATTTATAGCAAACAGTAGGTGAAGAAGAGTGAACTGAAAATGTATCCTCCGTTCTTGCTTAATTAAGATTATTGCCTCAAAGGAGACAGTAGAAATACGTGAATCTAAAAGCTCTCGTTGTTGCTGGCTAGAGTCATGTATGTTTGCTGGAAAAATTCCATCTTAATATGGTTATCAAAAATTAAATGAGAGGTGAAAAAGTGTACTGAGAGAAAGGTTTTGATTAGCATGCAAGTAACCTAGCCATGAATACTCACGCTGTGAAGCAACTCTTCCAATTATGGACAATAGACATCCTAAATGCTGTCATATCACAACAATGACAAGCATATATTGATTACTATAATGATAAAAATGGACAAATGGTTTTAAAATTATTTTGCTATGGCTTAAGGCTAATAATGGAAGAGAACTAACAAGATGAATAACAAGATAGTCACCACCCAAGTCAATATATAAATGGATATAAAATACCATCCATAATGTTAGTAATATCTAAATGGGAAAACATAATACATTATCTCTAATTTACTGATAAAAAGACTTGAGAAGATTAAGAAACTCGATGAGTTCTCTACTTACTTTTCTAGAAACTCTACTCTGATTTTGAAACAAAAACGTTAAATACAAATTATAATGAAGATTAATAGTCAATGTTACCCTGAGTTCTGTAAAAATCATACTTATTATATTATAGTACGTACCCCTGGATTTTGTACTACAACGCAAATCTCCAAGGCTCATGAAATGGGATAGAGTACTATATGGTGGACAAGCGGTTGTCTTTAAATGGCCACCCTGGATGGACATTCAAAATGCAAGCCTCTTCCCCTACTGCCACCACCACCCAGCAGCTCACAGGAGCAGATATAGTTATGAACCTATATTCTCAACAATACATCGTAAGCGTTAATGTGTGTAACCGGTGTCACTTTACAAACGCAATGTTTAGAACTGCAGTAGTTAAGATCTGGAAACTGACAGAAAAATAAAATGCTTGGAGAATGAAGTCTCATTTACAGGTATTCATTATAAATGGGGAGAGAAAAATCAGCACTGGATTCAGGCACCTGGGTTGCAAGTTCTCTGACCGCCAGTGGATAAAGAACTGACGAGCCAATTCAGAGAAGCTAATGACCCTTTAACAGAATGGAAGCTAGCACGCATGACCGAAACACCAGCCTACTAACCAGAAGGTAACTCCTGGTCTCAAAACCACAGACAAAAGGGGCGGGGTCTGCCACGGTGATACCTTTACACCCTTGGAACTGGGCACAAAACCACTGAGTCATGCTTCATCAAGATTCACACGCCTGATAATCACATGCCAGAACCTTCTACAAAACCCAACATGAAGCCACGAGGCACTGTGATCATATCATGGAAAATTTGGAGTTGGGGTGACCTGGATTCACATACCACCTGGGAAGTCTTGGGCAGATTATTTGAAAACTTTGCCTTTTCTAGCAAAGTATAAATTAGGAAACGTAAGATACATGTCTGGCACTTGGGAATTTGGAGGGGACAATTGTGTGTGGTGTTAGCCATCTGGTGTCCTGGAAAGTTGTATTCTTAACAGGACACTGACTCCCGAGCAGGTAGATACAGGATGAAATGTATAGCCCAAAAGTAGCCACGAGGTAACAGAACTCAGGTAAGTCCAAAAGACAGTGGGGAAGTTTTCTACAGGCAAACGACCTCACAAGTATGCGTTCACCTGCATAGGGCTAATAAGTGACAGCTTCCAACCCAAAGCTTGAGGCTAGGATGCCTCCAGAGCAGGACTGAGTAGATGGGGGACAGGAAGCAGCACCCTCGGTAAATCAGGTCTGGTCCATAGCTAGGGAGGCTGGCGGCAGAAACAGTTCTTGCAGAAAATTATGCCACCGAAACTATCAATCATACTGTGGTGTCTTCCGTCACCGCCCTGACCCAATGTGCCTGACATCATCACGGAGCCATCAAGTTGGAACACAAAGGATAGTAACATAAAAAAAAAATAGTCCATGGGACCATGATGAGTAAGGGTGAAGAAGACACACTGAGAGTTGTGGGCATTCTCACATAGACCTGGAGGACAGGAAAAGGACTAAGGACCAGAGAGTCTGATTAGAGAAAGACATTTGAAGGAACACTCAGGAGCAGAGGGTGGGGAGAGCACAGCTGCCCTCTGGGAAGTGTTTTACACACACTTGTCCACAGAGTCAGCCACCTGATGTATGTAATTTACATACATTTGCAAATGCCTTTGCAGAAGAGAGATATTTTCAGATACCTTTTTGTTTAAGTCCTGGGTGTTTAATGCCCACACAGGTAGGGTCTCCTTCGTGCAAAGATACCTAGACTTTGAATCCCGCATAAACCTTCCAAGTGCCAGCTGGAGAACCAAGAGTGCCTAATGATGCGAGTGTAAGCTCAGATCTGGGCTGGGTGGCTCAGGAGGAGGCAGGGCAGCTGAGGCAGGCTCAGGACCTGTTCAGTGGCAAGTGGGACTTCCTTCCGAATCCGTGCGGTTAGAGGAGAGGAGAGTGCTAATGAAATCCTAAGAGCTCTGCCTTCCTGAGAGCATGAACTCTGGCCGAAGAAACTTGTTTTACCTGCGACTCTTCCCTTCCCCTTCCATTTTCATAGTCTGCCTGCATTTGTCCATGAAAGACAAGAAAGGGACTTGCTTGCTCTCTGCTGTGAGCAAATGAAACTATGCCTGCGTGCACGCGTGCTCACACACACACACACACAGACACACGGATACACACAGATACACACAGATACACCACCCAAAATGACCCATGTTCATGTGTACATGCGCACACTACATACATCTATACATGTGCACGCCATATACATACGTATACACACTTGCACTAGCTGTACAAATTGACGTGCATTCCCCTGTTCAACAAGGCAACGTCCGGAGGCATCACCATCCCTGACCTCAAGCTCTATTATAGAGCTATAGTTCTGAAAACAGCTTGATATTGGCACAAAAATAGACAGGTAGACCAATGGAATCGAATTGAAAACCCGGGTATTAACCCACACACGTACGAACATCTGATCTTTGACAAAGAAGCTAAAAATATACAATGGAATAAAGAAAGCATCTTCAACAAATGGTGCTGGCATAACTGGAGACTGGCATGTAGAAGAATGCGGATCGATCCATGTTTATCGCCATGCACAAAACTTAAGTCCAAATGGATCAAAGACCTCAACATAAATCCAGCCACACTGAACCTCTTAGAAGAGAAAGTGGGTGGTACCCTTGAACGAATTGGTACAGGAGACAGCTTCCTGAACATAACACCAGTAACACAGACAGTGAGATCAACAATTAATAAATGGGACCTCCTGAAACTGAGAAGCTTCTGTAAGGCAAAGGACACAGTCAGCAAGACAAAAAGGCAGCCCACAGAATGGGAAAAATATTCACTAATCCCACATCTGACATAGGGTTGATCTCCAAAATTTACAAAGAACTCAAGAAGCAAGTCTCCAAAACATCAAAAGACCCAATTAAAAAGTGGGCTGCAGAACTAAATAGAGAGTTTTCAATAGAGGAGTCTAAAATGGCTGAGAGGCACTTGAGAAAGTGCTCAACATCCTTAGCCATCCGGGAAATGCAAATCAAAACAACTCTGAGATACCATCTCACTCCTGTCAGAATGGCTAAAATCAAAAACACCAATGACAATTTATGCTGGAGAGGATGTGGTGAAAGGGGAACACTCCTCCATTGCTGGTGGGAGTGCCAACTGGTTCAGCCACTTTGGAAATCAGTATGGAGATTCCTCAAAAAAAAATGGGAATAAACCTACCACAAGACCCAGCAACTCCACTCTTAGGCATATATCCAAAAGATGCCCATTCATACAACAAAGATGTCTGTTCCACTATGTTCATAGCAGCTTTATTTGTAATAGCCAGAACTTGGAAGCAACCTAGATGTCCCTCAACCGAAGAGTGGATAGAAAAAATGTGGTACATCTACACAATGGAGTACTATTCAGCAGAAAAAAAAATAATGGAATCATGAGATTCGCAGGCAAATGGATGACACTAGAAGAAACCATCCTGAGTGAGGTAACCCAGTCACAAAAAGAGAAACATGGCATGTACTCTCTCATATATGGATTTTAGACATAGATCTGGGGAGTGCCAGCCTATAATCCTATGGCCAGAGAGTCTGGGAAACAGAAACTTTATTTAGTGGCTGATCGAAGAAGAGGCAGACTCCCTTGGTTAAGTACTGAGCTGAACTCAAGAAAGCCAGTAACAGAGAGGGAGGACTGATGATCAAAGAGATTAAGACTGGGCTGGTTTAACCCCCAGAAACAACTGACCAGACAAAGGTTAGCTCTTGAATCCCAGGCATCAGCCTGGGAATCCAGCACGGGACTGATCAAGACCCCCTGAATCTGGGTGTCAGTGAGGAGGCCTAGGGAATCTATTGAGCCTTGGGCAGCAGATCAGTACCCATCCCAAGTATACACACGGACTTTGGACTCCCATAGAACAATGTGAGGTGCACTCTCACCCTGAACTCTTGGGGAAGGGTCTAGGCCCTGCCCTATATGAAATGACAGACTATGGACACCCCCATGGAGGGCCTCACCCTCCCTGGGGGAACGAGGGGATAACGGGGGGGGGTTGGGGGGAGGGCAGGGAAAGGGAGAGGGACCTGGAACTGACTTGTGAAGCAACCTTGTTTCTTATCTAAATTTAAACTGGAAAATAAAATTTAAAAAAAAACAAAAACAAAAACAAAAAAAACAAACAAATTAACGTGCATTCATTAAACATGTGTCCACATGTGTGTGCCCACACCTATTTTTACATGAGCACATGAAGATAACACATAACTTTACTTAAAACTACTCTGCACTATTTTTAGCACATCCACTCAGTTTGTGGAGAGCAGATGGTCTCTCTACATGAGAATAAATACATGGTAAATACTCTTCCGTGACCAAAAAAGCGTGTTCGCAGAGGTAAGTGGCGGGGGGGGGGGGGGGGGGGATGGGTTTAAATTCAGAAAGCTCAATGACTTCATGCGCCTTCATTTCCTCCGTCTCCTAAATACGACAAGACACACATCTTACGCGGAGTGGCTACTGGCTAAAAACTGATGCTTTTCGCCCCCCACCCAGATAGCCTGACCCATCGATATGGAAGAAAGTGTAGCCATGTTTATACAGTGAAAACGTACCATGGTTAAAATTCATAATCGGAAGCATTTTCTGCCCCCCATATGTGAAGAAGTAGAATAGAGCCAAAATAGTCAAACCGCGGCGGCCCTTCGCTGTGGGGAGTGGGAGATGAGCCTCCTCCTCTGGAAAACTTCGGCGATCCCTCCAGTTGGTAGGAGGCATGAGTGAGAAACCACACCGTTCATGTTAAAGAACTCGACTGATCATAAGGAGAGAGCAGGGCCTCTGCAACCATTGTAGACGTGAGCGGGGCAAGTAGAGTTATCCCTACTTCACGGAAGAGACTTTCAGGCAACAAAGCCTTCAGTGGTAGAGGCTGGCTGACCCCAGCTATTCTTCTAAAGCACGGTGCCCCATCTTTTGTCGTTAGCTATTAGGACCCCGTGGTGAAAATGCCATCCATTCGTGCTACGATCTATGGCATGCTCAGACCTGTGGTTTCACAGCACCACAGTGAACTTGTGGTAGAGTTGAAAGAAATCGCGTGAACTGTGAAAACGGGGGAGGTAGAGCGAACACAAGGCCCAGTCTACCAGTTTACTGGAAGCCTGCCGTGTTCTCCGCCATGTATTACAGTGCTAGGTCTATACCAAGGAGAGCTGCCCGCCCTCATGACGCTGGTATGCTCCTGTAGAAGGGAGTCAACAGCTGATTTTAAAAGGCAAAAATAGACAGTGGTTGTGCAAATGACTGTAAAACACACAATGCTTGTGTTTGTACGACGTGAACTGTCTAGAAGCAAAACTGTCTAGAAGAACAAAGACTAGCACAGAAATGATGAGGGGAGAGAAGGGTTGGGACATACGGGGAGTTGCTCAAAGCGCATTATATAATTGCATGATAGAGTCCTTATAAAACCCAGTACCATGTGTAAAACATAGCACTCAGTGAGACAGTCACTATGAGACAAAAGAGGTATAGAATATAAATAGAGGGATACGACGGGTATAAATGAAAGCGGAGGACTAAGGAGATATTAAAATGAGAGTGCAAATCGTGCATCTGAGGACCCAAGTGAGTCTTCTATGGTTAATATCTAGAAAAGATGACACTATCTAGTTAGGAAAGGAAAAATGTAAGTGTCATGGGAAACTTTGTAAAAATATCTCTAAATTTTGGAAAACACACATAACATAATTCTATCTTTTATTCATTTCTCGTGTGTGTGTGTGTGTACAGTGTACTGTGCGTATGCATGCTCACATGTGGAGGGCACACATTGGGTGTGGCACACGTTCACACACGCATGTGCATGCGAGGCTGTGGAACCGCCTTATTCAGTGAGGCAGGGTCCCTCACTCACACCCAAAGCTCACCTACCTAACTAGTCTCCCTGGCCCGCTTGCTTTGTCTCTGACTTCCCAGGCTGGAGTTAGGGGTGGGTCTCTGTTGGTCTCACCACTGCCCATTTCCAGAACTTAGAGAGCATTAAAGATCAACTCCCTATTTCCTTCCTCCCGTGTAGCCCCTGTTAGCCATCAGTCTCCTGTGTGTGTGTGTGTGTGTGTGTGTGTGTGTGTGAGTGAGTTTACATGTGTGTGCTTGTGTTTATGGGTACAGGCACATGCATTCCAGGGCAGAGATGTGAAGGCCACAGGATAACCTACTGGTTTCAATCTACACCTTTCTATCTAGTATCTCTGCCGCCGTTCTGCCAGCACAGCTGCCTCGGCCTCGCACTTGAGATTGCAGGTGCTTAAGCTACTACTCCACGTGGGCTCTGGGGACCCAAACACTCAGGCTACCAGGCTTGTTCATCCCTTGTACGCACGGAGCCATCTCCCCAGCCCTAAACTTAAATGAATGATTTCCTTTTATTCTAGGGGATGGTAATGGTGATTGAACCTTGGGTCTCATGCATGGGAGGCAAGGGCCCTATGGTTGAGGTGCATTGTCAGCCCTCTGTCTCCATGAAACTGACCACTCAAAGTGTATCAGTGAGTGGCATCATATGACTTTGTCTTTTATATGCCTGGCTCATTAGGTTCAGCATAATGTGGTGACAATTCACCTGTGCTGTGGTGTGAGTCAGTAACGCCCTCAGCAGGAAATGGTTTTACGATGGGTCCCTGGAAAGAGTAATGGGAACCAAAGCAGAGTTCTGTCTGGGCTCAGAAAACAGATGTGCCCTGAAAATGCATTTTCCCTCAAAGGGATGAGAGATAAGGCACAGCTGCAATATTAGGACTAGGGAGGGAGCTGAGTACTCACAGCAATTTCTTCTGCGGCATGGAGAGCTAAGTGAAAAGTGCCCACAGAATAACTCAGGCATCCAAATCTCTCAGGGTCCCTGACACCGGGGTGGGAACCTCATAAAAGCCAACAGATCTCAGGTCAGCACCCCTCACCAAATGTGAAGCTAGATCAGACATCAGCAAAGATGGGAGAATCGTCAACTTGTACACAAGGTTCCCCCAGGCCCAAGCACAGCAGTCTGTAATTTCCAAGCTTATGTTTTCTATTCAATCATTTTCCAAGAAAATGAAGGTTATCAAAATGATTGTTATTATCCACAACATTTGGTAACAGAAAAAGAGCAGCCCTGCGTTCCATGTTTATATCTGTCGCCATCAAGAATCAGTACTCAAGGCATTTCCTTCACTTCCCCAATTCAGCCAGGAGGGGTCTGCTGACAATAGCTGTGTTCCACAAAATAGAAATCCTTAACGCCCAGTGTTTGGCTTAGGAGAGAATTCGCAGAAGCCTTTAAGAGGGAATCTAATAACTTAGGAGTGAGTGCCTGGACTGGTGATATTTCTGATGTGTGTGACTTGATTCTTAACTACATGGACACCTTTGGTTTACCAGAGAGAGTGCCTTTGATATCAAGAAGGTGAGGTGATGACAATCATTTTCGACTAAGCAGAGAATTTTGTTAAGGACTTTATTTGGGTACTCAAAACTGGCATATTGCATTCAATATCATGTTTGCTGAAAAAAATCACAGAAGCGTCCATATTTCACGTTGTACCCTGTGTAGTATGTGTGTGTGCACACATGTGCGTACATGGGGGGGCAGATGTCAACACTAACTGCCTTTCTCTTTCACACTTCACCATATTTCTTAACACAGAGCCTCTGGCAGAACCCAGAACTCCAAGAACCCAGAACTCTGTCTCTACTTTCTGGCTATAAGATAAAAGGTACATGCTGCTATGCCTGGATTTTTTTTCATGATGCCTAGGGACTGAACTCAGGTCCTCATGTTTCTCTGGCAAGTGCTTTACCAAATGGGTCATCTCCCCACCCCCATTCTATGTCTCTATTAGCAACAGGAACAGAACAAGAAGAAAAGGAAAAGGAACGAGATGGTTTGCAATCTGCATTGCCACCTGAAGCTGGTATAACATCAAATGTAGTGTAGTGGTAATGAAACTAAAATAAAATCAATATTCCTGTTCATTAACATTCCGCTTCAAAAACATGGGATATTATCCGTGAATGTCTAATTACAGTTTTCCCTCATGAAATTCTATTTTGAAACTCTGTCAAACTGAAATTGAGCCTGCTGATCACATTAGCGAGTAGAGTTATTTCAGGAATAAAGGATTCTTGTCTTAAATCATTAAGACATCGCCTTTACAGCCCAGAATACGTCTAGTAACTGCTGGAATCAGTGTGACCCAGAAGTCAAAATGAACCACAGGGTTCAGCATGGTTCCACCAAAAGTCAGGGACTGAAAACACACAGTCCCAGGAACTCAAATTAAAGTAAGGGATGGAATCACAGACTGTGCTTAGTTGAGATGTCTTAGATGCACAACAGAGGCTTGTCTCATGATGTGGGGACTCCGCCGGGGGCTCTGGGGAAATGCTTTGATGCCTCCGCAGCCACTTGAGTTATCAGACAGTCCCCTACTCCTTCAGGCAGTAGTTTCTCGTCTCATAATGTTTCTCTTGACTCACAGAGCACGTAAGGCAAAATAGGAGAAGCGGGTGTGCTTTGACAACCGAAATCACCAAGCCTACAAATTATTACCCAGTAAAGACGACCACCGGATAAAATCATCAAATCACCAAGTGAAAAAAAACCTATAATAGCCTTCAGTTCAAAAATAAAACAAGCTGAGACAAAGCAGGGCAGAGATGTCGGTATAAATTGGGGTTCTTTTTAGCCTAGACAAACAGCTTTCATGGGATGGAGCCTCTACCTAGCCTCCCGTCACTCTATGGCTGAGCATCCTTCAAGGAGACCCAAGAGTGCAGAATGATCAAGGAGTTGTAAGATGGGTGTGAATTTCCCTTCCTCGGATTAACCTTGTAGAGCTGGCAACTCCACCAGCATCTGGCTGGGCAGAGGCAGAGGGCAGCCACAGAACCCCCAAAGTTGCTGGCTATTGAGCTCAAATGAGGCAGAAAAAAAAACTTTCTTTCCTAGGGAAAATATATAGAAAGTTTTTCCAGTCATTGCTAACTCTGATAATTGTGCTTGACATTTTAGGAGCATGACTCAATAGCTAAAACATGCCCATGGAAACAACCTGCAGTGGGAAATATTTAAATGAGCACATACTCAAAGTCCAACTGCTCCTTTTGTGTGGAAATGCACCTCCAAAGTTTCCCACAGCTGTGAGTTTTTAAAAGTTCTAGAATACACCATGAATTTTGAGCAGGAATCATCTTTCTAATCTAGGACCAAATACTTTTTCGAAAGTAAAATTGTCACATTCAATTACGTTGAGTAATTTATGGAATAAGATAATGAAGCGTTTCTCTACTATTTGCAGAGTAACAGTTAACAGCCCAAATTCAGCCAGCCAGTACTGAATGAATAACAAATGCACACAAAAAGAGAACGTTAATGGTATCACTTTAAGGCAGATGCTATTTTATAAAATCATTTGGTAGAATAATGCTCCATAGCACTGGACCGATGTAGTTATTCATCCCTGTTCTGTTTGTAAAATATCCATGGGGTGGGGGAGGAGTGTGTTACTTCAAACAATTGTCCTTGACTCAAGTCTTGGATTCACAATTCTACAGCCATAAATAACAAAGCCTCGACTTTAAGCTGACGAGAAATAAATGTCAAATCGCTGTGACAATTAAGATACTCCACAGGCAGGACTTGGTTTTATGCCGTGTGTTTGTGTGTTTAATCATTCTTATCTTTTTTCATATCAAATATTTAGTATAAAACTATCTGGTCTTCAGGATCCTGTTGATATCATCTTTAAAAAATTAATGAACATTCATTCACCCTTTCTTGTTTCTTGTGCTGTCTTTCTATCAGGAGTCCATAAAGTCTAATGAACAAATCTATTAATTTTTCAAATGTAAAAACAGCAAAACGTTGGTGATCAAGACAGAAGGCTTGTTCTAATTCTTAGGACTGGCGAAGGGAATCCTGCGGTTTTCACTGTCCTCATATGAAAAGCTGAGCAGCATGAAGAGAGCATCAACACATAGACTGAAGAAGAATGCTCAGTGGGTAAAATGCTTGCTGCACAAATATGAGGAGCTGAATTTGGATCCTGAGCACCCACATGGCACCCCAGGTGGGCAGTACATACCTGTAACCCAGCACTGAGGGAACATAAAAACAGGTGGTTCCTGGGGCCCTACTGACTAGCTGAACTACCCGAAATGGTAAGCTCCGGGTTCAACAAGAGGCCGTGTGACTAATAATAACAATAACAACACGTAGCGCTTCCACGTGTGTACTGAGCAAAAAGAAGACGGGTTCAAGGCAAGATGGCATCGCTAGGGCCTTCAGTGAGAAGTACAAACATGACACTAATTTGAACAATGAGGAGGATGGAGAATCTGGTTACTGCTCAGGGAGTTTGCTGATGATTTCACAAAGCATAGAGATAACAATGGCCTACAGAAGTGTCTCATGGCACTATTAAAAGTACAATCTCAACTTCTTTCAGGAATGTCCTTTGCCCAGGACACACTCACACTCAAGTCTGTTCTACCCACCTACCGTTAATCTAATCATTAGCATTTTTCTACGTAGTCTAGGTTCTTAACTTCCCAATCTACACAAATCTCAATCTGGGGCAGCCATATCCAACAACTCAAAACTTCCTGTTATCTCAGATCAGGGGATCTGATGTCCTCTTCTGGTCTCCAGAAGCACTCCCCCAACACATACACACACACACACAGAGAGAGAGAGAGAGAGAGAGAGAGAGAGAGAGAGAGAGAGAGAGAGAGAGCTTTAAATAAAGAGAATCCTCTATTAGAAGTTATTATTGATTACCTATGTAAAGTTATCAGAGTCTCTGTCCAGTTCATTTTCACTAATGTTCTAACTGCCTCCAGTGAAAGACCTTAGCGCAAACATCTCCATGTCTGAGTATTTGGACAAATATCAATATAATTCAGCCTTGTAAAATATCATTTTGTATATAAAACCTCACCAACAACTTCTACTCATTTAAGTAAAAGACTTAGCCTTCGCCGTAACATTATTAAGACTACTCTCAGTGGAATAGGTGTCCCATCACCATGGGATGGTCCCTAGCTGTCTGCTCTGTACCTATAAAGGTCTCCAAAAGAGTGAGGTCAAAGCCGTTTCATGGATCCCTGGAGGTACTGATACTTGGAAACAGAAAAACACGCTCCAGATAAAAGTTTTCATATGCTGATCTATAGAATGCTAGTCAGGCAAATTTACAGAAGGTGAATCTCATATTGCTCCCCATCCTCCTGGTGATGTACAGCCAAGTCTTGGACCCTACCCAGCGCAGACGAATTTATCAGGCACTTGAATGACCCAGAGCAAAAGCAGATGCAACACAGGAGGCCCTCCTCCCTAGCATCTGAAAAGGTGGTAAAGGTGCTCGAGGAAAGATGATATGTCTGAAGATTGGTTCATCAACATGGAGCTTAGAGTTGGTCCTCATTGCAGAGACCTTATGGACTACAAACCTCACAGAATCCTTAAAGATGCCTGTCCTGGATGCCTACTTTCAAACAAACTAATTTTTGCTTTTTTATTCCATCTAGAGTCATTAAAATTCTAATGTTTAATGATAGGAGACAATACTCAACTCAAAGTATCAGCCATGGTCAGTCTCACACCCTGAATTCTAACCCAGGGTAGAATTGTTCTTAAATTTCCATGACACTGCTACCATTCCATTGTCAACACTTAGATGCATATTCCCCACAAGTGCAGGCTTCCTAATCCCAACAATAATCTCAATATCTAAATCAAATCTCCACAAATGCATTAATTCTTGCTATTATCACACAATATTCCTGCTTTTGCCATGGCTTTCAAGTATTTGATCCCACTATGAAAATGAAAAGATAATGTCACCAAATTATTTTATTTTTAATTCGTTTATTTATTTTACAACCCAACCACAGTATCTCCTCCCTTCTCTCCACCCAGTCCCTCCCCCACCTCCTCTCTACTCCCCCTCATCTAATCCTCCATTTCTATTTAGAAAAGGGCAGGCTTCCCATGGATATCAACAAAACATGATGTATCAAGTTGCAATAAGACTAAGCACCTCCCACAGTACTTAGGGTGGACAAGGCAACCCAGTGTGAGGAGTAGGATACCAAAAGCCAGAACAAGATTCAGAGACAGCCCCTGTTCACACTGTTAGGAGTCTCACAAGAAGACCAAGCTACACAGCTGTCACATATGTGCAGAGGGCGTAGGTCAGCCCCACACAGGATCCCTGATTGTCTGTTCAGTCTCTGTGAGCCCAGGTTAGTTGGTTCTGCGGGTTTTCTTGTGATGTCCTTGACCCTCTGGCTCCTATTCAGCAAGATTTCCCTGAGCTCTATCTGATGTTCAGCTGTGAGTATGCATCTCTTTCCATCAGTTTATTGGCTGAAGGCTCTCTGAAGACAACAATAGTCACCAATCTGATCACAAGTCATTATGTAAATATGTATCTCTTATTGGTTGATGAATAAAGCACTGTTGGCCAATAGGGATGCAAGATAGGTGGGACTAGGAGTCTAGGAGGATTCTGGGAAATGTAGTCAAGAGTAGGAAGTTGCCATGTGATCCCAGGGAAGACAGGACACATCTGGATGTAATCCTCAGAAAGATAAGTCCTTATAGAAATATATATATTAGTAGTCATGGGTTAATACTTAAGACAGAACTAGCCAATGAGAAGCCCTGGACATTGGCCAAAAGCACTGTAACTAATAGAGGCTCTGTGTTATTTGGGGTTGGTGTGGCACTGGGACCAAGCTGGCAGGAAAGAGTACATGCTACACACAGTTCAGGCTACATGTCTGTTATTGTTAGGAGTCCTAGCTGGGATCATCCTTATAAATTCCTGGGAGTTTCCTTCGCACAAGTTTTCTGCTTCACCTGAGAATGCACCCCTTCCCAGTCATTTCTTTCAGTTCTCTCCCCCTCCATCTTCCCTACTGATCTCTCGTGTTCCCGTTCCTACCTACCCCCCCAGAACACCCATGAAATCTCTTCTGTTTCCCCTTTGCTAAGAGATCTTAGCATCCCCCGGCTTTTGCCCTACTTGTACCTAGCCTCTCTGGGTATGTAGACTTTAGCATGGGTACCCATTACTTCACAGCTAATATATACCTGTAAGTGAATACATGCCATGTGTGTCTTTCTGGATCTAGGTTACCTCACTCAGGATGATTTTTTTTTTAGTTCCACACATTTGCTTGCAAAGTTCACAATGCCACTTTTTTCCCGCTGAGTAGTACTCCATGTAAATGAACCACACTTTCTTTATCCATTCTTTGGTTGTTTCTAGGTTCTGGCTATTATAAATAATGTTTCTATGAACACAATTGAGCAAGTGTCCTTGTGGTATGACTGAGCATCCAAGAGCAATATTGCTGGATTTTGGAGTAGCTCATTTCCCAATTTTCTGAGACACCACCATATTGATTTCCAAAGTGGCTATGTAATCCACTCCAACCAGCCATGGAGGAGTGTTCCCCTTGCTCCACATCCTCTCCAGCATGAGCTGTCACTTCAGTTTTGACCTTAGCCATCTGGCAGGCATAAGGTGGAATTTGAGTCATTTTGATTTGCATTTCCTTGTAGGCGAAAGATGTTGAACATTTCTTTAAGTATCTCTCAGTCATTTGAGGTTCTTCTGCTGAGAAATCTATATAGATCTATATCCTAGTTTTAATTGGATTATTTATTTGTTTGATTGATTAATTGATATCTAGTTTCTTGAGTTCTTTACATAGTTGGAAAATCAGCCCTCTGCCAGATGTGGAGTTGGTGAAGAGCTTTTCCCATTCTGTAGGCTACTGTTTTGTCCTTTTGATGGTGTCCTTTGCCTTACAGAAGCTTTTCAGTTTCATGAGATCAATGTTAGTGTCTGCACTATTGGTGTTCTGTTCAGGAAATTGTTTCCTGTGCCAGTGCATTCAACGTTATTCCCACTTTCTCTTCTCTCAGGTTCAGTGTAAACAGATTTATTTTGATGTACGTGATCCACTTGGACTTGAATTTTATTCAGAGTGATAGATATGGATCTATTTGTGTTCTTCTACACGACAACTGCCAATTACACCAGCGCCATTTGTTGAAGATGCTTCCTTTCTCCCATTGTATAACTTTGGCTTCTTTGTCGAAAGTCAGATATCCATAGGAGTGTTGAATTCCATCTGGATCTTCAATTTG
The DNA here is from genome assembly GCF_017639785.1 of Mesocricetus auratus. NCBI lineage: Eukaryota > Metazoa > Chordata > Mammalia > Rodentia > Cricetidae > Mesocricetus > Mesocricetus auratus. The sequence goes on from NW_024429180.1 coordinate 4,956,281, forward strand.
ATTCCATTTACCCACCAGTCTGCTATGCCAATACCCTACAGTTTTTATTATTATAGTTCTGCAGCAGAACCTGAAGTCAGAAACGGTGATACCTCCATAGGTTCTCTTATTGGCTTTCTGTAACACAATAGGTTTTACCGCTAATGCAGTAAGCCAGATCAAGCCAAATTGAAAAAGCAAAACAAGAAATTTATTTGGGCAAAGCAACTCCCAGGTGAGTTCTCCAGCCCCAGAGATGAGAGGCAACAGAGGAGTCAAAAGAAGTCACGGGCTCCAACTGAAGCAGGGATCTTATATACCCTGTAGGTATATAAGGGGTGATGACATGTGACCACAATCTGGGTTTGTGCCCAAGTACAACACGTTGGTGGGGATTTGAGGTGCTGACAACTTCAGGGTAAGAGCTGCCACAGCCACCAAAAAAGTGAAACTGGGATGTTGGGCACCTTTTCTTTGTTGGAGATACTTTGAGAGAAAGGGATTTGGAGAGAAAATGGGGGGTGGGGGGTGTCTTCTCAGACCCTACAGGATCGAGCTGGTAGTTCCAACCAACCAGTTAGGATCATTTTAGCTATCCTGGGCTTTTTGTTCTTCCAGTGAAGCTGAGTATTGTTCTTCCAAAGTCTGTAAAGAATTATGTTAGGATTTTAATGGGGGTTGTGTTGAATCTATAGATTGCTTTGTGTAAAATGGCCATTTTTACTATGTTAATCCTACTAATTCATGTGAGTATTGGAGATCTTTCCATCTTATGATATCTTCTCCAATTTCTGTCTTCAAAGATGTGAAGTTCTTCTCATACAGGTCTTTCACTTGTTTGATTAGAAATACACCAAGATGTTTTATATTATTTGTGGATATTGTGAAAAATGTTTTCCCTGGTTTCTTTCTTAGCATATTTATCATTTGCATAGGGCTGCTGGTTTTTTTTTTGTTTAGTTTTGTTTTTTGTTAATATTGTATCCAGCCACTCCACTGAAGTGTTTATCAGCTGTAGGAGTTCCCTGGGAGAGTGTTTGCCATCACTTACGTAAACTATCTTATCTGCCAGTAGTGGTCTCTTTTAGTTGTTTTATTGTCATCAAATGCTCCTTTGAAGCATAGAGAGATGAGGGGAAATTAAAAATTAACTCCAAAGGAAGGGGACATACCTAGTTAGTATCCTCAGGATCGAGAAGATACTTCACATATTTTAAAAGATAAGAAATAAGATTGGAAATTTAAAATTTTAGCCTAATTAATTAAAAGGGCTAAAAGGTCAAGTTCAGAATAATTCCACAAATCGCACAAAAAAAAAAACAGATGAGAAGGTTTAAAATATGTTACAAAAGTTAATAGAGATAGGGACATTTCAGACTCTGTAACTATCAAGTAAGAATTCAAGGGAATGAGAACAAAAGAACGAAACTGTTTTAATATACAAATCTACCTACAGGGAATTACAGTGGACTCAAGAGACTCATACGTGTCAAACATAACTATATTACCTAGCCTAGTAAAAATGTCAAATATGAGATAAAAATAGCAGTTTAATGTATTCAAAAGGGAAAGGAAAGCCTGTTACAAAATGAAAAGAATCAGACAGCGTCATATGTCTCATGAACAACATCAGACGAGGGGGTGGGGGAATATGGATTCTCCGTAAAATTAGTCGAAGGCTTTGTTATTTTCACCTTCCCAAACCTTAATTTTAAATCACACATTCTAAATAGAATGGCAAAATAAAGGTTCAGAAACATAGAGATGGAGGGCCAGTGTCTTTTGAGACAAGTACACAAAATATTGGTCCCAAAAGGGAGTATGATGATCCAAGAAACTGAAACTCGCTCAGCAGTCATAAAAAAAAAATTCCGGGATAGCAGGTGTGCAGGCCCAAAAATAATGTTCCAAGATGAGAATAGATTCCCTCGCACAAAGCCGTAGTCCTAACAAGAAAATATGGGAAGAGAAGAGAGATACCTTTCACATCAACAAGCATTAAGCAAACTATTGGAAACCCCAGGGAAAGGAGAAAATATATTCAATATTTAAAAGCCAAGGGCTTAAATTCCCAAGTGAACTAATATGGAAATCTTAAGAGGAGGCAGGAGAAAGACAAGAGAGAGGAGAAGAAAAGAGAATGAAGAAGGGAGAGGATGGAGGAGGAAGTCGGTAGAGGAGCAGGGAGGAAAATTCCAGAACACTTGACTCCCATTTGAGAAGCCGCTCAGTTCTGCAGACTACGCCCTTCTCAAAGGTCAGCTACGACTCTACATCAAATAATACTTCCTGGATCATAACATTGCACACCTTTATTGGTCTTCAGCTTTTAACTGTTTAAATTTAGTTTAGAAAATAATTTAAATATTTAAATCCTGATAATACATATATATATATATATATATATATATATATATATATAAGTAAATGAGCTAAATGTGAGAAGAGACAAAATCAACTTAGGGCAAAGATAGAAAGGATCCAAAAATAATAATCTCTATAAAAATCTGGAGAATAGGAGGAAGGATATGAGGGATAAATTCATCTTTCTTGATTAAGATTCAGTAAAGATTATCTAAGACTGATAAACAGGGTGATGAATATAAGCACTTGCACATGTATATAATATCATGGAAATATAAACACTAAAATTAGGGAAGTGATTATACCTGGGGTTGATCTGGAGTCCTGAGGCGGGACGTTTTTCATGTGATACCATTCTGCTTTGTGGTGGTTTGAATTAAGAGTGACCACGGAGTAGCCCAGTGTCATCCCCCGGTGGAGTTTCTGTCTTAAGATGGATGTAAGTGTGTTAGCTCCATGCATAATCCCTGCTGCCATGAAGGGCGTGGACTCACTCCCTGGCACTGTAAACTCCCAATAAACTCTCTCTTCCAGAAGTTTACTAGGTTATGGTGTCTCTTCGCAAAAAATAGAAAAGTAGCTAAGACATTCATTCTCAGGAATTTTCATAATAGTATTTTAACTGAAAATAAGATAAAGGACTGAGCTTTTCTGATCTGCTGAGCACCATCTCAGAGTTGTGTTGACAAGGGGGTAGTTTACTTGGATTCCTAAACAAGATGTCAGAGATGGCTTACCTATAGCTAGGTACATTCCCCTGGGTCAACCTCCACTGCCCCCCTTCTCTCTCTCTCTTCCTTTCAATTGGTGATAACAATAATAATAATAATGACAAATGCATTACTGTTCTTTATATGTGGTCTTCCTTGCATGATACCCTTTCTGTACTTGAAATTCACATGCAGGAAATATTTTTGCTTCTCTTTCACAGGAAAAGAAATTAAATTGCTTAACTGGCAATGTGAACCCCAGTTCCCTTTTTTCTTCTTTACTGCCCATCCATGGAAATGACAGTGGACTCTCTCTCTCTTGTGAACTAAACAGACACTAGGGTCCTCTATCCTACCAGAGGGACCCTGCCTCCCTCTTCACTGACATCTCCCGTCTGTCATCTCGTCTGCATTCTGCCCATCCAGGAAAGCCTTCAGTGTTGGCTTGAGAATGTGACTAGACTTTTCACATAACAGACTTTATCTTCTTGATTAAAACATGCCTGGCATTCCTGCGATTCTCATATTCTTATAGATGGGGAACTGATGGTAGGAATTTTTCAGATACTCAGACACGGTGATGCGTCCATCCCCACACCCTTGAACAGACAGGTTGGTAATGGTCTGAACGTGTTCAAAGATCCAGGCATGGAGAACAATGCCTTGGGGGACTGTGAGAGAGGCTCCAGGAACAGAGGCAGAGGGTCCTTTGCCTCAGGTGCACTTTGATCCCTGGGTTGTTCTCGGATGTGATTTCATGCCTCCTGTGACCGACACTTACGTTTAAGTTATAAGACGTGTTTTCTCTTGTTGGATGTCAGAACACAGCCGTAGATAGAACCTACCCGGTGAAAGGATGAGCTGAGTGGTATCCTCGGTGTACCCTGGATCTGGCTATGGCTTCTGTCTTGCTTTGGTGCTTCCCCAGATGTAACCTATAATACATGCCGGGCAATTGAGTTAAAATTGTTCTGTCCTGAGAAGACTCTGGGAAAGGGTTGCTCTGTTAATATTTGGTATATGCTTACTGACATTTATTTACGTGTTCTTCTGAACTTGCAACCTTCTTTGGACCGTTGCTCTCTCTGTTGCATTCATGTGTAGAAGTACAGAGAAACTGAAGTAAGTTGTCTACGGTATTAGGCTGTAGTCTGCCCCATTATTTCAGGTCCTCAGATTCCAGGACCAGCAGACAAGATACGCACAGGTCGATGAAAGTCGACAGATAATTTTGCCTTTGAATTAATTCAAGACCCTTGATTGCAGCAATGTCAGCTCTAGGCAGAGTCTTTGCCAACCATGTCTGCCACCCGGGATAAGTGACCTTGGGGACTCTGTGTCTTACTCTGAGGTAAGAGATGTTACTGCACTACAGCGTCTCTCCAGACAGTCACGCCAGAAACGCAAGCTCCACCTCCCCCCTTGACCTTGTCGTAGATGCTTTGTCTGTTGTTGCTGGAGTTTGCCGCAGCCCTTTGTCCCCAAATGAGCACACAAAGGCTTATATTAATGTAAAACTATTGGCCGATGGCTAGGGCTTCTTATTGACTAGTTCTGCCTTAATTATTAACACAACTCTATTAATCTATGTGTTTCCGTGAGGTCTTATCTTACCGGAGAAGGGTCCAGACCTGCTGCTCCTCCCTCCACTACATGGCATCAGCACCTCTAGCCTACCTTTCCCAGAATTCTCCTAGTCCCCCCTATCTCCCTGCCGCTATTGGCCAAACAGTGTTTAATTCATCAACCAATAAGAGAAACACATACACAGAAGGACGTGTGTGTCCCCCCACTCCCATCAGTTTATTACCAGTCACCCACACCACATGGCTTCTCACGCACGGTGCTACATGGATTTACTGGCTAGCTTTGTCTGCAGACTTGAAAATAACACTGGGCACAGAGCATCAGCTCAAAGGAAACTGGCTCGTCCACGACTGCTTCCCCCTTGGGCAAACACACCAAAGGAACAATAAATGCTATTGTTTCCCACATCCACGCTGTCCATTGTTTGCTTAATGTTAAACAAAAGGAGACAAAGGCAGAGAATTTATTTTGTTACTCTTCCCTCTCCTTTTCCTGCCTAGCAGAACCAAATCTCTCACACTAGAAGCAAGATATGGCTGAATGAAACACTTAAGGACTGAGCTCTTTAGCAATTGTCTTAAGAAAGTTTTTTGTTGTTGTTTTTTTGTTTGTTTGTTTGTTTTATTTGGTTTTCTGAGACAGGGTTTCTCTGTATTGTTTTGGAGCCTGCCCTGGAACTCTCTCGGTAGACCAGGCTGGTCTCCAACTCACAGAGATCCGCCTGCATCTGCCTCCTGAGTGCTGGGATTGAAGACGTGTTCCACCACCAATGCCGAGCTAAATGTTTACAAGGTGGCTAGAAATAATAATTTAAAAACACAGACAAAATTATCATGTTTCTGGTTAAAAGCGATAACTAACATTTGTCATAAAAAAGAAAAATCAAAGCGTGGTATATTTTTAAACACTAGGGAGAACTCAATCGAAAGGAAACTAACAAAGGGGCCGGGCCTGTGCCAGCAGTTCTCAACCAAGGGCTCCAGGCTGCAAAAGTGAGCTAGCAGAGCTTGCTCTGAACAGAGCAGAGAACCGCCTCTTGGCCTGCACAGGGTCACCAGCACCAGACAACAACAGAGGTTGCCACGCGTGTGTTGAAATTGCTATTACCTCGAAATGCTGAGTTTTGGCAATGTGCAAGAAGACAAGGATCGTGTGAGTATGAAAATGGACTTGGAAGGTGGCTCCCAACTTGATTTCTAGGCTAGTGAGGCTGTGCATTAACTAACTCTATCGAGGCACACATTCCGAAGAAGTCACTGTCACTTATGAAGTAAACGGTCTCTCTCCTTTGAGACTACATGCACTGTTTTTTTTTTTTCTCAAAGAGCTACAGTCTTTGGGACATAGCTATTCTTTATTACTGTGATGTAGGTGACACTTCGTGACAGTGGTGGCCACTACCTCTCTTCCTAACGTTCCATATTAATAAAATAACATCTACTCATTAAGTTGATATCTGAGCTTCTCTTGTAACAGCTGGTTCTAAAACTGTTACTTTGATGTCCCCCACTAAAAATCATCTAATTGTGGTGTTTCTTTATAAAAAAAGGGGGGGGGGGGGTAATCCATTAATCAATATGAGAGTGTACTTCAAGTCCTCCCTACCAGCCTTATCTGAGATTAAATCTTTCATTCTTAAACAAAAATAATTCCGATACAAACCCATCGGCCTGTGTGTGCTTTCTCCAACACAAACCACTTAATGAATCCCCCCTGCATCCGTCACTTAGACTTACATTCCCATTTCTTCCTTGAGTGCAGTTAAATGGGCTCCCTGGTTCCCAACCTTCATTCTCCTCCTATGTAGCTCGGAGATCCTCTGACAATTCCACTGGGCATCTAGCAATCTGAGTCTAAGGTTTTCCTTATCTAATCAGTTCCCCCCCCGCCCCACCCCCCGGTGGTAGCATTTTAAAAGCAATTAACTCTCCCACCATTTTTAAACTTCAAGGAGATCTGCAAACTTAAGAAACTTCCTTGGCTGCCTCGCTGCCCCTGCAGGAAGCACTTGCTAGCAGGATCACGTGAAGTGACTTTATTTATAGGCAAAGAGGAAAGAAAATGTAAGTAGGCTGAATTACACATATAGAAAGATGCTCTTCTCCACCCAAAGTGCCTGCTGTTTCCTCCCCCACAATGAGAGGCAGCTGCCCGGGTTCAAACCCAGCACCGATCCTTAGTAACCATGCCTCCTGAAGTGGGCACGGAGCCCTCCCGGCGACTCGGTGTCTTTATCTATGAGGTAGTGACAGTTCCTTCCTCACCCGGAGACGCAGTGGCGTCTAAGTGATGGGCAGGTTGGATGCAGCCGGAAGGTGGCCTTCATTAACTGCTAACCAATTAAACACCTAATTTATTAGAACGGATCATGTGGGTGATCTTGGAATAAAACTAGTGGAAACACTTTCAAATGCAAATCAAGCGGTTTGGCTTTACCGTGAGAAAATTCCAATTTCTACTTCGCAGCTGTCTTCCCAGTGTTCAGCAACACTGCAGGCACTGACTTCAAATAAACAGACGTGCTAAATGAACCAACAGGTGGGTGCAGAGAGGCCTGCCCTCTGAGCCGTGACTGGATGCATGTGTCCTCGCTTGTTTTGAGCCCATCGAAGGAGCATCAGCTGCAGACAGGTAGGGTGTTAAAGAGAAAACACCCTACTGAGAGCTCCCAGCTATAGCTGAATTACACGCTTTGCCGTCTGCAATTCCAAACCATTGGGCAATTCTATTACATCTTGTCCTTCTACCAAGACAACTACTAGAAACCCTTTCTGCTGTTCTCTTATTTAAATCAAGGACTACGGTTTGCACACACACACACATACACACACACACACACACACACACACAAATGAGATTCCTCTCAGTCTAAACCACCATGAAAGAAAGAAAGAACACTGAAATGAACATCATAGATTCCCAGATGAAATTGGTTCTGAAGAGCAGGGGCTGAGCTCAGCTGAGTTCACTTCCACTTTGAAGTCTTGATCTCAGGGCAAGGTGGCAACCCTCCTCGTGCTGCCTACATTGCCAAGGCGTTGTGGCTTCCAACAATGGCTACTTCTGAGAAAGGGTTGGAGCTGTAGAAACATGCATATGGATGTTAGGATTGACTGGCTCTCCACACACTTCCTGGTGAAACAGTGATTTGAAGCAAGGGTTGGGTCTGAGGAGACGGTTCAGTGGGTAAGCTGCTCGCTAGTGAACATGAGAACCTGCGTTCAGATCCCGCAAACGCACCCCGAAATTTGCACATAATGGCAAGTACTTATAATCCCAGCACTGGGGCAGCTGGGGGATCACCAGAGCTCACTATCCATGGAGGCTTGCAAAACCGTGAGCCCTGGTCCAGGAGACTCGGTCTTGATAAAATGATGTAGAGAGTGATAGAGGAAGATGCCAGCCATCAAACTGTGACCGCCACATGTGTACACCTCCACACATAATGCACCATATGGACACATAGAGAGATAGGTTAGATAGATAGGTAGATAGATAGATAGATAGATAGATAGATAGATAGATAGATAGATGAGAAGACAGACAGACAGATTCATATATATACAGAGAACTCTTGAACAATAGACTTTGCATGCCAGGAACACTCACGGAAGAATACTCATGTCCTAATGGTTATGATCGTCTGTATCAATGATGCGGTTTTCTTTGGAGCACAGTAATTACCCAGAATGCTGCCTGCTACCACGATCTTTTCTTCTAGACAGCACATACATTTCCTCTCTGCCTGCACTACAAAGTCTTCGTGAGAACCATTACATACCCAAAATAAGTAAAGGCTAGCCTTCACAGTTTAAGGGCCCAGATTATTTTAATATTCTAGGAGTAACCAAGACAACAAGAGTTTAAGAAACACAACGTTACTGCCAATAAAACTTTCTGATTTTGTTCAATTTTGTAAGACAGTTGTTCTTTAAAACTGAAAATAAATGGTGTTAAGTTTCAATGACACTTGGAAAAAAAAAGCTTAGTATTAACTTCCAGCTTCATAATTTAATCCCACACCAGTAAAATCACCATCAAAAACTTTGTGCGTGCACACACACACACAGAGTTTATTTATAAGCTAGAGATATCACATCTTTGGGCACATATTTATAAATAGACCCCAAGAAATTTTCATGGAAACGTTAACGATTTCCATAAAAAAAATCCTCACATACTGCATGGCACTTGCATATAACGTTTTAATTAATTACCTATTCGCAAAACACTTGGGTGCTTGCACGCCTCGGCGTGATTAATGCGGCATTAGTGTGAGGACACCGCCAAGAGTGCCTCATAAGCCTCTCTCCAAGATGCTGCAGATTCGCAGAGGCACCACAGCTCAGTCAGTGACCCAGCGGCCTGGCAGAGACTGCTCCAATCTGTTCTGCACGAGACTCAGCCTCCTCCGGCCCTGTCTGATTTAGGCCAGACGAGTCACATGGGAAATCCTCGGGCTACAAGGAAAGCTGCAGCCAGACCATGTGGCACTTTGCAGCCCCCAGAAGCCAATTCAAAAATAGACAGTGTCCTTCCTTCCTCCTGAACAAATGCTGCGCTTGCAACTGCTCTGGAGAAACAACAGGAGAGCGGAGAAGAAGCAGAATTGAAGAGGTCGCCTTTTTTAAGCTGCTAATGCTTAACTTTGTGTCAGGACACTGGACTCCGCAGACGCCGCCCTGATCCCTTCTACAAAAACACCTGCAAGAAAGACGTACAAAAGGATTCCCTGATGGGGGGGGGAGCCTGGAATTCAGAGGCTTGAGGAGCAGGGGTCTGGGTGCCCCCCCGTGCTTGCCCCCACTTCAGACAGCTCCACCATTCCATTTTTAAAAACAAAGTTGGGAAATCTGTAGCCTCCTGAGCGGTCTTTATATTTCCAACTGATAAACCCACGAGACGACCAAAGGCCCACACATCTACACATGCGTAGAGAGAGCAGACGAAAAGCTGGCCAAGTATGGCTGAGCCTCGAAACATCTGCCACGCACGCTCTAGCAGTGAACCAAGGGGTCCCAGCCAGCAGCAAAAGTGGCAGAGGTCTAGTTGTTTGTCAGTCATCAAGGGGTACGGAGGAAGAGATGGTGAGGAAAAGGGCACACTGATGGGTGACATCCCTCTGTCTCTATGCTTCTCTTCGTGGTTGATGAGTACAACACAGTCAGGCCATCGGGGCAGGGAGGTAGGAGGGACTAGGAGCCGGCTAGGGACATGAAGGCAGAGAGGGGAACTGCAAAGAGACGCCAGGTAGCAGAGGAAGGAATAACAGGTCCGGACCCTTCTCCGGCAAGCCAAGACCACGTGGAAACACTTAGGTCTACAGGAATGGATTAGCAATTAAGACGGAACTAGCCAGTAAGGAGCCCCAGTCATCGGCCGACGGTTTCATAATGAATATGCGTCCCTGTGTGTTCATTTGGGGCTGAAACAGCTGCAAAGAGACACCAGCAACAATAGCATCAGCTAGAACCTTCTTTCTAACCACCCCACACACCTGACGCCGCACAGAGGGCACCAGCAATGTTATAACCCTCCCAGGTTTTGTGCCTATCTCTTTGATCGGGTGAGGAGGGGTTATCTCTGGCTCTATTCAGTCTTGCTATGGCTCGTTCTGTCACTTCCCATCACAGACACCTAAATAAGAGCCATCCCGCTACAGCTCCAAGGGATGAGGAAAAACATTCCAGAACATCTGTTCTATCCCATGACGAAGGGACCAGTGCGCTGCCTAACAGGAGTCCTGGCTCCGGCTTGAAGTAAAAAACAGGTGACCAGCATTTCTCCCCCCAGAAGATGAAGGAGGTGAGCGCCTACAGCTGTATCTTTGTCTGGTAGTGACAAAATCCTGACTGCACCTTTCTAACCACTCTCCGGGAAAGTGGCTCTTAGGATCTCCCTCTCTGTATGTTTTCTCCAGCCAAGTTTTTCAGCCTCCTGCCAATTCTGTGAGCCCCAAAGGGTCTTCAAGGCAGCATTTCTCTCCTGAAGGCAGCCAACATCCATATCCTTTGCATGCAATCAAGCAAATGACCTGACATTACCACACACACACACACACACACACACACACAGCTCCCCTGTGGTGGACCACGCCACCATTCAGATACACTAACAAAAATAACTCTATGGTTCCTCTAAGCTTGCCTGACTCCGGGCCTCTTCTCTATCCACTGGGGCTTTTACCAGCACTGGTCACGCTGTCTCTGCTCCTTTGGGACATAAATCTCAGCCAGCCTCCTGCTACTTTTAAAACCTGGGGATTTCTTTCTCAAGGAAGTAGAGGACATATTTTTGAAACATAAAATCAAGGCAGACAAGATGCCAGTCCTTGTGACTTTCCAGGCCGGCTGGAGCCTAACCCTGGTAAGCAACAACACACAAATTTCCAAAACTAACTCCTGTCATAAAGATGTGCGCTCCCGCGCATGTGATGACAATTAGCAAACACAGATGGTCTGGATCGCCACTCACGCTTTTAAAGATTCCAGGATCCTTGTGTCGGCAGAGTTCAGAACACGTTTTGGTTTCTCTCTGTTCCTACCACAGTGACCTTGAACAAAGTCTTCTTGCCCATTTAGCTCTGAAGCTATTTTTTTGCTGTGACATTTTTCATTGTCCCTTAGTAAGGGACAATGTCGCCCGATGACACAGGGTGCAGTCCGTATCCTTGCTGCGCTCAATGAAAAGGGAAGGGTAGGCCTTGCCACTTGGCAGACAAAAATCTTGGAATCAGCTACAGCGTCTTTTCCTTCTCTCCGGGGAACCCTTTCTGAGGGGATCTCATCCACCCATCTGGGTGCATAAGAGAGGACAACAGGAGTGCATCTGTAGCTAACCCTAACCTCTAGAGAGTAAGCAAGAAATTCGCTGCTGGAGTCGGGAGCCGCCACAGTGCAAGTGTTATCTCTGCCACTGCAGCAAAAATAGCAGGCTTGCCCTTCTGGCTTTGACCCTGTTGTATAGTCTTAGAAGTCCCACAAAGTGATGCCTCATAAGAGCCCCTACCTGTGAGGAGGAGGGGACTAGGGGTGGGCTAGGGGAGCCGGAGGAAGGGTGAAGGGGAGAACTGTGGCTGGAATGTAAAATGAAATTTAAAAGAGTAAATGAATTATAAGAAGATTTTTATTTGGTTTTTTGAGACATGGTTTCTCTGTATTGTTTTGGAGGCTGTCCTGGAGCTCGCTCTGCAGACCTGGCTGTCCTCGAACTCACAGAGATCTGCCTGCCTCTACCTCCCGAGTGCTGGAATTAAAGGTGTGCACCACCAACGCCTGGCTATAAGAAGATTTTTTAAAATTATCAAACAATAAAAAAGAAAAAATATTCTGATATGAAAATTAAAACTAAGATGTGAAATTTAAATAGGCAGCAGCAGAAACAAAAAGTCCTACTAAGCCCCCTGTATCTGAGGCTTCCTCACCATCCACAGTGCTGTTGGGAAATAATGGGGCCTTCGGGAGGTAAGGCCTAAAGGAGAAAAGTTAAGTTCTTGAGATTGTACTCCTGAGGGAAATATTAGTTTCTCCCTCGTTCTTTGCCTTGACTGCCATGAGGTGAGTTGCCTGTAGGCTCACCACACTCGTCCTGACATGATATGCGCTACAACCTTACCGTAAGCACAAACAGCAACAGGACCAGCCAACGATGGGCTGAAACTTCCAAAACTGTGAACCAATAAAAATCTTTCGCCCATTTTCAACAGGTTATCCCAGGCATTTTGTTAGTGTTAAAGGAAGGATTAACGTGGCAGTGGGGGAAATTTCTGGGAGGATCCAGCTATTTCCTGGAAACTTAACTCCCAACACTGACTTTCACACACAAAAGGGATTTAGACACTTCCCAGGTCAAGACCTACCTGACGAATACAAGGTGAACTTGGGGGCTTATACTGTAGTATGTATATTACACTAAGAGGCAGAAACTTTTTATAACAAGAAGCTAAATAAGACCTCTTGTCAGCCCCAGGAGATGTTCAAGGACATCTTTATTCACTGTTCTTCATAACATTCTGCTTTAAAGAATTTGTGGGACGCATTTTTTTCATTATATATTATATTTTTATATTATCTGCCAAAATTTTCATTATAAGCTTAAAAGGTAGGTTCTTGTTAATAGAAGGCACAAGGTATTAAACATTTTAGAAGGCAAAATAAGGTAGGGCTCATGTTTCTTATTACCCCTTACTTTAGTGTGTGGGAGGGTGTAATCCTGCCAAAGGTGTCATAGAAACCTTTAAGATGGCCATAAAAATAGATTATTTGGGGGGAAAGTGAGAGAATGAATTTATAAAGCAGATAGCTGGAAGACAAAAGACATGGAGGTTGAGACTTTTGAGTGCCAGTGTTAATACAACCTTAAAGCAACCTGTACCTGAGCATGCTTGGAAACTTATTGTGTACACGTAGCCACACTTGGCATGTATGCAGCGAAGCAGATGAGAGGCAAGCTAACTCTCCTGGGTGCTTTCTGGGTTTGCTAAACAGGCTTGAACAGAAAACCTTACTTGGTATGACTTTCTTAAAACCAGGTGACAAGGCCTCATGGAAATGGCACCCACCATACTCAAGAGGAACGCCTGGGTTCATGCCTAGACTCAGCTCTTGAACACTGGGTACCGAGCTCCCCTGAATTCCAGTCTTATGCCTTAAAATGCCAACAAGGCCATAAAATGTTTCTCCAGTTTTATGCACACTTAAGAACTTGTGCTGTACACATTGAAACTCCCTGCTAAGACCCCCGCCAGCAACCACAGTTTAGAGTGAGGCACTGTCAACAATCTGAAGCTGGTAGATTCAGAACTTCTGAAGGGAAGAGAGTATCTAAGTGCATCATTTCTTGCAACCATACTGTGATAATCATATATTCCCATGCTCCATAGGGAAAGGTGCCTTTACTAAGCTGTGGCTACTTTAAACATCGCTGTGACTATCATTGTAAATTAATCCTATATTATTATTTTTTAAATATTTTCTGAACACATAGACTACTGCTCAATATACCCCCCAAGGATATTTCTGAGGGAAATATTGTTAGTGAGTCTGTTTTTTAATTTTTTCCTTCAAGTATGTACACTAGAATGTACGGCACTTAGATGCCCCTTGTCTGGTAGAAGTGTTATGTTGCCTCAAACCCCAAAGATCTCCATAAAACTGGGTTTTTCTCTTTTTTTTTCCTTAAGAACTGATGACTATATTTGGTCCAGATTTGGCAGAAGTCTGGAGTTAGGTCAAAACATGAAAATGAATTTATACTTGTTGCCATGAGATTATTCAGGACAGCATGCTATTTATATAATATATGAGCTGTGATAATTGAATCATGCAATTCTTGGGGGCAGTCTAGAATGACAGTCATTTTCAAACCCAAGGTGCTTAAGCAGAACTCAACAGAACATCGCATGTGATCACTAAAGAATACACACTCTTTCCAGCCCATAGAACTTTCCCCAAAGGTGACCACATGTTACGACAAAGCTCAAGTCTCAACACCTATAGGAAAGCTGAAGCCATGCCCCACATTCTGTCTGACAAAACAGGAATAAAGCTGACTATCAGCAACAGAAGCCACAGGAGGCACACAGACTCTTGGAAACTAAACAACGTGCTGCTGCTGCATCACAGCTGGGTCAAGGAGAAAAATCGAGAAGGTTTTTTTTTTTAATGACTGATTTATGGGGACAACAACAACATAATACCCAAACACAGAGGTTAATTATATCAAACATAAACTAAACAACATAATCCAAACACAAACATGGAAAAGAATTGCTGGATCACATGAGATGTTAAATTGTGATGAAATTTTAATGGGGCAGACCTCTTGGTAACACAGTCAACTTCAATTCAGCAAAGTTAAATTGCAAGCAAACAATTATTTTTTCCCCCTTAGAATTCTTCACGCCACACTGTACAGCGTTTCCATTACATCATATACTTGAGTACCTCAATATATGGCTGAAGATGGCAATAACGCTATCTGGAAAGGAGGCCTAATATATTTATTAAATATACTTACAAGATGAACAGGGATAGAGGCTCTGGGAATGTGGCTAGCTTCCAACAGAGAAAACTTTTTCTTTTTCTTTCCTTAAATATCTCACCGGTTCTACGCACCCTTGTCCACGCCCCTTTTGGGGGGTGGACAGTATTTTGAGCTCACCCCTACATATGGCTTTCTGCTGTCTCATTGCTACCTCTCTTCTGAACTTCCTGAAGCTGAGTAAGACTGTCCACAAAGATATTTCAGCAGCATCTCCAAATGAAGTAAGTGCTCTGTCCATAGCTGTTTCTTCCCATACCCAACAACAACTCTTCCTTCATGTTCCCTCTCTTGGGATCCTCCTCCAGTCATTTATGTTTGTGCTTGTATGCTTACATTAATCAAGTGTTTAAAGACTCTCATGTAGTAAATTATTTCCTTCACGTAGACTGACAATTCCTAATCTGAACATCTGGAACCAAAAGCCTTCAGAAGCCAAAAGCTGGTGAGCCTCAGGATCGCACAAGGGGAAGGTTCCATATCTAATCTTATACATCGGGTTGCTGACACATGTGTTCCATACTAAAACTGATAAAAAATAAATAAATAAATTGCATCTCAGACTACACATATATGATAAATATGGAAAACTAAGGAATTTTTTAGACTTTGGGAACATTCCCAAAATATAACCCTAAATGTATGCAAATATTTACAAATAAAAAAATAGAAATAGCTTTGAGCCTAAGAATTTCAGATAAGATTACTCAACATTTATTCTTGTTTTCTCTGTATTTTGTCTTTCATCTCATTATACAGATGACAGAAGATAATAAATAAATTTTCCATGCTATCAATATTTTTTTTAATTTTGCCCACTTCCTTCCCTATACTGTATTCTGAAAAACAAAACAAAACAAAACCCTTAGGCTGATATTTCAAATTGCTGGTTTAGTATTACACTGTTTCCTGGCTGTAACACAGTTAACATTATATTTTTCTTCTCGTCTAATGTTTTAATCTGTATTTCAGAGATCTGGAATTGAGTCTGCATAGCTTCCCACTCTAATTTTACAGGCGTTTATTTTTCTTTCATAAATGTGAAGACACGGATCAACCTGAATGTATCCTGTATTTTCATCTTGGAATCTTTTTCAGACAATTTTACCATCCCACTTTTTCTGAAGTGTGTGTGTGTGTGTGTGTGTGTGTGTGTGTGTGTGTGTGTGTGTGTGTGCAGTAATGGTGTATCATTTTCAGATACTACTCTTCCTCAGGTCTTTGTAATTATTTCTATTTTGTGTGAGCTAATTGTTCTTTCTAGTAAATGTTCTGCTTAGCTCCATTTGAGCTCTTCTTTCAGCAGGAGATATACATTTGCTAGGGTTTTTTTTTTGCACCTTTCTCTGAGATTTATGATAGAAGAAAAATTTCAGAGAATGGTGTCTTTTAAAATTCTTTTACATACATGTATTCAGTGTATCTTGGCCAGCTTGTCCTTCTCTCGTATCCCTCAATATTCATGTCTTTTTTTAATGACCTACCAAGTTCGATCATTTCTACTGGTATGCAAATGTGTGGGGTCATCCACTGGGTATAGGAAAATTAACAATGGCCATCCTCTCTCCAGATAAAAGTAACTCTTCTCAACTACCCTTAAGCCCTCAGCTGGGGATTGATGGGGGAACATCCTTCTGTATCTATACTTCTCTTATTGGTTGATGAATAAAACACTGTTTGGCAATAGCCAGGCAGGAAGCATAGGTGGGGCTACCAGACCTGGGGAAGGCTGGGGAAGAGGAAGGCAGAGAGATGCCATGCAGCAGAGAAAGGAGTAACAGGTCTGGACCCTTCTCTGGTAAGATAAGGCCACATGGAAATACTTAGATTAATAGAAATGGATTGGTAATTAAGACAGAGCTGGCCAGCAAGAAGCCCTAGACATCAGTCAACAGTTTCATAATTAATATAGCACCTGTGTGTTGATTTGGGGCTGAAGCTAATATTCACTTACCAGTGAATACATACCAAGTTTGTCTTTCTGGGTCAGGGTTACCTCACTAAGGATGAATTTTTTCTAGTTCCATCCATTTGTCTGAAAATTTCGTGATATCATTGTTTTTACAGTTGAATAATACTCCATTGTATAGAGTACCATGCTTTCTTTATCCATTCCTCCATTGAGGGGCATCTAGGTTTGTTTTCTGGTTCTGGCTGTTATAAATAACGCTGCTATGAACATAGCTGAGTAAGTGTCCTTGTGGCATGATGAGCATCCATGATTTTAAAACCCCAAATCCAAACTGCTCCAAAATCCAAACCTTTTTGGTGATAACCATGATATCCATGTAGAAAATTCCACAATGGGCCTAAGGTAACAGGACACAGCCAAAATACAGATGTACCAAATTATTGTATAAAATTAACTTTAGTATATATGAATAAGGTATATATTAAGCATAAATGAACGTATTCTGTGTTTACACCAGGGTTCCATACACAAGATTTCTTATTCTGAATACAAATATTCAAACTCCACACAAGAGTCTGAAACACTTCTTTTTTCCCAAACACTGTAGACAAGGATACTCACCCACATCCCTCTTGGTGACATGTAACTCATTCTATTTAATCCATTGGTATCTCCAGCTAGGTCATCCAATTTTGAGAACAGATTATAGAGTTCTTTTTCTGTTTGTTTACAAATTTTAAGGACCACCCATCATGAGGTCCTGCCCTTCATAGTATTTTAAAAAAGATTATCTTTGCTTCAGTAGCCATAACTCTATTCGGTAAATGAATTCAAGGAATTGAGTAATTAAACTTGGGGAAAATTGATACAATCATGCTAGGATTTCGTTATTATATCCTTGGAATACAGGAAAAAGAACTTCCTTTCTCTTGAAATTCTGAGGCTATCCCAGTCTCAGGTTCTGCGCCTTCCACCTGAGAAGCACCCAGAAGACAAGACGCCATGAACTCTGCTGGTCATCTGCAAGCCTTACCTCTAGATACAGTGTGACCATGTACCCAGCCACATGCCCTACAAGATTGTGTATCTTCTAGGAGCAGAGAATAAATAAAGAGAGTAGGGACTAAACTAATGCTTAAATGCCACACTTTCTCTGGTTTGCTCTCAGAATAGCCCTAAGCTTATACAAAACTCCTGCTCCCGTTTTTCAAATTGGTAAATCAGAATTAATGGAAGTTGAATGACTCTGGATCTAGGAATGCAGGAGAACTGAATTTAATGGTATGCATACGGTCTCCTGAAATTAATCCCCCTCTATGGACACCCCTAAAGAATATGAAGTGTCTGATGTCAGGAAAGAGGGAAGGGGGACAGTGTAAACCCCTTCACATAGAGGAAACAAAAAGGCATGCTGCGTAAAACTGGTCTTTAGATAATTTGGAGTCCTAGTTCATCCCTTCACTCAACTCAAACAGCTTCAGGACACTGCTAATATTATAAATAGAGTAGTCATCCACATACTGGTGGCCACAGCACTGTGTCATATTTCTACACGCCCAAGTGTGCTGGCTAGTTTTATGTCAACTTGACATGAGCTAGAGTCACATGAGAGGAGGGATCCCAATTGGGAATGTGCCTCCATAAATAAACAAACTCTTTTCTCCCCAAGTTGCGTTTGGTTATGGTGTTTCATAACAGCAATAGAAACCCAAGACAGCAAGGGATCCATAAGAAGGTAAGCATCTCAGAGGACTTATAAAGGCTATGTCATCAGATTTTGTGTATACAAATTTCTACCACCTTCAGTATTTTTCATTAGATGCATATTGTAGTGCAATCAATATAGAGCTACAAAATATCTCACATAGCTATGTAGATCCTAAGTTATTGCTACTGCTCTTCTTTTTATTACATACTTACTTAATGCTTATACTATGTGCTAGGAAATGTGTTAAGACCTAAGTACACTATCTCACTCATTTCTCAAAGAACTGTGAGATAGATAACATCATTGTTATATTTTTAAATGAGAAGACCATGACTCAGAATAAGAAAACACATCCAAGGTTATCCGGTGAATACACAATAGAACTGTGCTTTATTCTATGGCCCTTACTGGATTTCAGTCCTGGCTCTTCCCTTCTGTAAACAGTGTCCTTCATCAGTGTCCAATCAAAAGATTATATTTAGCCAGGTACTAATAATGTGTTTGACATTATCATCCAATTGAACTGCATGAAAAACTATTTTGGAAGACCAAAAATGGCAAAGCATTCAACCTAATAGACTAAACTTTAGATATTAATATACGCAGCCTTTGGTTTCTTGTCTGTGTTGTTTCCATTTTGTACAATACATATAGATAAGGCTGGTAAAATATTATTACTGCAAACCCAGTAAGAAGCTAACATTAATTAATCCTTTAAGTAGTTCACTAATTTTGATCCCAGACAGTCTGGATATAAATAATAAGACAAACACCCTAAAAAAAAGATCTGAGAAGAAATTCTTTCCCTTAAAATAACACACAAAAGCTGTGGATGGTAACTTCATTCTGCACACCGACCCTACAGCACTTCTACACAAAAAGACTGAACTCCTAGAAAAGAGAAGGAGCCAAAACAGATGCTACCAATGCTCTCTGGTAACAAAGTATGACAGCCAGCTTCTCTGTCTCCTCTTTACTGGTCCTGTGTCCTTACTTCCTGGACTTCCTGGCCGTAACGGAAACATTCTCCTTCTTTAAGAGCAAGTTTGCCCATCTGTGCCCTTTCTTCAAGCTTCTGCCACCTTCTCTAGAACCTGCTTTTATGAATTTTCCCCTATCTGTACCTTCAAGTACTCCCCTCTACCTGGCTGGACTCTCGGAACACAAACAAGCTTACTTGGTCTCCTATGCTGAGCATTAGTATATAAACACACGAACACACACACACACACAGAGAGAGAGAGAGAGAGAGAGACAGACAGACAGACAGACAGACAGACAGACAGACAGACAGAGACAGAGTCTCTCCTGAAACTCTTTTTCACCTCTCTCCCATGTGGAAGAAGGAATATTAATACTTACTTCCCATAATTTCTCACCCACTATTGACATGTCTTCTCAAGGCAACCTGGCTTTGGACTCCCTTTCTGAAATCATTTGCAGGAATGTCACAAGGGACTTCCTAATGGATACACATTGTCTACTAGATCTCTTTCTTGCTAGCTTTGAGTTAATGCTGTATCTTCCCTCTTCCTGTATTCCATCAGGAACCCGTGAAATCTATATTTCTACTTGATTGTTTTCCTGTGTAGAAGGAAGTCTCCCTGGCTTTGTATCCCATCTTTCACCACTCGTATGCAGCCCATCAACCATCAAATGAAGCCAAAATTTTCATTCTAGATAACCCAGAGTGTTGCAGGATTCCCACCTGGGTCCCATTGCTGCTTTAACACAGGAGACACTACATTAATTATGAAGCTGTTGGTCGTTTGCTACGGTTTCTTAATGGCTATCTCTGACTTAATTATTAACCCATAATTACTAATATATATTTTTATAAGGTCTTATCTTACCAAAGACCCAGCCTCATATGTTGTCTCTTCCCGGGATCAATGACGACTCCCCACTCTTGAATACATTTCCCAGAATCCTCCTCGATTCCTAATACCACCTATCCTGCTTCCCTATTGGCCAACAGTGCTTTATTTATCAACCAATAGGACAGCGTATACACAGATGGACTCCCCCCACCACCAGAGCTTTCATGCCTTTCCACCATCATTACCCTTAGTTGGTACGATGCTTAACCTGAACAATTTCCTGCTTCAGTATCGCCAAAGCACTTCGTGTATTTCACTAATAATGCAGAAAAGCAAAGGGAATAGTATAGGGACCTGGGACTTCAGGTGGTTTGGGCTATGCGTAGGCTGCTCTCCTTCTGATAATAATGCGATTGACAGCCTGAGACACACATCTGCACACACTTTCACACAAACTCATTTCCTTAAAGTGCACTAGCAACTTGTTAGCAACACACTGCTTTACTGTGCAGACACCCACTAGGAACAACGGAGTAAGAGTCTTCTCCCCTCAGACGTAGTCTGTCCAATAGTACTCCAAATGGAAAGGCCCATCTGGCCTGAACTGGTTTGGGTTGCCTACTCTAAAAGTCAAAACTGTGTCCCCAAGTAGACTTTAAAGGAGAATTCCCTTTTTGCCACCTAATGCCTGTGCACAATTGGGCACGTATATGACGGCAGTCAGGTGCATCGTGGGAAGGGACACGCACAGTAGAGAAATAATTACATGATGCAATCTGTCAATCAAAATGGAGAAATACTCTTACCCTTTGGCAATCAAACTCCATCCTTTTGGGTCCCATGAAGGCAGTCCCCCAACTGGAGTCCTGATGTATCTCCTGACTTGTGTCCCGTTGTCATGACAGCTCGCTTCTGGCCTGCACTATTTGCTTTACATAAAGTATCCTTGGTTCTTCTCAATCTATGCGGACTTTCATTTCATTCTTCAATAAAAGGCTAAGAGTCTGAAAACACCCAGCCTTGAGACCACCAACCTCCAGTGACAGCAAGCTGCCACAGCCCTTCCTGCCTCCATTTCTGCTTTCGTCCTCGCTGAACCTCATCAGAATAGGCACAGCGTTGCTTCCCAATTTGCCTATCCTGTAGCCCTAGCAAGCAGCTGGCCGAAGACATAGGTTTATCAGAGTCAGGACATCTATTTGGTATGGCTTATGTATGGTTTATATGCTATAATTAGTGGTGGGAGTCTGTACTAAAACATCTTTAGTCTCTTCTAACACTAATAATTAATGGTGTAAGACACCAAAAACTTCAAGAGGTAATTAACACGATACTCTTTTTTACTCCCTGAGCTAAATGTTTTCACAAAATACGACCCCTTTCAGGTTCTTATCCAAGGAAGGCTCCCCACACTGAACAAATAAAACAAACTCTCTTGAGAACACTAATCAGTTTCCCGAGTCAGCCAACTGCTTACTGCGGAATTCTTGACTTCTACTTTAAAAGTCCAAAATGACAAATTATCTCACAGGTGCCTGGGCAAATACTTCATCGCTCTCTGAAATGTCGGTGCTGATGCTGGCTGCTACTCGATTTTTGCCTCATTTTAAACCAATAGAAATATGTCTTCCTGCCAGCTCACATTCAGTTTTATAAAAAGCTTTTTTTTCTCCTTCTTTATTTTTTCCCCAGGATATAATTTCTTTGATGAGCTTCTTGTCATTTCTAAACCTTGAGGAATTAAAATCTCTATAATTTCACCCCACTGGGGAGCAGGGAGAAGAATCCAAGCAGGGAAAGAATACAGGACTTGGAAGAAACCAGAGCCAGGGGCAATTCCGAAGGTACCATTTACTAAATAGCCTCAGATACTAAAATAATAAGAACGTAGGGGAGTGATTAAAGACCTTATTACCTGACATTAATCCCCACCAAAGCCTTGCAAAGTCAATGCCATTATCCATATTTAATAGATTAATAATGGAGATTCAGAGAGGTTTGGTCCCTGCCCCGGGGTTACCCAGATAATAAGTGGTTGGACCTCTGCCACGTGTTGGAATGACCTGGAGTTTTCTGAGGAACAGTGCACATGCTTGAGGGTGCCCTGCTCAGGTCCCACTATTCCCATGAAAGAATTCCAGCCACATGTTCAGCTTGCCTTCACGCTGAGCACTGTGCTGTGAAACGCTTTTCATTTGTTTCATTTAATTACTGAATGAGTAAGGGACAGGCAGTGAGATTTCTCAAGTTCTTGCCTAATCAATTATGAATGGAGCAGTTATTCCCACATAGATAAGGAAATGTAGTTTAGGACCTGAAGCTTCAGGGGATCTGACAAAGCACGCGTGGCCCCCACACAGTCCGTATTCAAAAGCAATGCTGCTGCCTCCTCTGCTGTCAGCCTGACTGATGGCTCCTCCCATCCTGAGGATGTTGCCTAAGATAATCACCAGGAGCTCAATCTGCTCTCCCAAAGTTTGTGGTACAAAGTCATATTCAACTGGGCTGGTCCCCAGGGTTCTGTAAAATTATCCTTTACTACACCGCCTATACAGAGAGCCTGGTGCCTCTCACTCGGGACGCCCCCCCTAGAAACAAGTGCCCTTGATAGGCTATGTTTGAGTGCAAGGGGTTCTTAGCATACCTTTTCTGCACTGATGCAGCAATGAATCACCTGTGGCTTTGAAACCTGGGAGCTGGCCTTCCATGACAGGCCTGCCCATTGGCTCAGGGACCTAGACGCATCACCTAACCACTCTGGGCCTCGGTATACCTATACGCGACATGGAGATGGTGTCCATATAATGAACCCCTCCGAGAGCACCTGTTACTGTTTAGCAAGGTCATCCCTGAAAACTCACTTAGAGCAGTGTCTGGGGCAGAGCAAGATTCCATAGATGTGTAGCGGAAACATGCATGCACTTGTTCAGCGGCAGGATGAGATCGGAGAGGACAGGGGAACACAGCGAGACTGCTGAACAGTGGGAGACTCTCGATCACTGGGAAAGTGACCTTTGGGTTTGGCTCAGAGGCAGACGTGGGTAAGCATTTTGAAAAGTTTCTGTTTTCAGCTGGAGAGGTAGCTCAGCGGGTAAGAGCACCAGCCACTCTTGCAGAGGGCCCAGGTTCTCTCCCTAGCCAGCCACACGGCCACTCACAGCCGCCGTCACTCCAGATGGCGTTCATGTTCTTTATGGCCTCCTGACGCAGTGCATAGACATACTATACACACGGGCACACCGGCAAGCAAAAAACGGTCATATGCAGAAAATAAACCTTTAAAAAAATCATCAGAAATGCTCCCTTCATTCTATGACTTACCAAACAATATAGTGAGTTTGCCTCCATCCCACTCATTTTAGAACATTAATATGTGAAAAAAAAATTAGTGTCGATCCTAATTTGCATACACTTAGACAGGAAAACAGCATCATTAATTGCAGACCAAGATAAACTAACTGTACGTATTCTGTTGGCTCTGCATAGTAAAACTATTTCGTGTCTAACACAGTCCCTTTTTTTTCCGTTTTCTTATCGGGTTTTTATTATTAAAACACTGTCATTCTTAGCCTTGGAAAATAAAAAAAAAAAGTCTTTAACCTTTCTTAAGGAAAACCCACCAGACTAACAGGAACATGAATTTTCATTGTATAAATTATTCCAATCAAATTTTGCATTAACCTTTGACACCTTCATCCGCCCCTAGTGCCGAATCCAGGGCTAATTAATACCTGCTTAAGCATTCAGCGTTTGCCCTGGAGGCCAAAGTAAACTTGTCCACCAAGTAAGACTATATTTACCCACTAGTTAATTTCAATGAAAAGAGAGTTGCCTTAATCATTTATTTAAGAATTTGTGTAGGGGGAAGGCTGGGAAGGAAGCTCAGTGGTAAGAGCACTCTTAGAGGGCAGGAGTTCAATTCCCAGCACACCACACAGTGGCTCACATCCCTCTATAACTCTAGTCCCAGAGGATCTGAAACCCTCTTCTGACTTCCAGCAGGACCAGGCAAGTACATGGTGCACATACATACATGTGCGTAAAACAAATAAATGGATCTAAGCTAAAACAAGGATTGGCGGATACAGGTGCCTGCTATCCCCAGGATCCACACAATGGAACAAGAGAACTGATTCGTGCAAGTTGTCCTGTGACCTTCACATGGATGTTGTGGTGCTCACTCACTCACACACAAAATGAAGAAAATGGAATAAAACTTTGGGGAGAAAGGGGATTTTATAGGCTGGTAATCCTTTGCTCTCTGTCTAAAATCCATATATGAGTGAGTACATACCATGTTTCTCTTTTTGTGACTGGGTTACCTCACTCAGGATGGTTTCTTCTAGTGCCATCCATTTGCCTGCAAATTTCAAGATTCCATTGTTTTTCCACTGAGTAGTACTCAATTGTGTAAATGTACCACATTTTCTCTATCCACTCTTCAGTTGAGGAGCACCTAGGTTGCTTCCAGGATCTAGCTATTACAAATAATGCTGCTATGAACATAGTGGAACAGATGTCCTCGTGGTATGAATGTGCATCCTTTGGATATATGCCTAAGAGCAGAATCACTGGATCTTGTGGTAGACTGATTTCCGTTTTCCTGAGGAATCTCCATACTGATTTCCAAAGTATGTACAAGTTTGCACTCCCACCAGCAATGGAGGAGTGTTCCCCTTTCTCCACATAAACTGTCATTGGCGTTTTTTTTTTTTTTTAGCCATTCTGACAGGAGCAAGATGATATCTCAGGGGAAGGACAACTCAGGCATCCTATTTACTATGGCGAGTTGTCTTATCTGGGGTCATCCTTGTGGATTCCACCCCATAATGACTCCCCCCTATCAAGATATCTCCATCATTGGTCTCCCACTCCTCCCTCCCTCAACTCGACCATCCAGTTCCATCATGTTCCCATCCCCCCCTCCTCCCTTTTACTCCCCACCCCCAGCTTACCCAGGAGATCTCATCTATTTCCCCTCTTACATGTTCTAACCAGTAGCAACTTAACTCCTGCATAGAGAGATCAGAGTATTGGCAGGCCATTGTGGAAGATACAAAGACAGACCAGGTATGGATCTCTGTTCACAGGACTCTGCAATTTAGAAGGTGGCTGGTTAAAAGCTTGTGTCCAAATCATCAAATGCAAGGTAGCAAATCATCAAATGCAAGTGCAAATGCAAGACAAATCTCTTAAGTCAGATCCCCTAAGGTACTTGAGATTCAAATTAAGGGAGTGTCTGAATGAAGTAACTTGGGAAAGCCCTGAGAGAAGACGGCATTTCCAGTGACAATGAAGAGTCATTACTGGATTAAAAGCTACGGGGATATATGAATTAGCTTGGCATTGCTGCAATAAAATGACCGATCCAGGTAACTTTCAGAGATGGAATATTTATTTGGCTTATAGCATTTTTTTCCCTTGGTTGGAGAGGAGTCCAATGTTCACGATCTTTGATTTGACATCTGGTGAGGGCTGTGGATGCCTGTGCCTCGTAGCAGTACTACATGTCTGATTTAGCCGTCACGTATCTAACCCAAGCAGAGAGAAAGACAGACAGACAGACAGACAGACAGACAGACAGACACTCAGACACACACAGACAGAGCAATACAAACTAGGTGCCCACAATTCTACTGTGGTATGACCCAAGGATCTCCCACCACATCCCACCTCTTGAAGGCCCACAGAACTTTTTGATGCTGCTACCCAGAAACTGAGCCTTTGGTGGGTAGTCAGCATGAAAATCATGGGGATGGAAACAGGGCATTTCAATGAAAGCAATGAGTATGATTTAAGATGAGGTCGTCATTTTCTGTCTCTTGACAACTCATGGGACTTTGGATTAGATTATGGATTGGAGCTGGAAGAGCTAAGGATAGAGAGGACATACAAAAATGTGGGTAACTTTGACTTCCCAAGGGGTGGGTCAGCTTCAGAGATTTAATCCTGAGAAGGCACTGGGTATTCTGGAGCTCAGGAGAAACATGACCAGAAATGTACCTTAGAAAAGAATAAATTGCCTAGAAATGCATATAGAATAGATTAGTGTCCCGGAAAGAACAGGAGGGGGAGGGGGAAGGGAGGAGGAACAGAATGAAGAGAAGGGAGGAAGGGGAGGAGGTGGCAGTTAGAAAATACATTCTAGAATCCCAGCTAGAAACAGCGAGAGTCCAAGCTAAGGATGGAAATAATAGAAAAAAGGAAAGTTGGAAAACATTTTATCCCAAAAAAACATCAATGATGTGGAGCTTGCTGTATAGAAGGGAAACGGAAGAATGTTCTGAAAGCCTCTACAACTTGATAACAGAGATATAAAACAAAGTACTCAAAAAACAGACTGTTTAGATAAAGGTGGATAGATGTAATTCAATATGATAATAGTTATGAGTTGAACTGTGTCATCTCTCCAAACAAAGCTATGTTGGAGAGATGTTACCACCAGCACCCCCTGAAAGTGATACTTAGAAACAGAGTCATTTTTCAGATGGAGCTAAAAGGGTGTTGTGTTGTCTCAGGGCTGGACCTTCATCCACTGTAATTAATATCATAAGTAGAAAAGAAATATGGGGTGGGATGCATGTGACAACCAGACGCGTCTGGGAAGACCATTGTGCAAGAAGAAGGCAGGAACTGAAGTATTTAGAATAACTGATTAAGACAGGAGAGTGTTCACAATTGGACAGAATTAAAATTGTTTAAATGCCTATATTTCTGAAAGTGATCTACAGATTCGATGGAATTCCCATTAAAATCCCAATGATACCCTTCAAAGAACCAGGCAAAACAATCCTAAATTTGTATGAAGGCATAAAAGACCCAAATCACCAAAGCAACCCTTAGCAGAAATAAACATGCTGGATGTATAACAATAACTGGTTCCAAATCATATTACAGAGCCGTAGTAACAATTGCAGCATGGCGCTAGCACCAATACAAAGACATAGACACATGGAATAGGATGAGTAACTAAAAATAAACCTATGTGGTTTCAGCTTACTGATTTTTGACAAAGCTGTCAAAAGCATCCATTAAAGAAATTACAACCTCTTTTACAAACAGTTCAGGGGAAACCGGATTGTGACTACAATAAGCAGAAAAAAAATGAATCTAGATCAGTACCTCTCCTGTTTCAGGAAAATAAAATCATTTCAAAAATGGATCAAAGACCTAGACGTAAGACCTGGAACTTTACAGTAGAACAGGAGGAAAAATTTCCAGATAGAGGCATAGGCAAGGGTTTGTGAAAATAAAAGATCAATAGTAAAGGGAAAAAATGTCAAGGATTGGCAAGTAAGATTAGGGAATGATCATAGGAGAAGAGACAGTCCATAGAGCAAGAAATGATCATAGAAGAGATCACCTATAGAACAGGAAATGACCAGAGAAGAGACAGTCCATAGAATAGGAAAGAAATCTTTGCCAACTACATAACAGATAAGGGATTTTTATCTAAGTTATATAAAGAACTGTGCAAAATAGAGACCAAAAATTTCAGATCATTCAATAATACATGATTCAATGACGAGATAGATGGTTCACAAAAGAAGAAATACTAAAGGCCAAATAAACAGCTGAAAGTACTTCTTTTCAACCCTCAGTCAACAGGAGAAGGAAAAACTAAAACTACCACGAGACTCTATCCCCTTGCAGCCCACTGTTAATGATCAGGAAAAAAAATGGCAACATTTGCTGTTGAGGATACGAGAAGAGAGAACACATATTCACTGCTAAAAGGAAACTAAGCTTATATGGGAAAAAAGGAAACTCTTCACACGTCGGAAAGCAGAGATAAGGCAGGACTCGGTTCTTTGGTCTACACAGAACTCTAAGTCGATGCACCACAGAGATACCTACTGGTGGTTATTGCCCAGCTATCCAGTAGCAGCAGCTTGGGGGGGGTCCATCAGCAAATGACTAAGTGAAGAAAATGCAGTGCATGCTACGCAGCAGAAACTCTAAATCACTAGAGCGTGCGAAAAGAGCCAGACTCAAAAGGGCAAATACCACACGCTGTCCTCATGAGTGGAACTCTGTATTGAGAATTGTACATGTGTGTGAGTTGATACATGCGTGCATGTACCAAACTAGAACAGAAATCATGGGAGGGAAGGAAAAGCTATTGAGGGGGGTAACGAATTGAGAGGGCAATGGAACCCACGGGATAAGAAGCAGGAAAGAGGGCACCTGAAGAGTGGTGGGGAAAGGATGGAGCATGGGGGGGGGGGGAGCAGGAGCCAGGAAGTGAGTGAGATTAGAGAACAATCCCACACAAGTATGAAGACCCTATAGTGGAACCCATGACTTTGCATGCTAACATTAATTTATAAAAACTTCTAGATGAAATTTGCATTGTTCAGACTAGCGTAGCCAGCCAGAAGTTATTCAGCAAAACTGTTAGAAGTTATCTGTCTTCAGATAAATAACTGTCTTCATGCAATCTGTTGTCCGCCTGGAAATGAATCATGCCATCCTCAAGAAACGATGTATACTAATTAAGTCATGTTAAATCTTTTAAAAAAACAATGTTTACTAATTTGCAAATGTAGGCATTTCATAATGATGAATAAATGTTCTAGTTCTTCATTTAAGTTCAAATACATGTAGTTCTAAATCATATCTCTAACTCTGTCATGGACATCATTTCAAAAAGTGTCCTATTAGGTTAGGAGCCTGTAATTCTTAACACACATATTCTCAAATTGATCCAAATAAGATGTCCAGATTTTAAACACGATAATGCTGACGTCAGCTTTGGAACACAGAGTGGCTCTTCAGACAGATTAATAATTCTAAAGATGAATGCAAGTCATGTTAGCATAAGGTAACTGTTTTGTTGCTGTTGTTGCTGGTTGGTTGGCTGGTTGGTTGGCTGGTTGGTTGGCTGGTTGGTTGGGTTGATTGTTTTTTTTTTCTCCCAGTAAAAAAAAAAATGGGAAGTCACACTATGGTGGTTGCAAAGAAAGAATTAAAGCGTTGTAAAAAAAAAAAAAAAAAGGAAAGCGGTTTTGAATTGATCCCGAACTACTCTCCCAGTGAAAACCAAACCTTTCTTCTGTGGCTTTTTGGCATAAGACACAATGAAGCAGGTACTGACAGCCCACAGGGATCTAATATTCACTAAGTGCAGTTTGCTACAGAAACAAAACTACGTTAGTTCTCAGCACCTCGGAACAGAATCGTCAATAATTGGCATTCTGGTTTGAAAGTCGTCGGGACCTGTTCAAACGATCTTTGATCGACTCCCTGACAAGTCTCGTTCGTTTCTCTGTCCTTCAGGCGCCACCTTGTTCCCATCACCTTCTCCATATGAGAGACTGCCTTGCCACAAAGGAAAGCTCTGGTTTTGCTGCAGATTCATTGTGGCAGCGCCTGCTCCCATTTGGGTTTTTCCATCTAATAGAGAGGAGCTGCTCTCCCCGTCCGCATTGTATCTCCCATGCAGATCTTGTCCTTTCCAATTTGCCTTTGGAGTCTGGTTGTTTCCTGGCACCCTAAGCCATCGTGGTCACACCTTACTCTTTTTTAGTCCTTTTTAGTGCTCATACAGCATCCCTCCTTCCTCTTGGCCATTTTCAACTGTGCGGCAATGGCGGGCATCCCACCCAACCCTCTTCACCCCCTTGTGCTGCTTGAAGAGATAGTCTAATCATCATGGATCCTCCCACTTACAGGTCATTTTCTTGCGGTCTCTAAGCTCTGCCAAAGCTGGCTCGCCTGGCATTCATTTTTTCTCTAGATTTTTGTCTTCACTTGTTTGGTATTCTTCGTGTAAGTTTCAACCTTCGCATGCATTTCCTTAATTAGCTTATGTGTTCGTTGAAGAAGCAGCTTTGTACTGTGCGGGTCAAAGGCAAGAAGGAGCCCAATGCAGGACGGTCTTGCCCTCCCTCCTGGCGTCCTCCTCCTCGCTGTCCTCATCCTCCCCCCCCCCAGGTCACCCTGCAGGCGTGGCTACTGACCATTCCCACATCTGCTCTCCCATCTTCATCCCATTAGTGTTTCTATGACTCTCTCGCTAGATGAGGTTTTATCCCAAATACACTTAGGGTAAGGGTTAGTAAGTTTTCAATCCGACTTACGGCTCCTTATCCTGAGAGATGAAATCTGGCAAAACTCGTGCCAGAGAGTTAAGAAATGAGCCAAAGATCAGGTTGTCTGTGGTTTGAGTGGCTGTGGAATAACCTGAAAAACTGAGAATAAAATGAGAGAGAGAGAGAGAGAAAAAAAATGGTCTTAGTCTATTAATGGAAGTGGATTTGTTATGAATGATGTTCTCTTCACCACATGATTCATGGGTGGGGATCAAGACTGAAAAAAAATGTTTTCTCTCTTACGGCAAGGAAATAAATAGAAATACAGAAGTTCGGAAAAGCCCAAGTTTTGCTTTTCAACTTCCCTCCCATATTTCCCTTCGATCATTGATCATCTGGGGAGAAAAAAATGTGCCATGATGTGATCTTCTTTTACAGCCTGAGTCTTCCAGTCGAGTGTTTGCTTTGTAAAACAACTAAGCCTAAAATTCTCTGAGCAGTTAAAAAGAACTCTACATAAACTGCAGCATACCTGAAACTGCATTTCCTATCTGATTAACACGCAGCATGGCTACAAGTGAGGATGAATTAGTTCCGTAAAATTGCTTTAGCTACTCTGGGATCAAGAAACAAGGAGAAGAAGGCATCATCTTCGTGGTGGAGCCCACAATTGCATTTCAGAGGATCCCAATACCATCCGCCAATAGCTTTTTAACCAGGGATGGGCCCTCGAGAGCGCCATCCCCTTTCCATGCTGGGTACTGACTGGCTTGGTCTGCGCAGGTCTTGTGTGAGCAACTCGGGCGAGCTCTGGTGTAGGAGCCTACGCCATGAGCACATGGTCAGCACTAAATGGACTTAGCACGTTCCTCTAAAAGGGTGAATTGATACGGATGTGTTAGGTTACAGGAACAGCTGGAGGTGGGGAACAAGGGATGCCTGTGATCTAATGCAATATATCCATGGGAGAAATTAAAGACAATGAATTAAGGTTTTTAAAAATAGAAGCTCAAAAACATGATGGGAGCATTCACCAAAGGGCTTCTTTCCCATTGCTTTTAATGCCAAGGTTTTCTAGGATTGATGTTTAATTTAAATACTCCAACTTTCAAAATTTACCAAGCAATTTTAAAATTTATGTCTAGTCTATAAAATCCATAAATTGTATTTGTGCAGATGTGTGTGTACTGGTGTGTGAGTATGTGTGTATGTGTGCAGGTTCACGTGTACTCATGTGTATGTGTGTGCGTGTGCATGCATGTGTGTGTGGATGTGTGTGTACAAGTGGGGGGGTTGTGCGTGTGTGTTTGTGTACAGGTTCATGTGTACTTTTGTGTGTGTGCATGTATGTGTGTATGCATGTGTGTGTACAGGTGTGTGTGGATGTGGATGTGTACAGGTGAGGGTTCATGTGTACATGTGTGTGCATGTGCATGAATGTGTGTGTTGTGGTGTGTATACAGGTACATGCATGTGTGTGTACAGGAAGGAGGATGTGGGTGGGTGAGCCTGTATGAAGGTTCGTGTGTACTTCTGTGTGTGTGTGTGCGCGCGCAGGTGTGTTTGTGTGGTGTGTGTGTGTATGTATGTGTGCAGGTTCGTGTGTCCTTGTATGTGTGTGTGTATGCGCACGCAGGTTTATGCGTCCTTGTGTGCGTGTGTGTGTGTCACACATATGTGTGAAGGCCCAAAGTTCATGTCAGTTGTCTTTTGTTGGTCACTCTACACTTTAATTTTTCAGATAGGGTATCTCACTAACCCTGAAATTCACTAATTCAGCTGGATTGGCTGGCCAGAAAAACCAGGGTCCACCCTGCCCATCGGATGCTAAGACTGTACACGTCAGTGTGGTGTCTGCTTTTCTATGAAGGTGCTGGAGGTTTGGACCTGGGTTTTATGCCTGTGTGGGAGGTCATTTCCTGACTGAACCGCCTCCCCCAGTACTGAGCTGTTTTCTCGTAACTATGTGATAGTTGACCACAAACTAAAGGAAGCAGAAGAAGTCGGATGTGAGTGTAACCTGCTCTCAGGCCTTTGCCAGCTAATCATGATGGTGTGCACGAAGAAAACTGGTGAGGACGTGGTCATGTGCTGGAGTTCCAAGCTTCACAGAGCTGTCAGCATACTGGCTCATGGCGTATGAGCATTATTATAAATCCGGTCGCCGATACTCCTGAGAGAGTTTTTTCCACAGCTCATCTAACCATCTCAGTATGCTCACCAAAGCAAACTTTGATATGAAATATTTGCCAGTAAACTGTAAGACACATCTGGGCAAACTTGTTAATACCGGACAGGCTACATGTTTTACGTGGGTTGTTATTCATTCTCCTAAGACCTCTGCCACAGATGTTTTATTCTACTGGAACTGGTGAAGCAGAGGCCTTGCCACAGAGGGCTGGGATTCGGACCCCACTGTGTCTGTTTTCGAAGATGCTCACGGTCTTTCTGTCTTCATTTCTAACTGAGTTTACTGTTCCCTAAATTAACGAGGCACGTGCACACATACCACAAAGTAAAATCAAGAATACGTTGAAGACCTCATTTTAACCAACAGGTTGGGAGAAAACCCACTCCTGACAGGAATAAAAAAGCACTGAGTCACCCACGTTCTGTTTCCTCTCGCACGTCCCCTCCGCCTCCCACGGCATTGGGACACCCAAGTCGACACTGACAGAAACAGAAGGTGACAGCAGCTGGAGAAGGGGGCCCGAAGAATCTGCAAAGCGAGTCACCATACCCCAAACAATCGGGCGGAAGTTGGACTGAGTTCTGTGTTTAGAGCGTCTAAAAAAAAAGAAAAATGAAAGCAAATCGTTTTTTTAATTGCAAAGAACATTCCTTCCATAAACAGCAATTATTTTTGAAATGAAAAACATGGGCTGGGTAAGGTGGTGCAGGCCTGCTATTCCAGAACCTGGAAGAGTGAGACACGGAGAGGAAGAGGCAGAGGCCAACCTGAGCCGCATAGTGAGACTGTGACCCCAACCAACAAATGGAAACAGACGGCCAAAGGCTGGGGAGGCAGCTTAGTGCTGCCCCGCCCTCCTCCCGTGTGTGCAAGCCCTGGCTTGGATTCAAAGTACACAAAAACACAATTTTTTTGTTTTGTTTTTTGTTTTTCAGCACAGGGTTTGTCTGTGGAACAGCCCTGGCTATCCTGGAACTCGCTCTGTAGACCAGACTGGCCTCGAACTCACAGAGATCCACCTGCCTCTGCCTCCCGAGTGCTGGGATTAAAGGCATGCGCCACCACTGCTAGGCTCAAAGTATACTTTTAAAAAAATCATCCACAGTTATTAATCAGTCATCCTGGTCATCGCTGGTAGGCATCTGCTCAGTTAAATAATTTAGAAATTCAACTTTAATCACTTTGATGAATGATTTCTATGCATCAGATCACTCATGAGAGGTAGGGAGATGGCCCTGGTTTGTGTTCAGATACCCAGCACCCATGTAAGAGTCAGAGGTGTCACAGCCCTATAATCGCAGTCTGGGGAGCCAAGGGGGAGGATACCGAGGGCTCGCTGGCCCAGCCAAGTCTACCCACCTCAGAGCTTCAGGTCAGTGCGAGACCTTGTCTCAAAAGGTGGAAACATGATGGAGGAGGACTCCTATTTCCCCCTCCTCCAGCCCCCACACGCATACACAAGAGCACATACAAGCACACACTCTCACACATGAAAGAGTGCACAGATAGGCACACACACAAATGATTGTTCTTGAGCCTTTCTCCTTGTCTATATTATATATAAACATATACCCATGTACTTTACATATTTTATATACTCGTACATATTATTCTTAAAATCACTTGAAGCGCACTGGGTAGTAAATAAGATAGCTTCAATAATAAAATGCATGTCTGTATATTTTTCAAGAACACAAGGTTGGAGGGGGAAGTACTTCTGTGTATATGTTTGTGTTATTGGTTGATAAATAAAGTATTGTTAGCCAATAGGGAAGCAAGGTAGGTGGGACTAGGAGTCAAGGAGGATTCTGGGAAATGTAGTCAAGAGTCTCCATGTGATCCTGGGAAGAGAGGACACATGAGACTGGTGTCCTCAGTAAGATACGACCTTATAGAAATATATTTATATATTATATATTAGTAGTCATGGGTTAATACTTAAGACAGAACTAGCCAGTGAGAAGCCCTGGACATTGGCCAACAGCACTGTAACTAATAACTCTGTATGTTATTTGGGGTTGATGCGACCTTGGGCCAAGGCTGGCAGGAAGAGTTATCGTAACACAAGGTAGTTCCAAGAGTTATTGTCAGATCATTTGCTTAACCATGTTGTGGTTAAGAGACAATTACACTTCACTAATTTTACTCCAAGTTTTTATTTTGAGATATAAAAAGGGGTTTGGGGGAGCTCAATAAAGTTTCCGAGAGCTCATTATCCTATTTGTACTGATATGGGGTTCATTTGCAGCAACTGCGAGGCTTTCAGTCACTACTGCCAGCAAGACCTGTGTTCATCCACAGGTATGTTTCAAACAGAGTGAAAAACATTCTTCTCAGCCCACATTATGTTATGATAGTGGATGATTTTTAAAGGATGTCAAGTTCTGCTTAAGGAGTTTTATATGAGGTAGCATTTGCATTAGAGAAAGGTTTGGGGGAGGAAAAAGCATAAGTCACCAGAATTCCATGCGCATTTGAATAGTTAAGCCCTCAGGAGCATCAGTATTTGACTCCCCACTGTGTTACCGTTTCTTCCTTTTCATTGGACCCACTTTAATAAGTGGGGCGTAGAGAACAATAGACTCTAAGTATTAAGATAAGGTAAAGGACTTAATTTCATGACGGAATTTCACTGCGTGCATTATTACTGACATACATTTATAACATTTACAACGAAATAATACTAAAACAGGGTGTTGCTGTGCGTCGGGATCCCCCACAGCAACAAGTAACACGCTTTTTTTTTTTAACCACAAAGCGATGGGAGTTCGATTTACACCCATCCAATCATGCAAAGTCTAGCCTATGCCCTTGTAAATGGATGTCGCATCGGCATTAATATCACCCATAGAGACTTCAGGTAAGGATGGAAAGCCCGCCTTAGGAGTCTCTGAATCATTGCCGGCTTCCTTTCACCCAGCCTTCACTTTCAGTAACTCTGAAACATGAACACAAGGGAAGTAACGGTTCCCGCTTTGCGAGGAAGAGAGACCGTTGTCTTTAGAATAACGGTCCATCACAAACTGGAGAACACAGTGTGACAGAGAGCCAGTAAGAAAAGGGGCAATGGTTTCTGTGCATTTTAGCAAAATGTATTCTTTTACTAAGTGACACAGATGCTGGTACCGAAACTTGTAACTAATGTCTTGGTCTGTGGAGTCCTTCTCACTTCCTATCCTAGTGTACCTGTAGGTGAAAAGACTAGGTTAATAAGAACCAAAGTAGACACAGTTTAAAACCAAGCAGTGCACTGATATCTCGAGAACAGATGATATTCTTTGTCCCTTTCCGTGTCTTTCAGGTCTACGAGGAAACCACTATTGTGTCAAGTGAGATAAAATAAGCATGTGTACGTCATAATCTGTTTGCATTGTAGATGCTACAGATCTTACGTAGACTGCAAGAAAAAAAATCACCCTCCACTGTGGACATTGGTTATGACAGATTACAACACTGCTACATGTAACAAATTATTGTAATTTATATCTGGATATTACTTTTGCCAGAATTTTAGGGGGAAAGGACATTTTTTTTGTCCCCAACCAACTCCAGGGAAGATCTGCTCATCCTTAATTCATTAAGGACCATTTTTCACCAGCTTACATTTGTCGAATTGCAGGATTCATTATAGCAGGGATGTGGAGCTGTGACTCCAACTCTTCTTGTCCTAATCCTTTCCGCCTGTATTCCCTCTGATTTGTGACCTTCATTACCAGGAGAGCTCACATAATGCCTTCAGTTCAGTTCAGAAGGATAAGTCAGATAGCGTAGGAATTACTTTACATACCATAGTTATTAACATGATTACTCAGGGAAATTATATTAATATCCAAGACACTCCAACACTTCCAGGATAAAAAAAAAACTTCTTTATCTCAATTTTTCTTTCGGCTCAGAGGACACATTATTAACTATTCACAGTGAAAATTCTCAAGTGAAAAATCCCTTGGCCAAGCAGAAGTGCACATTATAAAGAATTCATTGTGTGCATGGATCACCACAGTCACGGGTTTCTTTACTTTTTTCTTTGCAATTTATTGAAAATAATTTATTCTTATTATACTGGATTAAGAGGATATAGCTAAAGTTACCCACAATCCCATATCTTCACTAATAACTAATCATTCCAACTTCTCTTCTATTATATATATATAAAAGTTATTTTACACGTATGAAATTGAGGTCATTTTATATAATGTCATGTCACTTACCTGACTTTTTAAGGACTTCTCATGTAATGACAAAATAAGAATTATTTTAATGTTAGCATCATTGAAAAGGGCCACAACTTACTGTAGTTTGTCTTTACTAAATTTCTACAAAGCTAGAACAGTTTATAGAAAAAAATAAAACAATGTGTGATCAGCAGTTGAGGTTGGGGAGAGGACAGGACATGACAGAAACATTTGGTTAGTTGTTAGATTTAGTTTACAAAGTTAAAGGGATGGGTGTAAACAGTAAATACATTTTTTAGTTTGGTGGTGCCAAGAGTGTCATGGCATTAAAACACATGAAAATGTGTCAAATTTTGTAAAGTGTAAATACTCCCCAGTTACTGAACGTCAACCATTTTTGCCTAGGATGGTGGTTGTAATATTTGACTGTTATAAAACTGTAACAAATACTCAACTTTTATGTTAAGGTGAATGTAGCATTCCATTTAGAGCCACTTCATTGATAAAGAGACATTTCAGCTCATGTGCAAATCAAAATAGATTTGTAAACTACTTCAAGTTACTCTGACGATCATTTTCCTGAACTATAATATTTACTAATCCTTTGTGGATTTCCAGGCTATTCTACTGCGCCTGCTTATGTTTAAGGCAAAGCTATATTTGAGGCAAGTTGGATAAACCATGAATTGTGTTCAGTGGGGCTCTCACACCCATTGAACACTTCCCATGAACTCAGTTTTCATTGGCATTTTACACTGCATGTCATTTATCTCCTTATTTCTCTAAACAAATGGCTTGCAATAAAACTGCAACGGTACTTTGTAATATGAAGCTTTACCTACACAAGTCAAAGTCCTCTGAAAATGTGGCACTGTTCCTGTTTCAAGAAATAAAATCTTCAGAGGGTGTAATGAATTAATTATATATCCATATAAAATTCAAAGCAAAGGAGCTACTGATACCTGTAATGAATACATAACAAGCCTCCAAAAATGTTACGCAGAGTGGAGAAAGTCATATGATTCCAGTTACAAGTGGCCAAAAAAAAATCCAATGGTTCTAATCAATTTTTACAGATTTCACAAAATGGCTCATCTACGGGGGTGGGCTGCTGAGGAAGGACTCAAAGAGGGGCGTGTAGGGATACCCAGGAAGTGACTGCACGGATGTCACAGTTATCGAAACTCCTACTAAACATCTAAGATTGCACATCTTACCACACATCATTTATACTTCAGTTTATAAGACTTGGATTAAGGATGTCTCTGGAAATCTAACAGTTTAGATCTAAATGATTCCAATCCAAGGTCCATTCCTTTGCCCAGCATGACCCTAGCTAACCTTCACCGAAATAATCAGAGTGAGTCTGAGAACAGCGACCAGTGTTCAATGGCAGATCAGCAAAGGTGCTTTCTCTACCAAAAGAGGTAAGAGCGCGGGGGGACACTCCGTGCAAACGCGGTTCTGAACAGGCTACTCAGCTCAGATGGGTATGCTAATTTGTTTCACGGCAACATCCACCTTTACTGTGTTTATACATGTATGTCCGTACGCCTCAAAACATTATGTTGCATGCCCAAAAAGTACACAAACAAAACTTGCTTTTTTTGAAGATGCAACTTAAGGCTGGAGGCAAAAATGAACACAAGGCAAACATCCCAACACTTTCCTTTCACCCCTGCCATGGCTCTGTTAAGCCGTTGTGGTCCACTTTGAAGCAGCAGGCTGTGTGTTTTAAGTTTTCATATTTGGATTGGTTTTTCTCCCTGGGCACAGTCAAAGCTGGCTCCCTGTAAATTCTACCCATTGAGTCTGGTTCTGCCCCAGTTAGCAAACTGCTCTGCCATGGCAGCCCCGGGGACAGCTGCCAAGAGGAAGCAAATTTCCTTTAAGTTCCTTTTATAATTAGGCTAACCTATTCCCTCAGCTCTTCCTCACATAGTGTCATTTTTAAGTTACCTCATCATTCTATTTTGAAGGAACATGTCCCGGACATGTCTCCCTAACACAGAGAGCAGTGGTCCTGCTTTCTTTTGTCTACACTTGAATTTGATGCCTTCTTTTTCAAGCAAGGAAACTGAACAACGCCTATGGTGATGATCACAGCAGAGACTTTCCTTGTAGAGGGAGAATGAAGAGGTTGCCACATAGTCTGGAGGCTCCCACCAGCCTGCCAGGAATGGAGCAGGGGCATGATGGGAGTCAAACTCCACTTGCAAAGCAGACCAGTGTGGAATGAATTATGTAAGGACAGAAGTCTCTCTACACAACCTCCGTCCACAACGTTCTCATACCTCATAGGAATTCCTTAAACCAGGTAGGGCTTCCGACGCTTCTCGAGGATGGGCCATGGTGTTGAGCAACTTACTGGTCCCAACTTTAGTCTCAGGCAGGATGGGTGTGGGAATACCTGGCTCTCATAAAAAAAAATGGGGCAACACAGGATACAGGAGAATGAGAAGAGGCTTCTAATTCTAATGTCAAATGTGCCCATCCCAGAGAAGTCGTCATCGCTGTTGGAGGAGAGCCTTGTCAGAAACAGCACTGGGATGTCTGAAGGATTTTTTTCTCTTAAAGAATGAATGCTGCAGTGAAAGAGAGAGACTCTGGAAACTTCAACTAACAACCGTTAGAGAAAAACAACTGATGCATGGTTGCAGAGAAAAAAAAAAAAAAAAAAACCAGGTCATTTCCATTCTCAGTTTAAAAAAAAAATGCTCGCATGTCTAGAACTTCTTTTTTATATATAATAATTTTTTATTTAACTTTTCACACATGTTACTCTAAATGCTAAAATACATTAAGAAATAGAGTCTAACAAGAAATACACAAACAATGCAAAAGAGTTTGGGTGTTTATAGTGCAAAAAAAAGGATGAAAATTAAAACGAGCAAAATAATGATGAGACAAGCTGCAAAAAAAGATTAGCAAATATTGAAAAGTCATGAAAGATTTAAAACTCTGACACCAAAAGAGGAGAGAGAAATAGAAGAGAAAGGAAAACCACGATTAAAACACTATAGGAACTTTTTTGTTTGTTTGTTTTCGAGACAGGGTTTCCCTGTATTGTTTTGGAGGCTGTCCTGGAACTCGCTCTGTAGACCAGGCTGGCCTCGAACTCACAGAGATCCACCTGCCTCTGCCTCCCGAGTGCTGGGATTAAAGGCGCCCGGCAACACTAGAGGAACTTAAAGGCACAGAAACTATTGTGGGAACACAAGAACGGAGTGTGTGAGGAAGACTCTGAGTGCTTGTGAGGAAACTCCAAGAAAATAAGGCAAGTCTTGTGATTTCAGTTTCTCCAAAGACACAGAGTTTGTTCTTGGAACGTGTGTGTGGGTGCCCCTCCCAAGAGTATGGCATGGGAGTGAGTTTGCTTCAGATTATTCTTTAGAAGTAGCCACTGTTATTTGTCTCCATGAAAGAAAAACAAACCACGTTTTGCCGAGTGCCGCTTGGCTGCCTCATGTGGCCTGTGATTGGACAGTTCACTCACTCGTCTTAACTCTGGGAGTATAAACTGTCTGGTGCACTGAACTACAGTTGGCTAGGAGACCTCACAGTCGGCCTCATTTCCTGGCTCCATTCTCCCAGGTCTCACCGCCATGACAGCACGATCCAAATCGCGAGCCTTTTAAAGGCTAGACTGGACTGGGACAAATGGGGACAAGATATCAGCTTTAGAGTTGATACAATAAAGAACTAAAGGAATATCAAGCTAAATGGCAGTCAAGACAGCCAGGGTCTCGCCTGAAGACAGACGAACTGATGTAACATAATGCAGAGCCCACGTGTAGATTTATGAACTTAAAAACCCTTGATTTCCAACAGTGAAGCCAGGAATAGATGAAGGACGGCCTCCTTGATGAAGACCATGGGAGGGCTTGTCATCGTGTGAAGAAGAATTAAAGTAGACTTTTTAATCTCATACCAGATACAAGAAGGAGCAGAAGGATAAAGTGAAGCCTTATAAAACCGACCAGAGGAAAACAGGCGGAAAGCTCTACTGCACTGCTCTGGGTAATGTCATACATATACACGACTCCAAACCACAGGCCACACATCCCAGCTAT
The DNA here is from genome assembly GCF_017639785.1 of Mesocricetus auratus. NCBI lineage: Eukaryota > Metazoa > Chordata > Mammalia > Rodentia > Cricetidae > Mesocricetus > Mesocricetus auratus. The sequence continues at coordinate 4,996,875 of NW_024429180.1, forward strand.
ACATATGGGATTATATCAAGCTCACAAGCTTCCATACAGCAGAGGAATGAATCAACGGGATGGGGAGTACACTTATAGGACGAGGGGGGACCTGTAAACGCACTTCTAGTAAGGAGCTGTTATCCACAACAGATAAGGGACTCGAGTAAACCAGTACACACAGGTATCCACATAGAATAAAGTGGTTACCACAGTGAAATAGATTAGCACACCCGACGATGCCAATAGCCTGTCTACAACAGGGTGTTCACGTTAAGCAAAAATAAATAACCCGGTGAAAACTGAGCTGACATCTTAGCTGATGAGTCACTTTGGCAAAGCCAAGACCAGTTGTAACTCACAAGCCCTGTCTCCATGGCACCTTATCTGCAAGCTAGGTGCCTTGTCCACCAGGTGCCCCCCCTGCAACCTCCCGGAACACATCCAGCTCTGGGCCAAGTGCTCTAACGGGAGCCTGTGGGAGACACTTCATACTGAAGCCATCACAACCCAGAAATGGTCAACACACAGAGGGAAAATGTTCAGAATCGCCAGCCGTCAGACGAAAACTGGAGTAAGACACCACCCCGCACCTGTTCTAACGAGTTAGGTGCTCTAGAGCTCTGGGACAGGCAACCCACAGCAGAGAGCACGCAGAAACGGCATAACCAAACACAAGGGTCTTTCAGTGATGTGAAACCCACTTGCGTTAGATGCTGCCAAGGACCTGATCTGAGCTTAATGCCAAAAAAAAGCAAGGAAGTAACCATGAGTGCAAATTATCGCAGCCATTACTGCTGTCTGACTCCTCCAAACAGCCCGTGTGTGGTGGCGTGGGTCCCCAGTACAAGCCGCCTTCATAAAGGAGGTGTTGAGGAAGCCATTAGCTCAGGAGCATCCCGTCTTCATGGATGGTTAAACTGGTGGATTCAAAACCTGAACAGCCTACCGGAAAGTAACGGAAATGTGGAAACAGGTTAAACTGTGGGGACCAGGGGTAGGTCACTTAAAGACTCTGATCCAGGCCCCTTCTACTTTCTGGACTCTGTGAGGTGAGACTCTGTCCTACACACACACACACACACACACACACACACACACACACACACACACACACCGTGAAGCAATGTTCTGAATCACCATCACTCATCAACAACAGATCCGAGTGACCAGGCACTGACACTGGGGAAACTGAGGCACGGGGACTCTCCCCCTTTCAGGTACTTTCCTGGGCACGTGCTGCAGCCACAAGGAACCCTAACTAGCACGGCCCGGCACAAGAGGTGATGGAGATGTCTCAAAGTATTAGGAACAGGATCGCAAACAACCTAAAAACCCCATCGCTGAGAAACTTTCCAAGTGAAATGAAGTCGGCGTAGCAACAGAGGGCCGTGTCCCTAAACTCGGTGAAGCACGGGTCAAAGTGGCCAACACCCGGAATCAACTTAAGGGCCCATACGGCTGAACACCGCCCCGCCATGGAAAGGGAGGAAAGTGTGCTTTTGTGAAGACGTGGATGAAATTGAAGGGTATTTTGATAAGTAAAATCAGCAGGCACAAAGAACAGACACATGATATCATATATATATATATATATATATATATGTGTGTGTGTGTGTGTGTGTGTGTGTGTGTGTGTATATATATATAAAATCTTTTAGAAAATTGAGCTTAGAAGTAAAAAGTAGAATGGGAGTCCCCTGCAGTGACAAGGAGGAAGGGAGATGGGGAGGAAACAAAACTTTCAATCAGACATGAGGAATAACTTCAAGGGACTTGATGGAGTGACCGTGGTTGACACCGACGCATTATACATTTGCAAACTGCTGAGAACGGGTTTTAGAAGTTCTCTAGGTGATAGACATCTCTGGCAGCATACGAGACAATATGTATGCTAATTAGTTTGACATAGCTTTCCACATTGTACACATACTTCAAAATATATTATGTAATATATATATATATACATACATATGTATATAAAATTTTGTCGAGTTAAAAACTCATTGTCTATAAAAATAAATGGCAGGATATTTTAAATTAAAGCGGGGAGATTTAAGTCTCTTTTTTAACCCAAACATTGAATGGACTAACAAAGTGAAGCCGCCTAAAGGAGCACGCGTAGAAACAATCTGCGTGATTAGGGGGAGCTCTTGACACCTGATACCAACCCAGGTCCTCGGCACTGGCACCGGGATGCCCTGTGAGTTCAGCCCAGTTCAGCCTGGGAGACTTGAGCTCCCAGGACAGGCTGCTCCCAGCAAAGCACTTCAAAGGCCATCACGATGGAAGCCCAGAGCAGTGAGCTGATGACAGCTGAGAGATCAGAAACAACACACTTAAACAAAATAGACGTAAATAACAGAAAAAAGAGAAACAGCACGCTCCCCACAATGCTCACCCGAGCCTTGACGTCTACTGGCCCTCAAACACTTCACTTGGTGGCTGGAGGGGATGGCGTTGTAAATGCAGGTAGATGCACTATGTTACAGAGCCATCAGAGGATATTTTAGGATCCTTATAAAATGAGAATTTCTAATAACTACAAGGAGCAGCCATGAGGAGAAGAGGTTGAAAACGTGAAAGCAGTCATAATTGGAGGGAGAGGCGCCGGGGAGACAGGAGCAGGATAAAGAGGTAGGAGAGGGCTGCACCGAACTTCATTAGATGGAAATCCTTTCACAGGCAGTTTTCAATGCAATGCACAATGCTCACTAAAAAGCCCAAGGCTTAGCCAATAGGGTCAATAATGAAAGCATATTTGGGGCTGTAGCTGCTCCTGGCATTACTCCAAGACTAGGGAATCAAAGGAAGAGAGGCGAAGGGGTGTGCGTAGTGAAGTCATCCTTCCCCTGTGATGTTCACTTCCTGTTCTGTAGACTCCACCCCGCCCCCAGGCTTCTCCATCTACAATCTCATCTCTTCTCCATCTGCATTATCACATACATAAATAACCGCTTTCCCAGAAACTTCTTGCCCATAGGACAAAAATAACTCATTGTAATGAGCACAAATCATGACCCACAAAAGACTCTAATTAACCCCCCCAGGCATGGTCCAGAGCATTTGCCAATAATATTCCCACTGTCTCTTATGTGGTTAAAGCTGTGGGCTACCAAAGGAGAGGGTCAAAACGAGAGAGAGAGAGAGAGAGAGAGAGAGAGAGAGAGAGAGAGAGAGAGAGAGAGAGAGAGAGAGAGAGAGAGAAAGAGAACGCTAAGGATTATATCAGTGGCCTTACACAGGCTAGACAAGCATCATGGCACCCAGCTGTATTCCCCAGTCTCCAGATGTATATGTGTGTGTGTGTGTGTGTGTGTGTGTGTGTGTGTGTGTGTCAGTGTGTATGCAGGTGTGTGCATGTGGGTAGAAACCAGAAAACAAACTTGAGTTGTAGTTCTTTGGGAACCGTCCACTCATTTCTTGAGCTAGGGTCTTTCACAGGCCTGGGGCTCACTGGGCAGGCTGGCCAGCAAGGCCCAGGGAGCTTCCTGTTTCCACCTCCCCAAAGCTGGTTATTACAAGCGGGTGCCTCCAGACCCGGTGTTTATTCCACAAGCATCCGGGACATGAACTCTCATTCTCAGGCTTAAAAGGCAAACTTCTTATTAGCTGAGCTATCTCCCTAGCCCCCCATACTCTTTTGAAAAGAGCCATTTCCTTTCAAATGAAGTGTTGAAACCCTAGAGTACATCATTGTGTTTACCAAAAATAAATAAATAAGCTATCACAACTGTTCCCCAAAGTCATATACTCTGACTTTTTAACAAGGATATCTTCCAAATTCTTTGCTGCCATTTTCCCCTTCTTAAACTACAAGCCTAAATTATTCACCAGTGTGCTGGTAAAGAATTAAGACATATTGTCTTGCTTTGCTAATTAGTTTCTAGGACCTCCTGAACAAAGCACCATAATCTTGGATTTCAACAGCAGGTGCTTATTGTTTCATGATTCTGGAGGGGGCGAGTTCTACGGGGGAGGAGTTCCAAGATCAAGTTACCCCTTGTAGACCTCTCCCCTGCACTGGTGGATATCCCCCTTTGCGTTCACACGGCGTGCTCCCTGAGCTGGCTCAGCCGTATCTGATGGGAAGGGCAAAAGCCACAAAGCCAGCACAGCTGCTTGACAAAGACCCAACAAAACTGAGCTGCGTGACGGCCAACGTGCGACTTTTGGCTTTGATCTCCAGCAGCTGCATATTTTTGTTGACATTTAATATTTGCACAATTGGGGGATATTGGATTGGTGGAAATTTTCTTAAGAACCATTTATGCCTTCTCCCAGGAGTACTGCTCCTAAGCTTCCCTAGGGAAACCCTGAATGCACCACCCCTCTCGATTTAGGGAGATGTCCCTGTCTACTTGAAGGTCTTCCTGTGCCTTAGAAGTTGTGACACACATAACGAAGCCAGGGGTCTCGTACTACAACTCATTCCACATATAGCCTTGGGGCATCAGCCCTAGGGCGGGGTCTTGCCTGTTACATGACAACTGATAAGCTTGTGGGGAAGGGTCTCTCACTCTCTTGCTCTCACTCATCATTGGCAGGGGCCAGAGACCAAGCAGCAGAGAGGTGTCGTGTTTGGTACCCTTGACCCCTGGGCGAAGGCAGTTGGATCAGCATTGCATCTGCTTTCCTCTGTATCTGTGAGTTTGTCTTTCCATTTGCCGGGGCGCCTAAGGATGGCTCTGCTCCACCTTGACTCAAGGCCAGAGGGTTCAAAACTGTCCTTAGTAAGTCAAAAGACCTAAAGGTCTAAGGCTTGGCTACTGTAGGATGTTTAGACCTTGGTAGCAGATGTCTTATCTAAATAGCAACAGACTTGGGCTCTGGTGTATTTACCCTTGACCCTCAAGGCCTGATACAGGTGTCATTATCAAAATGCTTGGAGGATTAAGGGAAGCAAGACTTGTTTGCACCTTATACATGATAATACAAGTCTTCTGCCATGGACCCCTTTTGGTTGGGGTACTTAAGAATGTTGAAGAATAAACTGTTGGGAGTTAGGCACTCACTGGATCGCCCTCCTGACTCTATCCTGTGTCTCTGTCTTTTTCTTACCATCCTTACCTGCCCTTTCTCAATCCACACTCCCCCTTCCAGGTACGAACCGGGCAAGTAGGCTGGATCTGACTGAAAGCCCTACAAAGACGCTTCCTGCATTCACTGCACCCTTAACAAATTGGTTATTATGCTTTTGTGGGGTTCTCTCTTCAGAAATCACATATGTTCATGATTTCACCAAATACTTTTGGCACCTGATTGATTAGGAGGTGCATGGAGAAGATCTGAACATGTAGCATCACAGTTATTTGAACTATTTTCAGTGTTAATTATAAAAAAAATCAGCATTTAGGATGTTGAACATTTCCTTAAGTGTTTCTTGGTCATTTGAGATTCTTCTTTTAAGAATTCTCCATTTAGATCTGTACCCCATTTTAAAATTGGATTATTTGGTATTTTGTTGTCTAGTTTTCTGAGCTTTTTATATATTTTAGAGTTCAGCCCTCTGTCAGCGGTGGGGTTGATGAAGGTTGTTTCCCATTCTGTAGGCTGCTGTTCTGTCCTATTGGTGGTGTCCTTTTCCTTACAGAAGCTTTTCAGTTTCATGAGGTCCCACTTATTAATTACCACCCTTAGTGCCTGTGCTATTGGGGTGCTGTTCAGGAAGTAGTCTCCTGTGCCAATGCATTCAGGATTATTTCCAACTTTCTCTTCTATTAGGTTCAATGTAACTGGATTTATGTCGGGGTCTTTGATCCACTTGGACTTGAGTTTTGTGCATGGCGATAGATATGGCTCTATTTGCAGTTTTCCACATGCTGAAATCTACTTAAACCATCACCATTGGTTGATGCTTTCTTTTTATTCTTTTTGTTGTATAATTTTGGCTTCTTTATCAAAAATCAAGTGTCCATAGGTGTGTCCATCTTACACGTGTCAGAACGGCTAAGATCAAAACCACAAATGGCAGCTCATGCTGGAGAGGATGTGAAGTAAGGGGAACACTCCTCAATTGCTGGTGGGAGTGGAAACATGTACAGTCACTTCAGAAATCAGTGTGGTGGTTCTTCAGAAAACTGGGAATCAATCTACCTCAAAGACCCAGCTATACGACACTTGAGCATATACCCAAAAGATGCACACCCACACCACAAGGACACTTGCTCAGCTATGTTCACAGCAGCGTTATGTGATATAGCCAGAAGCTGGAGACAACCTAGATGCCCCTCAACCAGCCAAAGAATGGATTCTTTAAAAATGTGGTTTACTTACACAATGGAGTATTACTCAGCAAGAAAAAAAAAGACACCAGGAAATCTGAAGGCAAATGGATGGAACTAGAAAAAAAAATCATCCTGAGCGAGATAACCCGGAGTGAGGATGACAAACACGGTATGTACTCACTCATAAGTGGACATTAGCTATAAAATAAAGGATAACCGTGCTAAAATGCACAGCAGGAGAGAGACTGGTTAGCAAGGGAGGCTCATGGGGGGATGCCCGGGTCTCTCAGGGAAGGAGAAATGGAAGGGATTTTGTGAGTGAACCGAAGGCAGGTGGGAATGGGAACGTAAGTGATCAGGCTAGGGGGCAGCAGAAGGGAAGAGTACTGAAAGAGACTCCCGGAAGGGGGGGGCACAATTTGGGGTCAGGCAAAAACATGGCACAGGGGATCTCTCAGGAATCTATCAGGATGACCTAGCTAGGAATCCTAGCAATTGCAGATACACAGCCTGACCTGACTGACCCTCCCTTGTGACCAGATTGGTGCCTAGACCAATTGCCATCAGAAAGGCTTCATCCAGCAACTGATGGAAACAGATGTGGAGACCCACAGCCGAACATCAGGTGAAGTTCAGGGAATCCTGCAGAAGAGGGGGAGGAAGGATTGTAACAGCCAAGGGGATCAAGAAAACCCACAGAGTCAACTAACCTGGGTTCATAGGGGCTCACAGAGACTGAACCAACAACCATGGAGCCTGCGTGGGCCTGTGCATAGATGTGACAGCTGTGTAGCTTGGTCCTCTGGTGGGACTCCCAAGAGTGGGAGCAGGGGCTGCCTCTGACTCTTTTACTGGCTTTTGGGACCCTACTCCTCACACTGGGTCTCCTTGCCCAGCCTTAATACAAGGGAGGTTCTTAGTCTCACTGCAACTTGATATGTCATGTTTTGCTGATGCTCGTGGGAGCCCCGCCCTTTCCTGAACAGAAATGGAGAGGGAGCAGATCTGGGGCAGGAACAGAGAGACCTGAGGGGAAGGACTGGGAGAGGAGGAGGGAGGGAAAACCACCACTAGGATGTAAAACAAATGAACAAATAAATACATTTATTTTAAAGATTCGGCTTTTATTTTATGTATATGGGTTCTTTGCCCTCATGTATGTCTGGGTATACTGCCCCTAGAGGCCAGAAGAGAGCACTGGATTCCCTCAGAACCGGAGTTACAATCAGGTGTGAGCTGCCTTGTGGGTCCAGGGTATGAAACCCGGGTCCTCTGAAAAGCAACCAGTGCTCTTAACTGCTGAGCCATCTCTCCAATTTCTGAACTCTTTTTCTTTTAAGTTTAAAAATTAAAGAAGTAAGAAAAAGCGACTGTTAGAATTTTTCAGGAAGCATGAAAATCCCATTGCAACATGGTGACTTTAAAATGTCTTACCAGACCTCATCCTAATCCAGAAATTCTGGGTCACTATTGTTGACACGGCGTCTGGAAGTCTCTGCTGTGAAACCTTTCTGATTTCTGGGTCATATATATACATCAGCACTTTGGGGTGTGTTAGTTCCTGTGCTAAATGAACAAAACCAGTATTTCCTCATGGGAATTTCAGCCTCTTGCCTATGTTCCCCTGGTGATGAGTAAGGTTTCAGGGTGCCAGAAACCAACGGGTGGAGTCAGACATTTCTTTGAAAATCGCTTCGAGTGTGCTTATGACTAACAGAGTCGGTTAGGCATTAAGATCTGTCTCAGGGGGCCCAGAAGCACGGGGGAGGGGGGGCAGAATATTCACAGGGCAGGGGTTGGGAGATTGTGTGCCCGCAGTAGCTCTCTCACAGAGAATCACTGACTTTGGGTGATGCCCAAGGCTGGTTATCTCCGATGTGTTAACTAAAGGAAAAGCTATTGCCTGTAGCCAAGTTGCCCTGGTTGCCAAGAGACTCTAACCTGGTTGACCCCCGCCCCAGGCAGGGGTTAAACCATTTTGTCTGGTGTGGAAGTGAAGCTCAGTGCCTTTCAACTGCCCAGAGAACCTGGCTCCATTTGCAGGTTTTGGGGAGACTTGTGGTTTGTGTGGGAATTACACCTGGAATCTGCAGTGTCCCTGCTCCTCCAGGAACCCCCTTTCTTGTCTTCTATGCCAGGAGCTACTCACATCCTTCTCCTTGTCGGAGATAGAGACCTTCCTTACTACCATTTCATTTCTATTTTGAGAATCCCAAAATGTGAGTCCCGAATTTATGTCATTTCTACCTCCTTTCATGTATCCAGTTCCTCCCATACCCCCAAATTCCTTTTCAAATACCGGTGTCTTATTTATTGTTTTACACACACACACACACACACACACACACACACACACACACACACAGGATGGGCATATACATAAATACAACCTGCCGTGACTGTTTAGTTGGGTGTGTGTGTGTGTGTGTGTGTGTGTGTGTGTGTGTGTGTGTGTGTGTGTGTGTATGTTTAGGACTGACCACTTGGAATAAGATAGTCTTACCAGGAGGCTCATCCCTGGAGAAGACCAATTCTCCCTTTCATAAAGTGTAGTTAATTGCCTGCAGCTTTTCATGTAGAGTCAGGGCCTTGTGAGACTTCCCTCACCTGTGTTGGGATGCCAACCGGCGTTACTGGGAAAGTATTGGTTAGACAACCATGGTGCTGTGATTCTGTGGGTGAAGCTCCTTGCTGTAGACAGAGGACATGATCTTGTAGCCGACATCCTAGTCCTCTGCCTCCTACAACCTTACCCCTGCTATGCAATACTTGCTGGGCCTTAGGTACACGAGTTGCACTGTAGATGTATCAGCTGGTGGTGGTCTCTCGTTTTCACCAACTGGAGATCTCTAGGATGGTCTCTGTCCATCGCAAAACAAAGAAAAGAAGTTGTTTTGAAGAAGAGTGAGAGCTACACTTCTCCGTGGGCAGAGGTTTAGGTGTTTAGAGCTCGGGAACTGAATTGTTTTAAGAAGTTAGCAGTACATGGTTCTCGTCTAGGGTCTGTGATATCACCAGTAAGAACAGTTAGCTAGATCCACAGTATCAGGCACAAACCCTCTTCCATTGAGAGGTCCTTGACTTCAGTTAGGTGGCTCTTAATTACCCCTATGCTATAAGTGCCACTATTGCCTTGTCTGGTGAGCCCCTTGGGTTCAGTTCTACATAGTGAGACCCCCGTCTTAGAAACACATGAACATCCCCAACACCTATCATTTACCATGTAAATATACTTGGAATCTTTCATTTCAAGAAAATCACATATTTTTCCCCTGTGTTCACTCTAAGAAGAATCCCAGCAGTAAAATTTCCATGTCCCATCTTCAAATCTGTTCCCTTAAAAGCTGTTTGCCAAATCAACAGGAGCATGTTGGTGACGACGCAGGTGCTACTGAGAGCAGTCATTCCGGTTCTGCTCTGATGAGAGGACCAACTTTGAATTTCTCAAGAGAGATGCTACAGCAGATAGTGAGGTGGTCAGGTCACCCGTTAAGTGGACACCGTTTGTGGGAGAAGTTACAAAAGGTGAAACCTGCAGCATACTTTTGTTTAATTTAGGATTTCAGTTTGATCCTTTGAAGTCATGTCAGGTTCCAGGGTGTGGAACCAAGGTTGACTCAGTCATCAGAGTTATTTTGGAGCCCTTAGTCTTATCTTTAGAAAACCCAATATTATCTCAAGCTATAATAAGATCATTTGTACAGCAGCGTGCAACACGGCCTGGCATTGCGTCCCTCTCAAATTCACACGGTGCAGTCCCAGCACCCAGCTGCAGGACAAGATGGTTTTGAAGATATTCTTCTTTTCCTCTGTTTTCTTTTTGCAGTTCTGAGAATCAAACCCAGCCCTCCACATGTTAGGCAAGCACTCTCCCAGTCAGCTGTATCCCAGACCGGAAAACAGAGGCCGTGGCATGCAGTGGCCTTATCTGGTGTAATCTTATCTGCTGCCAACTCTCTAGCACACCCATCTTGCTGGCCCTTCTAAGTTAAATTTGTTACCATTGTCTTGTTCCTGAGCATGTAGTTATTGTAGTTAGCGTTTCTCATCCCGCCCACCAGTTCCCAAATAACCACTCCAAGGCTTAATACTAATTTTAATTATCTGACCAATGGTTCAGGCATATTACTGACTAGCTCTCACAATTAAATTAACCCATAATTACTAAAGTCTTGCCATGTGACTGTGACTTACCAGCTGACTGGTATAAAGTTCTGGTATCTTACCCCCTCATTGGCTACATGGCATCTCCCTGATTCAGTCTTCATTCTTTCTCTATTTCTGTTTGGATTTTCCACCGAGCTGTATTCTGCCCTGTCACAGGCCAAAACATCTTTAATCATCAATGAATAAAAGCAACCCATATTCCAAGAGTTCATAAAGGCATCCCACATCATCTCCCCTTTTCTGTCTAATTAAAAAGGGTTTAACTTTAGCATAGTAAAATTACATATAACAAAATGGTTACCAAGCAAAAAAAAATTATAGTTACAATATTTAGTCTATTTGTATTTAACAAAATTAAAGAGAATATTTAATTACCCTATTTTGGTGAGTTTAAAGCTTTATATCTAATTCATCCTTTATAATAACTAAGAAAAGCTATAATTGTAAGTATCTAGTCTTCAACTCCGTCATTGGTGAAAAACCTTCCAACTACACTTGGTACCCCACACTGGGCACAGGATGAAGCGAGAACCCTTAAAATTATAATAACCGGTTTATTAAGGGTACAATGGAAAGACAAACTCACAGATACAAAACAAAGCAGCGCCACCATTGATCCAACTGTCCTCACCCCGGGGTCAGCAGCACCAAATGCGCCACGCTCCATCCAGAGCAAGAGAGCTCATCAGCTGAACCACGCCCTAGTGCTGGGACCCCAAAGGTATAGGCAGATGAGTTCCCACGACAGATATATATCTACCACAACAAACATCCAGAATAAGAGCCGAATTCAGGACTGAATGCTTAGGTAACAGAAACATGTGAAGGATGTTTGATTAAAAAACACAGCACTCGGGAGGCAGAGGCAGGCGGATCTCTGTGAGTTCAAGACCAGCCTGGACTACCAAGTGAATTCCAGGACAGCCTCCAAAGCCACAGAGAAACCCTGTCTCGAAAAACCAAAAAAAAAAAACAAAAAACAATAGTCAGAGACATAGAAGAAGAATGGCAAAACAATGATAATAGGCAATATTAATCAGCAATTAATTAATCACATGGAAGAATATCAAGTGCCAATTCTGGAGTTAGCATGCCAGATGTCACCATCTGGCCTTGCATAAGTAATTTTATAGGATTGGTAAGTGTGGTGATATATACTGTCTATGATTTGATAAAGCCATCGGAGATCAAAATGCAAAGCTAACCACAGCCATAGAGCCAGGTATGGTGATACCCACCTTTAATACCAGCAGCCACACTAGTTAGCCAAAGAGGCCAGGCAACAGTGGTACACACCTTTAGTCCCAGGACTTGGGAGACAAAGGCAGACAGATCTGTTAGTTCAAGGTTATACTGAACTACATAAAATCTATCCAGTCTCAAAGAGAAACAGTTCAGCACTTGGGATCACAGGCCTTTAATCCCAGCAGTAGGGAGGTGGAGACAGGGGTCACATGGCTATACAGAGAGAGGAGTATAAGGCAGAGGAGACAGGAACTGTGAGATTACAGTCTGAGGTTTGGTGGAGAGCAGTGCAGTCTGAGGATTCATGGAGATGGGATCACCCGTTTTGGTCTGAGGTAGAGGTAAGAGCTAGTGGTTGATTATTTTGTTTCTCTGATCTTCAAGATTGAACCCCAATATCTGCCTCTGTTTCTTTCCATCTTATGTGTTACAGGGAAAGGCTGAACTCCCAAAGCTCATGAAGGAAAGCACAGTCAAAAGATTCTGACAACAAACATAGAAGGCTCAATAAGGTAGAAGACCACGAAATGAAGTCGTATTTGCAGTGAAAGGTAGCTTCCACTGAGCATGTTTTCATGAACAGAGACTCTTGAGATCCCCTCAGAGAAAAGACAGATTGAGGAGTGAGAAGCCTAGCAGTTGGTAGAGCAAGTGAATGAAGGGGAAGGAGATTCCATCACGAGCAGTGTGGAGTCCGGTGTTCCTTCCAATCATTTGAGGGGGTTGCTGCGACAAAGACCTGTAGACTGGATGGCTTATAAACAGCAGAAACTTACAACTCACAGTTCTGAGAGCTGAGAAGTCTAAGATCAAGGCATCGCCAGAATTCGGGGTTTGGTGAGGATCCATATCCTAGTTCCGAGGGCTTACTGTGCCTTCATGCAACGGGAGAGGACAAGGGGGCTCATTAAGGTCCTTTCCATAAGTGTACCAGCCCCATCCATGAAGGCTCCACCCTCGTAACCTCAACTCTGCTAGGTTACTTTCCTACTCCTAGTAGGACTTACTCCTAGTAGGACTCACTCATAGTAGGACTTACTCCTAGTAGGACTTACTCCTAGTAGGACTCACTCATAATAGGACTACTCCTAGTAGGACTTACTCGTAGTAGGACTCACTCATAGTAGGACTTACTCCTAGTAGGACTTACTCGTAGTAGGACTTACTCATAGTAGGACTACTCATAGTAGGACTTACTCTTAGTAGGACTTTCTCCTAGTAGGACTTTCTCCTAGTAGGACTCACTCCCGCAGGACTTTCTCCTAGCTGCTCCATCTTTTACCACCATCACTCTGTGAGATACATTTTCAGTGTATGGATTCAGGGGCAAGCATTTGGGTCACACAATATGAGAAAATGGGTGAGGACAGGTAAAATGACAGCTAAGGTTTCTTGGGAGGAATGGGGATCATCTTGCAGATTTCTTGACGAAAGGGAAAAGAAAAGTACAAGCGTCTGCGGGAAGCGAGGGTGAGGATGAGGGGGAGGATCTGCCAGCCTGGAACAAGCAGTGGGATAAAGAGACGCTGTTTCCAGCACGGAGAGAGGCAAAGGCCGGCGCAGAGGCTGCCCCTGGCTTCCACGCTCATGGTGTGAGGCACTCCCCGCAGTCGCACGCACAGCTGTCCACACACACACATCGTATGCACCTGCACACACAAAGGCTTGAAAACGGCAGCTGGATATCTGCTCGTGGTGTTGCTAACTTGTTCTCTCTCTCGCTCTCTCGCTCTCTCTCTCCCTCCCTCCCTCCTTCCCTCTGTCTCTGTCTCTGTGTGTGTGTGTCTCTGTCTCTGTTTCTCTCTCTGTCTGTCTGTGTCTCTCTGTCTGTGTCTCTCTGTCTCTCCCTCCCTTTCTCCCTCCCTCCCTCTCTCTCTCTCTGTCTATCTCTGTCTCTCTCTGTCTCTCTGTCTCTGTCTCTCTATCTCTCTCTCTCTCTCTCTCTCTCTCTCTCTCTCTCTCTCTCTCGTACTCTGCCCAATGCTCTATGGGATTTGGTTGGCTTACAAGGCAATGGAAATGTAACATGATAGGAACTTTTTAAATAAGTGAGACAGATGAGGTTAATAAAGCTGAATATGTACAACAGAGCTAGAGATGAGATTTTATGAAGCTCAGTGCCCAATAAGTCAAGATCGATGCAGTAAATTCCTTCCAGAATTTGGTCCCAGATAGGAGCTGTCTCCTACAATGCCAGAATATTTCTTATTATTAAACAAGGACAGCTCTGAACACACCCCATATCCACCAAATCTGAACTCCAGAAAGTCTATAAGAAAGTATTTTCCCCAATTGAAATGCCTATCTTAATCCAGGTTTTTCTCCTTAAACCAATAGCTTGATTAATTATTTATACCTTGCTATTTACCTTTAATTTAATGCCATCCTGGTAGTTTTAAGGACATGCCAACTCAAACTCTATTAAAATAATTGCAACATAAATTAAAAATAAATGTTTAGAAACCCTGTTCCTAATTGTTATCCAAATAGACCATGATTTACTTAAATTTGGCATGATCTTGGGAACAGGAGAGGTGGCCCACACATTAAGGGTACTTACAGCTCTTGCAGAGGATCTGGGTTCCGTTCCCAGCATCTGTGTCAAGGAACTCACAATTGCCTATAACTCCAGTTCTAGGAGATCTAACCCCTCTGGCCTCTCCAAAAATCCTCAGGCACATAAATGCATGCAGGTATGCATATATGCACATAAATAAAAACAGCAAAGAATCTCTTTTTAAGAAATCACTAACATTTACACATTTTCAAACACTAAAAGCCACTTCCCAACTTCTCCTTCTAAAAGTCTGTTTTCCTACTTTTATATATATGGCAGAATGTCACCAAGTGAAAAAATCCTACATGGGTCTGACTTACCACTACACATTACACTTATTAGCTCCTATTCATGAGATTAAACTTGCAATAAATCCTATTGCTTATCAGCACTCTACCCCACTATCCTGCTATCAAAAGTGTGACTCTTCAGTATGGCACAGTTAGCCACGTGTGCTTAGGTAGGAACGAAGCTTAATTAAGATGTGCCTTAATGCATATATTAACAAAATGTGTCTTTAGTTGGCCCTGCCTGAGGATTTAATGCACACCCTACTGTCTGGTTCAAGAGAAGAAAACCCAAGTTAACCAGAACTCCATACCAGAGAATTGCCCCTTGTCACTACTATGATATTTTTAGGGGGGGGGTTAGTTTAAAGTTCCTTATTCCATTCCATTACTACAAGAGAACCTCAAACAATGCCACTTTGCTGTTCCATCTTATCTTATTATACAACAATTCCATAAAACAAGGAGAGAGAAGGGGCAGGTGGAAGTAGCCTCATGGTGCCTGTCTGCCAAAGAAGCTTGGCTAGATGACTTAGTCCATGGGGACCTTTAATGCCTGGAATCAGTTCTCCCATCAAGTCCCCAGGGGTACCCTTGTCCTAAAGGATAAGCCTCTTTAGATGGCTAATGACATCACACCTAAAATCACTGTCCCCGGCAGTTCAGTAGAACTATGAGCTAGAAATTGCCACCCAGAGAGCAATACACCCAAGTTCTAAAAAACCATTAAGGGAAGATCCTGAACGTTTTGCTTTCTTTCCTTTTTAATATCGGAGATAATTCAGTCCTCATAAGAAAATTCTGACTGCTTAAATCCAAGGTCTTCAATAGGCTTAACCTTCTGCTGTCAGTCAAATCACTTATTCGACCCATGCATACAATAGCTGTTTCCATAAGCTCCACGTTTTTAACTTTCCTGGGGGTAGTCCTTATCTATGTTTGCAAGAACACACATAGAACATCCTTCATGATACTATGTATCATTTGGAATTCCCGATAAACCAGCTTGTGCCGAAGAAACTTCAAAGGATTCTTCCATCATATAAAATCCTTCATCTCCACTCCTCAGTCATGAAAATGAAGGGATCATCAGGTTATAAAGGCAATTACGACCAGAACACATTTCTCCATTTTACCAGTGACACGCCACATACTGTCCTCAAATTCCCTGTCAACTATCTTGGTATGGCTTCTCTAGTCATACAAATCAGCTGGGAAATTTCTGGAGCAATCATATAGCTCCCTCGGTGAATGACAGGAAGTTCTTGTGACCTGACATGAGGCTGTTCAAGACAAACTAACCAGTACTAAGGGATTCATCATTGCCCCAATTCTCCTGTTACAAAATGTTTCAAAAAAACAAGTTCTATTGATCCCAAAGCCTGTCTGTCTAACGCAGAGGCTCTCAACCTGGGGGGTCTCAATCCCTCCGGGGGTTGAACAACCCTTTCACAGGGGTTGTCTAAGACAATCAGAAAGCACAGAGATTTACATTGTGATTCATAACAGTAGCAAAAGTATAGTCATGAAGCAGTAACAAAAATAATTTAATGGTTTGGATCACCATAGCATGAGAAACTGTATTAAAGGGTTTGAGCATTAGGAGGGTGAAGAAACACTGATCTAAAGTTAAATTGAGTGCGGAGTTCAAAACTCAAGTCATTTTAGATACTTCTTACTCAGCTAATGCTAAGAAAGAAAACCCATTGTGCCTGAATGATGAGTGCTTGCTCTGTTATTTAAGAACACTCAATTCCTAAGACAGATAAGCAAAATCAATGCTGTAGAATGGATGGAACTTGAAATTTTTAAGGCATGAATAACAAGCAAGCTAATAGCTTAAAAGACAAAATCCACAGGGTATTATTACACAGAGGTAAGGAGTAGCTTTTGAAACATAAGCAGACCATATGGTAATACAGATAGTGAGCTATTCAACCATAAAACACCTAGAAGGTACAGCATTAACTATGTGCCAAGGAACAAATGTGAGTACTACTCTTTAGTTGGAAGAGGCACAATGACCAAATCTTAAAGTATAATCATGCCAGTCGGGACTGAAAACTAATTACCTTCAAATTAGCTATCTAATAATTAGGGACCCACAAATTTTTGTGCCCCCCAAAAATGTAAATAAAACCCTGTGCTATTTTGGCAAGCTGGGTCCAAGTTAAAGTCACTGAAAGGCATGCCTCGCCCTTGCAGCTTCCTGATAGAGCAAGTGTGTCCCCTCCACAGATCCTTCTATCTGATCACTGCGACTAGTTCTGGTTCTTGTTACTACACCACCAGTTTAGAAAGCTGAAGACACATATGCACTGCTAACCCAGCATTTAGGATATAGAGTTCCATCCATTCCCCTTCCGTGGAATTCTCAGTGCATTGCCACGCCTCATCTCTATTGTCACTACATTCTTTCCGTTAATTCCATAAGCAGTGTGACTACAGAGTTCCCAACTGGCCTGTGGACCTTTTGGTTCAATGGTCTCTGGTAGTGGAGATGCACTGCTGTAATTTCCTATACAACAATGAGAGTGGCGAAGATATGCCAGGCTAAGATGAAGGTAGAGAGGAGTTTACTGAGGGATTTGCAAAAATGTAACCCTGAGACTGTGTTACAAGTATGACAAAAAAATGGATTTAGAGGAGCATGTCTTTGTCTTGCAATAACTGAGGATGACACAATAATGGCCATGATGAGACAGAAACGTGTGTGTGTGTGCGTGAGTGTGTGTGTATGACTGTGTGTCTGTGTGTGTGACTATATGTGAGTGTGAGTGTGTGTGACTGTGTGTCTGTGTGTGAGTGTGAGTGTGTGTCTGTGTGTGAGTATGTGTGTGTGTATGTGACTGCGTGTGTGAGTGTGTGTGTGAGTGTGTGTGTGTGTGTGTGTGTGTGAGTGTGTGTTTTGGATAGTAAGTCAGAACTCCGGGATCAAATGTTTCCCTATCACTTTCTACCTTTGTGACCTTGGGAAAATTTCCACTCTGGGTCTCAATTACCTCATCTACAGTACAGGAATATCAATGATCCCTATCTGAAAGTTGTTTTCATTCATGTATTTTATGTATATGAGTGCTCTGTCTTCATGAACACCAAAAGACGGAATCTGACACCATTGCAGATGGTTGTGAGCCATCATGGAGTTGCTGGGAATTGAACTCAGGACCTCTGGAAGAGCAGTAGAGTGCCCTTAACCACTCAGCCATCTCTCCAGCCCCCTGAAAGTTGATTTTGTGATTAAAGAAATTGCTATCAAGTGAGTCTTTCAGACTAGCCAGCTCATAAGGAATGCTTTGAATGCTTTAGCCTCTGAAGAACAAAGGGGGAATGGCAGAGTTTGACACAATGGAACAAAGTCTTGGGCGACAATGAGTTCTACGAGCTTTGGTGTTCGCTGCCGGGGAACAGGCATTTCTGCGCTTCCTAATAACAATGCAGATAAAAATCTCTGCACAGGGACGAGACAGATGGCCAAGAGCACAAGTTGCCCTTGCAAAGGATGAGGGTTCAGTTCCCAGCACCCACATGTTGGCTCACAACATCATCTGTAACTCCAGTTCCAGGATATCTGATGCCTTCTGACATCATAGACACCAGCACATACCTGGAACACAGACATACATGCAGCCAAAAGAAATATGCACATAGAAATAAAACTAATAAATCTTTAAATTGGCAGCCCACAAAGCAGCAGTGTGGTGTCTTGCAGACTACTTATAGCTTTTCTTTGAGAATACAATGGATTTGGGGGAACTGGCTGGAGTACAGGCAAAGGTGTCCTTAGCTGGAGAGGGTTCATCAGGTAATAAATGAAAAGGCATTTAGGAAATAGAGCAGTTGAAAAGCCGTGGCCACTCGGGGCCAGCTGCTTCTCTCAGTGGAGCGACTGCTAAACCAAGTGTTTTTAACTCTGCAATCCCACACTCGTGAACACTGCTGACAGGAGTAGATCATGGGTGGAGGCAGAGATGAGCTTGTTCTAGTGACTGTGAGGAACTGGCCTGGGCTGTTAGCAAATGTGACCATCTGTTGCCTCATGTTCTTCAAAGACACCCTCACTGCCCTGAGGGAAAGAGAGTCGCCATCAAGTGTCAACATACATTACAAGCAAAAAAATAGCGGTAAGCATATGTCTTTTCGGCCACCTCTGCTTCACACCTCTCAGGATGATGCTCACCCCAAATGAGCCTAGCCCCACTCTCCGGTTGTTGGTGGCTTAATAAGCCTCTAATTAGCTGTGGGAAAAATGATTTTAAAAAACCCTACCTGCTTTGAGATGGTTCTAATCAGCTAACATAAATTGTCTCTGTCAGTTCTAGGGTTTATATATTATTCTTCTAGTTTCCTTGATGGAGTTGAAGACAGATAGTTATGGTTATGATCTTCCTTAGTTATGATAAAAGATAGGTTACATATGAAACTTTAGACTCACAAATTTAGGATAGATGATAAAACATTTTCTTAAAAATTTTGCCAAATGTAAATGGACTAAATCTTGTTACCTATAGTTCTTGCTTGAAAACAGACTTGTTGTATATAATTTTACCATGTTACAGTTAAAACCTTCCTTTTTATTTAGACAGAAAAGAGGAGATGATGGGGGATGTCTGTCTGTATGCTGTGAATGTATGTTTCTCGTGTTGGTTGATGAATAAAGCTCTGTCAGCCAATGGACAGGCAATATTTAGCCAGGCAAGAAATCTAAACAGGAATAGAGAAAGGTAGTAGGCAAAGGAGACAGATCCCATGTAGCTGCCAAGGAAGTAAGAGACCTGGGCATAACCAGTAAGCCAAGACTATGTGAAGATATACAGATTAATAAAAATGGGTTAATAATTAAGAGAGAGCTAGCCAATAAGAAGCCTGAGCCATCGGCCTAAGAGTTTATCATTAATATAAGCCTCTATGTGTTTATTTGGAACTAAATGACTGCAGACCAAGAGGGACAGAAATCTCCATCCACATACTATTAAATAAGAAACTCTGTGCACTTTTAAAACCCCAAAGGGAAATGAAATCTGTTTTTTTTTCCAGTGAACATGTTAAGACTGTAAACTTCCCTTGTAGGACTGACTTCATTGTGTACCATAGATAGTTCATTGTGTTTTAGTATTCATACAATTGTAGGAATTTTTTAATCCCCTTTGCTAACTCTTCAGTGACATAATTATCATTCCATGCTGTGTTATTTAGCCTCAATGGTGGTGGGGGGGGGTGTTCATTAATAATCCAGGTATGCACGTGGCACTAACTAGGATTAGAGGGTTATTCTTTTCTTCAGGTATCAAGTTGAGAGGAGAGCACATTGAGAAATACATGGAGAGAGTTGGAGAGGGGAATAACAGGCAGATATGATTTGTAGCACGAATAATGAAAACCCAGAGACAGATACTGGGGTTCAAGCTAAAGATCAAAAAAGGAAAGCAGCCACCAAGGCTCATACCAAAAGGGGTGATGCTGTCCTCAGCGTGACCGCAGACTGAATGACTCCTGTCTCCTCCTATCTTATATTCCTCTCTTATGTTGGCATTAAAGGCTTATACCACCACCGCCAGCTTCTATGGCTAACTAGCGTGGCTGCTGAGATTAAAGGTGTGTGCCCTCACTGCCTGGCATGCACAGATGACTAGTACTTTACACTCTGGTGTTCAGGCAAGCTTTATTTATTAGATCATTAACAAAATATCACCACAGTGATTATATTTCATTGTATCAGTATGAAATTCTCGAAAACAAAAAACATTTAAAATCTTAAAATGATTAGGGACACCCTTATAGGGTCCTCAAAAGATTCCTCAGATGGGTGTGCGGACAAGGAGATTCTGTGCCACACTGTGGACAAGGGCAACTGTTCAGAGAAGGGGGTTGTCTGCAACTGTGTGGACAAGGAGATTCTCTGCAACTGTGTGAACAAGGAGATTCTCTGAGACTTGCTCTAACAATTCTGCTTGAAAAATCAAACTCTTGGTGCTCAAGTGTTAACAGTCAGTTTTTTCTCTAGAAGCCATATGATCTCCACTACCTTTGGGAACTCCTATATTCAAACCTTAACCAGATTCTAGGTGAGACTGCTCTGCTAACATCACGTAACCCTTTGGCAATTCACACATTCTTTGGCAATGCTGGCCTCATATTGCATGCATGAGAGATGACTTGTTAATGTTGGGCTTTGTAACCTGCTGAACTCCAGGCACTGATAGTGAAAACCAATGCTAACAGAGCAGCTGGGCCCTATTAAGATAATACGAAGGAAAATCCTTTTATCCTCCAAAAAACAATAATAATGTTCATGGATTTTTTTGAACCCTTACAATGTTTAAGTAATTCCGTAAACTACTGTTAAAGAAAAATATCTAGATATCACAGGCCAGAGGGAAGAGGTTGCAGTGTTCCAGTGTGTGGGACTGTATATGCACATATTTGTGTGTTTTTTTATATAACAGGAGCCAGAGCACACAGACTGTCTCAGTTACTAATATAGCCTGAGTACTTTTCCATGGCTAACAATATTCAAAAGCACACCTTGGAGTTGGGAATGTACAGAGCTTGCAAGCATGCAAAAGATCCTGTAATCGATGCTACTTAAGAGAAAAAGGGGCGGGGTTTGCCTAGCTCCTGTGTAAGTTTCCTGAGTTGCCCAGAACTACAAACTGACTAGCCATAAAGGAACAAAAATGTATTGCCTAGAGTTTGTCCCATTTTTAATACCTTAACTACATTTTAAGCCTTATGCTTATACCCACAGAGAAGTGCAGCTACCACCCCTCATCTGAGAGGCTTTTCTCTCCAGCAAACGGAGACGATTACAGAAACCACAACTGGGCGCAGTTCAGAGATGGACAGACTGTGGGGAGCCCAGCAGAATGGCGTCTGCAGAGCATCTCCTACATCTCATTTTCTCCAAAAGCTGCTCTGTCTCAAGTTTGCTACTGTGAAGAATAACAATGTCTAACATCCAAGTCTTAATTTATAATTTATAAAAAACAGCAGTATCTATTATTATGTTTAATTCAATTTAATAAAAAGATGTTACAGTTGCTTGCATGCCAAGAACATTCTGGAATAAACTATAACTATCATTTTCACAGTTTTCTAAAATGCCACTTATTCAAAATCCCTCTAAGTGGCTTTCATATCCTACACTGATTTAACTACAACTATCTAATGTTACTTATACTATTTATGAAGATATTACTTTTTATTATATTTTTACGTATACATGAAACACTTGAGATTACAGATTTATGTGCTATAATTTATTAAGCTCATTACTGCAATGGTTTCCAGTTGATTTCTAAAGCTACATGTAGATATTTAGTATCTTCAGTTATCCATCTTATCTTTCATACTTCTGTTCTTAGTCCTAGGACAAAACTCCTCAAAACTAACTAGAAGTATTCTGATGAGGAAGTCCTATGTATATGTCAATAAAGCACTGTTGGCCAATAGGGAAGCAAGATAGGTGGAACTACGAGTCCAGGAGGACTCTGGGTAGGAGAAACACAGGGAGTCATCATGTAGCCCGCCAGAGAAGTAAGATGTCCATCCGGTAAGAGAAATACTTAGATGGGTTAAATACTTAAGTCAGAGCTAGCCAGTAAGAAACAAACAAGGCCAACAGCTTCATAATTAATACAGTGTCTTGTGTGTTATTTGGGGACTACAACAGAGCCCAGGTGACTAGAGGGAAAAACCAAAGCGGCTGGCAAGGAAAAGGCTTCACTCTACAGTATTCATAGAAGACAATATGTTTTTTCTCAATTTACCTTTTCCAAGAGGAGGGCTGTGGTGATACCTTGCTTGTACAAATGAAGCCTGACTGAAGGTCAGAAAATGGAGCTTGCCACTAGCTAACCATGGAGGTCTGGAGGTCTGTGCAGACAGACAGGAAGTGATGTAGCCAGGCAGAAACAGGATACAAGCAGGGAGAAACAGGAAATCACTCTCTTGACTACCCTGACACTAAGGAGATAAGGTGTGGTGGCGGCTTGCTCCTTCTCTCTGGTCTCTCAGCATTTCCCTCTGCATTATTATGTAGACTGATTGAAAACTCCATTGACAGAAGACTCCCCTCCCTCCTTTGGTTTCTATAGTGACCGTCCTTTCACTTTGTATGATCGTATCTGTACTGATAGTCCAGGGCTGCCATAACAAGTTGCCACAAACTTGGAGGCGTAAACAGAGGAAATCTCTTTTCTTACGGCTCCAGAAGTTAGAAATCTAAAACGCAGGTTTTGAACAAGTAGATTTTTGGTCTGAGGTCTTCCTTGGCTGATAGCTAGACAGCTGCCTTCTCTTTCGTTTACATGGTTTCCCTCTGTGGGCGTCTCTACTCCTAATCTCTTACAGACACTGAACATACTGAACTAGGAATACTCCAGGACATCATTTAGCCATAACCATTTCTCTAATACCCTAACTTCACAGGCAGTAATATTTTGAGACATCGGGGTTGAGAAGACTGACGGACATCAGTTTTTATTTTATTTTGGGTGGGGGGGAAGGGAGATGCAATGATCCAGTTATCCTCACAGGTATTTCTATCACGAACAGATGCACCTCAGTCTATTTTCTGTTCTCGCGCACTCGCGCACGTGTTTAATGCAATCATACCACAGTTTACGACGAATGTGGGTCTCCCCTTCTGAGCTCCAAGGCTGCCCTTGGCAGCCTGCCTCAGTCCGTTTTGGTTTTTCTGCCGCATCCCTGATGCAGCGGCCATCCATCACCGTGCCCTGTATATTTTCACAGACGCGCCTTCTACTCCAGCCTTTCCAGCGGGTGTCATCGTTTAATCTTATCTCCTCCCGGTTGCTGGGCTTGCTTTCTGCCTCTAACGGCTGCGAATAGCGTGGTCCAGAAAAATGTGGTCTTCCTCTCCGACATTAAGGTAATTTTACAATTAGACCTAGTTTTCTTTAGTTCAATTTCCATTTGTTCTCTTCAAAGGCTGTTCTCCCTCTGTGATGTTTACTGTGATATTTTTTATAGTTCTTCGGTTATTTGTATATGTTTAGACCATAGGGAGCGCCATACAATTTAATCCCATTAGCATTTCTCAAAGGTTCCTCTCCTGTGAAGCATTCATAACGGGATAGTATTTCATACACAGAAATAAGGGCTATTAGGGGTCTCTGCAAAACATCTCCCACCGCATGCAAAGAGACAGCAAAGGAAAGGAATTCAACAGCTACTTCCTCACTCACACCACAAGCTTGTTTCCCCCACCTCATTTAGCTCCTAATCCTAATACTGATTTAAAGTATTTATCTCATTTTATAGATGAGCATATTGAGACTTTGGCTTGGTCAAGTTCATAAATGCAACAGAACTTAAAGTTCAAAGTCAATACATGATTTGTGTATTCCTATGCTCTCTCCATTACTTCAGATAAACTCAACTCCTGCAACGCATTTTCACCCACTCCAGGTTTCCCTGAGCATTGGACACGTGGGATGGTGAGAACAAGAGTCAGGTGCCCACGTAATCACAGCCAGAAGAGGCTCTGCCACGTAAACCGCCTTCCCTCTCTCATCAAGTTTAAAAGACTAGTGTTCAGGCATTCATCAGGAAATTAACTACAATTTAGCACTTTCTATAATGAGAGAACTACCAGGAATCTGAAAGTTTGGTTCAGTGTGTGTGTATGTGTGTGTGTGTGTGTGTGTGTGTGTGTGTGTGTATGTATGTATTGAGCACTTTCTGCATGCTAGACACGACTCCATTTGCATGAAAAGCAGAGATGAATAAGGTGCATGCCTGTTATTGAAAAACATACCGTTTGAGGATCCAGTGAGGAAGGGACACATTCCACATTGACGATGTGTAGGGGTGTTTGTTTTGCTGCTTTACCTGGCCTTTGTGCTGCTGTTGTTGTTGATATCATTGTTGTTTGGATAGGGTCTCTCCCTGTAGCCCAGATTAGGCTGAAGATCACTCGGTCAGCCAGGATGGGCTGGACTCAGTGGTCTGTCCACCTTAGGCTCGTGTGCTTAAATTATACACATGAGGTTGTTCACCCATCCCTACCTGCTTCGGATAACCACCTCTGCTGTGAGTGAATGTCTCATGATGGCCATTCTCTCTCCTAGCATACTCACAAACTTTAGAGGGTCAGAGTATAACAAACCCTTAACTACAGGCTGAGTATCAATCCACATGTCCTCAAGCAAAAATACACAATCAGAAACAAGCCAACACTTCAGGAGGCAGCATACTCATGTCATCAGTAGAGAACTCCTGTGTTGCTGTCCATGGTGCTGCCCAACTCTGTTACCCCGTTGTCTGTCTCCCAACACCTTGCCATGGTCTGCTGTATCCTTAAAATTAAACTCCACTTTTAGTAGGAGCTGCCTAGGTTTCTGTCACTTAGATGAAGATAAACCAGTCAATGCAGGAATGAAACTACCCTACATTAGATACAATAGGCGTATCATCAGGGCATCCTGATTGAGCCAAGAAAGGGATACCGACCCAACCTCAGTGGAAGAACTGAGCCACAGTATGAGAAAATCAACAGGCTTGGGAAAACACACACACAGACAGGAGAGGAGAAAAATGAAGATGCAGCTAGGTGCAAAGTCAAAAAAATAAGAGTAATCCCTATGGTTACTGAAACTAGCATCAGTTACTAATCCAAATCACTAACAGCAAATGTATGGAAAATTAAGTAAAAAACTCATTACCAATTGCCAACTATGTACTAATATGTTATTAAAAAAAGGAGGGGGCAAAAGGGAATCCATTATAGTACAGAGCCTTGGGTTACAGTATTTCACGAGCAGTGTGATTTGTTCACTCTGACATTTGTTTGACTGACATTTTATTAGAGCAATGTTATGCTAATGGATAGTACTGGTCAGAGTGACTTTGATGTTCCAGGCCATGTTCAAATACCAATTCATGCTATCCTGTTATCTACGCGCTAGGCTCTGTGTTTATACCCATATCACAGATGCGCAAACTGGAACATCAAAGTTGTCATTTCCCCCAGTTACATGGATGGGTAATTAACAGAGCTAGCATATACATCCTCTAAGAAGAAAACTTATTCTTGTCTTCTGTTTCAACTGCAAGCTGCTTTAAATTATGGTGTTTAAAAAGGCAATGGTGTTGGATTCACCAACAGTTTCAAAATCTGCTTTTCCATTTTATTGTGTAGAATTTGACTGGATGAATACGCATGGTTGATGTCCAAACAGAAAAGATTATAGGTCTTTTTTTAAAGTGTCCAACATTTCCTAATCTAAAGCTGTTCCTTATGGTCATCCCAATATTCCATCAGACTACTGAGCCATAATTTAAATCCCCCCTTCCTGTCCGAATCCCTCACTGCATCCTGGTTTTTCCTCCTCATTTCCATTATGCATAATGGTAAAATAAATGCCTTAGTGCAAAGCTTTTTTCCTTTTTTCGAATTATTTCCTTGGGATAAATCCTAGAAATAAGATTTCTGAGACAAAGGTTCATGAATGGTTTTGGTTTTATTTACTTCTGGCATATATTCGGACTATTTCCCAAACACCAAAACAAAAGGTTGCAAATCGGTAGGTGACCCATTCCCCCCAAGATCTCATTAGAACCCTGTTACATCTGTATCTTGAATGTTTACTCAGAATGTATAAGTTGTGTTTTTTATTTATATTTCACTTCCATTGCTTACTGATGAGGTTAATATTTCTCAGTTGTTTACTTACTGGAGTTCTTAATGAGAAAACTCTCTGTACATAAGTTTTTCCTAATTATCTATTGAGAACGTAATCGTTTTTTCTACCAGTCTGAATGCCTTTAAGAAAGTCATTAATCCTTGGCTGCCATACTTTGTGTGTTTTTCTTCAATCTGTTCACACTGGAATGAGTGTTGCAAAGGTCTGAAACCAAGCTCCAGGAACACCTCAACTCTGAGCCATCGTGGGCCTGGTAGATAAAGGTGTGACCTGGAAGAGGCCGTGTTTGCTTCTAGAACCAAGCTCCTCCTTGTGTTTAAATCAATCAGTTTCTTGTGTTTCATCCCTTGATGGTGATTTAAACTCTAAATATAAAGAGGCTGAGACACAGAGAAGCTTAAGACTCTCCCTCCCTTTCTCCTTCTCTTGATTCCAGTCATTTTACCTATCCTTACCCTGGTCCTGACCTTCATCTCTATATGGGCTCACAGCTAACAGCAACATCCCTAATGTCCTGATGTGGGGACGCCCTTCTGTATATACGTTTCTCTTATTGGTTGATGAATAAAACACTGATTGGCCACTAGCCAGGCAGGAAGCATAGGCGGGGCTACCAGACCAGGAGAAGGCTGGGGAGACGAAGGCAGAGAAAGGCCTTGAAGAGATGCCATGTTGCCAAAGGAGTGACATACTGGATTACGGGTAAGCCACAGCCTCATGGCAATACATAGATTAGTAGAAATGGGTTAATAATTAAGAGAGAGCTAGCCAATAATAAGCCTGAGCCATGAGCCAAGCAGTTTATGCTCACTCTAAGTCTTTGTGTGTTTATTTGGGCAAAGCGGCTATGGGCCCAGGCGGGACAGAAACGTCCATCTCCAACATCCCATCTTAGTAGATGCTCGCTGAGGTGACAGGATCTGTTCCTGATCTTGTGACCCCTTCATTTCAATAAAGCCCTCCACCCTGACTTCATGGATCAGGAACTAATCTCATCCTTCATCGCAATGTGTCCACAGTGTTCCAGCTACCACAAGCCCATGTAGACTCTACCTTCCTGACTCCCACTGCCAAGAACAATGTCCTCACTGCACACCTCACTCACACCTTTACCACAGGGGACCCTTCCATGTTTCACAGACACTTTCCTTGCCCCCATACAATGAACAGAAAGCACTCTTTTTCCTGACTTACATAAATAACCTATTTATGCTTATGCTTGAGTATTAGACTCATCGGAGACATGGTTCATTTTATAGCAATATGGAGCCAAATGAGTTTGCTATGCTTCTATAGGTTGCTAGGAAACTGGTCATTGGATGGGCATTTACCTCTGCGTCATTCTGTAGCAAGTGCTACATCACACACTCAACTGATAGTCAAGTCTATTTCTAGGAGTCCGTCCTACTTACGTAAACTTCTAACAGTGCCTGGAAATGTAGTTTTAATTATTATTTCCAAAATGCTTTATATCTGGTAAACTTCTCCCTAAGCATTTTGCTCTTCTTTAATATTCCTTTCAGGATCCTGTGATTTTTTTCACTATGCCTTGATGCAATTTTTTGTAACAAAAGGGAATATTTAAATTCTTAAATTTATAAATTAACTTGATAAAAAAAGTACAACCTTTACAATATGCATTCTTCCATTCAGGTTTCAATTATATCTCCAATGAAATGCTGTGGCTTGCTTTATGTAGGTCACAGTCATACCTAATGAAGCTCATTCCTATGCACCTTATATCTTAGTCACCACAGGGAATGATTTCTTTTTCATTATACTCTCAAGTCCCTTGTTGTTGACACACCAACTCTCTATTTGATCGAGCTGACATGAATAACAGCCATCTGAAGGATGTTTCTGTATGTTTAGCAAAACTATTGTGAAAACATTGTTCATGATGTCATCCCATGTCCCTTTAAGCTATAAATTCCTTCCAGGAGCTACAAAGTGATATGTCTACTTTATTTTCTCAAACATAACCCAATGGCAAAGGCTCTCTAGGACACGACATTCCTTAGAAACCAAGATATTAAAAAAAAGATTAAATTCATATTTAACTATGGAAATGGAATGCACCTAGATGCTATTTCCCATTCTTTTCATTGGCTTTGATTTTTACTCACATGTTTAATTGTTCTATTTTAATTCTGCAGCCCGCTTCAAATTGTCCCTGTAAGTGTGCAGTTTAGCCTGAGAAGGTTATGCACCTTAATGTGCACATTCACAAGTAATTAAGCTCTATGATAATTGAATACTATTGTTCATCTGCTCTTAATTATGTATACTAAAAATGGAATAACCAACCTTCTCCTCCAGGACAACACCATTGTGTCCCTTCTCATCCCACTCAAGATGCCATCTCAGGGCGACCTTGACTTCTCTGTTTTACAAGGAAGCGACCATCACCCTCAGAGATTTTGGTACTTCCATAATCTGAAAATGAATCGCCTATGGTGTAGTGTTACCCAGGCCCGTGTGCTTCAGACAACACGTCATCAATGCATGCCAGGCTGTAGATGAGCGAGGGACCGTGAGAAGACTATTGTGAACGGCCCCTTGCCACGGTTAACTAAGTTATGCAGTTCCTACATTATCTCTTCTCTTCAGCACACCTTCGGGGGAGTGTCAGCCACTCTCAGTTCTGAGTTCAGATGACCCACTTCTAATGGGGCTCTGTCTGCTGATCCGTAGGGATGCCAGTTCCCGTCTACACTCAGACTTTATCCCTGTCAGTCCTTCTGTCTACTAGAAAGCTCGAGCGTGGAAAATGACTTGTAGGGAGGAGAGGTCATGACAGCAGTGTGAGGGAGATAAGAGGGCCCACGGCGATCGTAACCAGCATGTATTGTGTACATACACGGAACTGTCAGCCAATGAAATAACATGCACACATTGAGTAAACCCCACGGATCACCTGACACCAGTATTCTTTAAATGTTAAAAGTCCCTCAGAAGCTCCTATATGTGAACACTTTGCTCCAGCGTGTGACACTGTTTATGGAGACTTTCAGAGCTTTAGGGGGTACTAACTAAAGGGAGTGGGTGAATGGGGGGTGACACTGAGGTATTCAGCCCAGCTCTGCTCCCCGCCTGTGGCTCTCCCATGCCTTCCCTGCCATGATGTCCTCAAACTCTGAGCCAAAATAAACCTCCTCTCCTCCAAGTTGCCTCTTTGGGTATATGTGTGCATGAGTGTATATGTGTGTGTGCATGTGTGTATCAGTGTGTATGCATGTGTGTCAGTGTGTATGTATGTGTGCATGTGTATCAGTGTGTGTGTATGTGTGCATGTGCGTCCATGTGTATGTGTGTGTGCATGCATATACATGTGTGTTCATGTGTATATCAGTGTGTGCATGTGTACAGCTGTGTGTGCATGTGTATCAGTGTGTGTGCATGTGTGCATGTGTGTCCATGTGTATGTGTGTGTGCATGCATGTACATGTGTGTTCATGTGTGTATCAGGGTGTGCATGTGTACATCTGTGTGTGCATGTGTGTCAGTGTGTATGTATGTGTGCGTGTGTATCAGTGTGTGTGCATGTGTGTATCAGTGTGTGTGCATGTGTGCATGTGTGTCCATGTGTATGTGTGTGTGCATGCATGTACATGTGTGTTCATGTGTGTATCAGGGTGTGCATGTGTACATCTGTGTGTGCATGTGTATCAGGGTGTGCATGTGTACATCTGTGTGTGCATGTGTGTCAGTGTGTGTGCATGTGTATATCAGTGTGTGTGCATGTGTGCATCTGTGTGTGCATGTGTGTCAGTGTGTCTGTGTGTGTATCGGTGTGTGTGCATGTGTGCATCTGTGTGTGCATGTGTGTCCATGTGTATGTATGTATGCATTCGTGTGCATATGAGTGCATCAGTCTGTATGTGTGTGCACATGTCTATGTGTGTGCATGTGTTCATGTGTGTGCAAGTGTGTATCTGTGTACATGTGTGTATCTCTGTGTGCATATGGGTGTTTGTATGTGTGTATCAGTGTGCATGTGTGTGCATGTATGTAACCATGTGTGTATGCATGTATCCATGTATGTGTGCATGTATCAGTGTGTGTGTATCGGTGTGTGTGCATATATCAGTGTGTGTATCAGTGTGTGTGCATGTATCAGTGTGTGTGTGCATTTATTAGTGTGCATATCAGTGTGTGTACATGTATGTATCAGAGCATGCATATATCAGTGTGTGTGCATGTATCAGTGTATGTGTGCACGTATCAGTGTGTGCAAGTTTCAGGGTGTGTGTGCTCACACATGCATGAGGAGGCAAGGGGGTGACATCTCGTGTCTCCCCCCCCCCATAGCTTCTTCATCTTGTTTTTGAGACAGGGTCTCACTGCATCTAAACCTAACCAACGAGCAAGCCCAGGAAAGTCCCTGCCTCCCGACTGCTGGGATTGCAGGACTGCTGCGCTCTGCTTTTCCAGCCGTTCTGGGGACCTGAACCCAGTTCTCCATGCTCGCACTAAGCTCTTTGCTGCCTGGTCCATCTGCTCTCGAGTTCTGTGCTCCTACTTACCCTCTCTGCCTGTGCTCTGTAGCGCACACTGCACACTGCATGTGACCGCCTCGAGGGAAGCACGATATCCAATGAGGTTTTTGACGTCCAGGGCCATGCAGTGCCAGACACCTCCACCCTGCTCAGGCTACACATCAGTCAGTTGCTCATACCATTCTCCCATGTGAAGAAGGAATGCCTGTCACGTCTGTGAGCTTGGGAGGTGTCACATCCTGGAGCATCAGCACAGGACCCAGTGAGCACTAGGTGTAGTGCGCAAGCCACCACTGACAAGTCTCCTGTCCTGGCTCTCCTAGGTCACTTTCACTCTTCATCACTCAGCCCTCCTTGCTCTCCCAGGACCCCAGTGGTGTCCAAGGTCACTGTCACCAGGGTCACTTATGGATCTGCCTTCAGTACTTATCCAGAGTAGAAGGAGAACAGATCCTGGACCACTGTGCTTCTCTCCAAATGCAGAGAATACAGCCTTACACCAAACATAGGAAAACCTATCTGTGAATATTGCCCGTTCTATACAAGCAATTGCCCACCTTTCAGAAGCTGTAAACTTATGTTTTCGTATATCCTTTTCCTCCCTGATCCATCGCATCAAAGCCACAGGCTGTTTGAAATAGGCTAGCAGTGTCTGTGACTGTGAATTATCTCCTTAGGAAAACCCAACTTCTCGGAAGCCTAGCTACTCACATCCCGAGTCATCCAGCGTTGGCTGTGACATCGTCTGCCTGCAGGAGAACCTTACATATTTAGAGACACCAGAGATAAAAATCTTCCCTCGGGTGGGAGACATCTCGATAATAGAGGCTTGGTATCTTCGGAACCAATGCCTAAGACTTAAAAGAAGGTTTTAAGATAGAAAACAAGTAAATGTCGTTGACAAATATTGTTTTGTTCATAGCACTGAACAAATGTCGCTGTTTCTCGTTTAGCACAATAGAAGGCACGTGGCAAGCTCGTGGATGTCTTGTTTGGCACAATGCTGCCCTCTGACCTCTTCAATATCCCAGAATTCCTATGCCCTCTACAAAATGTTAAAATACTAATATGCAAGGAGCATTGTGCCCTTCTCTACATCTATTCATTTTCTTTAACTTCCTACTCGTATTTCATTTCCATCTTTTTTTTTTAATCCCAACCCTTTACATTTTCCCTTCCCACTGTCTTGAGAAGATAAACAGCTCGGAATTCTTATTTTTTCAATGAGATATAACACGTCCACAGACTGCTGGAGCACACATCAGCCATTGTGGTTTGCCCACGGGGCTAGCGGCATGCCACCAGAGAGAGAAGGAGGCCGATGGAGACAGAGACCAGGGACAAAGGCCGAGAGGAAGACACAAAGGCAGAAGGCATGGTCACTGCGCAGCACAGCATTGGATGTAGTGTCTTGTCCCTTCAGGTGCAAGCTTGTTGAAATCATTTCATCAAAGTCAATGTTTGGGGTAAGGGATGAGCTTTAAGATTCCCCTCTTGGCCAGAGAGTCTGGAAAACAGAACCTTCTTTCTGTGGCTGATGGAAGAAGAGGCAGACTCCCATGGCTAAACACTGAGCTGAACTCAAGAAAGCCAGTAACAGAGAGGGAGGACTGATGACCAAAGGGATTAAGACTGGGCTGGTTTAACCCCCAGAAACAGGTGACCTGACAAAGGTTAACTCTTGAATCCCAGGCATCAGCCTGGGAATCCAGCATGGGACTGATCAAGACCCCTGAATGTGGGTGTCAGTGAGGAGGCCTAGGTAATCTATTGAGCCTTGGGCAGCAGATCAGTACCCATCCCAAGTATACACACGGTCTCTGGACTCCCATCCAACAATGTGAGGTGCACTCTCACCCTGAAATCTTGGGGGAGGGTCTAGGCCCTGCCCTGGATGAAATGACAGACTATGGACACCCCCATGGAGGGCCTCACTCTCCCTAGGGAAATGAGGGGATAATGGGGGCTGGGGAGAGGGCACGGGAGGAGGGGAGGGAAAGGGAGAGAGACTGGAACTGACTTATGAAGCAACCTTGTTTCTAATCTAAATTTAAACTTAAAAATAAAGAAAAAATGATTCCCCTCTTGAAGGGGGAGGAGTGCATCATAATATGTGTAGATGGGATTTAGCAATGACTTTACTGCTTGCAATTTTGAACTCTACATTTCATATTGAATCAAATTAATTTCCTCAGTCCAGCATATTGCCAACACACACCACCCTGCTTTCAATTCAGTATTACCCCTGTCTCTTCAGCTAATTCAAATTCTTTATTTTCTATCTTATTCATGGCTACAAATGTTTGCACTCAGTTTTTAAGCATACCTTCCTTCGAGCTTTTACAAAAAGTTATCATTACAATGCCAGAAATTGACTTAACTATTTTAATATATAATAATTTTTCAAATGATTCTTGTCTGTGACTTATATAACTATGGTTTTATTCCCTGAGAACTAGGAGCAAGTCTTCTCTACAGAGCCTGATCCCGGGCTCTACACAATCATAAATGAGTTAATCAGTCAATCCAGACACTTCTGCTGGGGCCAGCTAGAGAAAGAAAACAAATTTAAGGTAAAAAGCAGTCTATGGTTGTAAAATATTTCTTACAAAGAACTGGCTGGGTCAGGTTTTCTGTTTCGGTTTTCCTCCCTTTCCAGCTTCCCCTTCCTATTGCTATCATCTAGAACATCCGACTTGAAGACTCAGTCCTACTCCATTGTCCTCAACCGATCTGCAACCCTGATCACAAATACAGAGACACAATTGATTTAATCCTGGACCCGAGTTGTATTTGTGGTCCAGTCATTGACTTACACTCTCCTTTGAAGCCCACATTACGTAGCTCACATCCTTGCATGAACTGGGTGACTCAGACTTGATAATGACCACTATGACGGAAGAGAGATTTACACTCACAGACCCTTGGAAACACCAGGCACAGAGTACCATCTATGATCACACAGAAAGCATCGGAGTATGTCCGAAAGACAGACAGACAGACAGACAGACAGACAGACATGGGCAAGATCCTTCATGAAAAGAAATGGTGAAGCTGTCTCCAGTTGTCTGGCATCTGTTTCTAATGTGATTAGGCAAATGGTAATGGCATCCAAGAGTCCATTAAAGAAAGCACCTGGAGTCATCACGTCCTGCTTGTCACTGTGGGTCACGGGCATCATAGCGGGATGGGACTGCTGACTGTTTCCCACCGGCGGAAGCTGGGACACAGTGATGGCAAAAATACCTTGGTGATAACGAACAGCTCCCTAGTTGGACCATAGGACACACTCAACAAGAGGGAAAAGCATGCCTGGTACCCGAAACCCAGTCAACTAACTCAGGTCTAGCGATGTCGTGGGTCTTGGAGGAGAATGCACAGCCACCACTTTACTAACCCAGCATAACCCTGAACGCATCCCAAGTGTTTGTTCTTACAGCCGCAGAGACCCGTGGCTCTTACCACTTGTCAGGGAAAGTTCTCTGCCCAACAGATGGAGACCACCGTTACAGAAAACCACAACCCGTCAAAATGCAGAGTTGTGGCCCAGACCCAGCTGATCCCTCCACGACACAGCTCCCACACCTAAGACTCGGGGTCACGGTGGAAGACGGGGTAGGGAGATTTTAAGAACCTGGGGAGCAGGCAGTTGACCGTGAAATCGTTGTCTCCTTGGGAGTCTGAGCCAACACGACTACCAAAAGGTGAACTGAACAAGGTCGACAGTAGACATGCTAGTGTGAACAAGGGAGAATCCAGGAGACCTCAACAACCCGCGAAGAACTACATGCATAGGGAATTATGCAAGTAGGGGAAAAATGTCTCTCCCAGGGAACAACAACTGGTTGTTCAATAGGAATTGGTCCCTGAGAGCATATATGTATGAATGAGTAAGAGGCCATGAATTGGAAAGAAGGGCCAAATACATGGGATGTCTGATGGGAGAAAAGGGAAAGGGGAAATGATCCAATTACATCATAATCTCAAAAAATAAAAAAAATATATCTTAAAAATTTACTTAAGGTTATGGGCTCTGGGTTGAGTGGTTTCCTTCTCAAAATGTGTTAAAAAGCGGATCTTTTATTTAATCTACAAACTAGTAAAGTTTGGAAAGGCCAGCACCTCCAGGAGACAGCAAGACCCTAGATGTGAAAGTATAAAATACCACACTGAGAATGAGTTTTCCATCAGTGTATGAGTATTCTCCCAACCCTCAACCCATGCCAGAAGTTCTACATGCTTGTAGGTCTCATCCATGCAAATCCGTCATCCTAGCGTTGATCTGAGAATGCTATACCTAACTAAGACAAGCAACTCTTAACCAGGCGAGAACCATAACCATTCTACTAACAGATCTCTACTATAATGTGGAATAGGTTCCAGATTTTTTCTTTTGCTCCAAAATTACTTCCTGCTTTATCTGGACAGACCAGCACAGAAGATCATTATCACCTCCTCAATCAGCTCAAAATGAAGAAGCATGGTCTGGGTTCCCCTTTAAGACATATTAACCTATAGCTACCGTTTATCCCTGTCATATACAGACACAAACACAAAACTAAAAGTATCAGTTTTATGGGGGCTGGAAAGATGGCTCAGCAGTTGAGAGTATTTGCCGCTCTTACAGAGGACACAAGTTTAGTTTGCAGCACCCGTGCCAGGAAGTTCACAGCCGCTTGCAAATCCAACTCCAGGGGGTCTGACCATTCATTCTGGCTCCTGCAGGCACCTACACCACTCACACACGCACAGATGCACACACACACAAACACACACACAGGTATGCACACACAAGCACACACAGATGTGCACACACATACACAGATGCACACACATACAAGCACACACATAAGTGTAAATCTTAAAAGACCAACTTTCGGTTCATTTCCTCAAAAAAAAAAAGGTAAAACAATGGAGAAAGACAAAAATGTTTCTGAGCCTAATTCATACCAAATCTCTAGGGGCAGGGGAATTTCCTAGAGGTCTAAATGAAGGCATGCATTTAGATCCAGCTTTTATGTCACGTTATTTCCTGTTTCCAAAGGCGCTGCCCATTCCTTTAACAAGTTAGGGAGCCAAGTGTGTATTTTCACACTTTCAACTTTATCTTTGTTACTCCTGGTTTTCGAAACTCTATAAAAGCTGAATAATATATTCATTGCATTTCCAAAATCCAACTGCTCTTCCTTTTCCATTTAATATTAAAAGACTTCCCACCATCCAGGCAGATTTAAATTTGTGCACTGCTTTGTACCTTACAAAGGCTTCTACATCCGTTTTCTTAGCTCGCCACAATGGTAAAACTGGGAAGGACGCAGACAGCCTTACCTAGACGGCCTAGTGACTTGCTAAATAAAATCATCCTTGCTTATTTTTGTCCTCCCATTAACTCAGTTGCCATCTATTAGACAGCTGTATGTCCCAGGCACTGTTCTAGGTCCAGAGGGAAACTAAAACAAAATTGTTGTCTTTGGGAGACTCTGACAGGAAGGGGTTAACAAACAGAAGTAAGGATGAGCTTGGGGGAAGCCCAAATTGAAACCCTGGTTTTTGAACTTCAAATTTGCAGCTCTTTGCAAGACACTGTTTATTCTCTAGTCACACAGTGTGAAAGTCCCACAGAAGATTTTGGTTTCGGCAACACCGCTCTGAGTTCCAAAGGGCCTCAGACTATTCCAACTCTCTGATGCGATTCCATTGGTAATTGTAGAAATGATGCAGAAAAGTGACTCACTAACTCTCTGTCCAGCACAATACTGTAGATAATCGAGGATTCCCTCAGCACCTTCAAACTCACACACACACACACACACTCACACACTGACATTCACATACGCACTCATATTCACAAACACACTCACATACACACACTCACATACACACACTCACATACATACACTCACAAAAACAATCGCAC
Organism: Mesocricetus auratus; assembly: GCF_017639785.1. Lineage (NCBI taxonomy): Eukaryota > Metazoa > Chordata > Mammalia > Rodentia > Cricetidae > Mesocricetus > Mesocricetus auratus. Next base: position 5,033,422 of record NW_024429180.1, read on the forward strand.
ATACACTCTTACATACATATACTCACACATATACACACTCACACTCACATTCACATACGCACTCATATTCATATACACACTCACATACACAATCACACACTTGCACGTACATACACTCACACACTCATACTCCCACATACACACACTCACATACACAATCGCACATACACTCTTACATACATATACTCACACATATACACACTCACACTCACATTCACATACGCACTCATATTCATATACACACTCACATACACAATCACACACTTGCACGTACATACACTCACACACTCATACTCCCACATACACACACTCACATACACAATCGCACATACACTCTTACATACATATACTCACACATATACACACTCACACTCACATTCACATACGCACTCATATTCATATACACACTCACATACACAATCACACACTTGCACATACATACACTCACACACTCATACACCCACATACACACACTCACATACACAATCGCACATACATTCTCACATACATACACTCACACATATACACGCTCACACACACACACACACACACACTAGCATACACACAAGCACGCAGAGAGAAAGAACAGAAGAGGAAGAGAGGAGAAGCCAATCCCAGTGTAGAATATCAAACAGGAGTTGGGTTGGGAGAAGTTGGTCAGTGTATACTCTATGCACAAATTGAAGTATCGCACCGAACTCCATTAATACGCAAAACTGATAAACTGAAGGAAGGAAACAGTGGACAAAAGACAGGGGGAGGGGAGGAAGGGGGACTAAGAAAGGGAGGGGAGAAGGAAGGGAGGGGTGAGGAGGGCAACAGCTGGTGGCATAGCTCTGCAGAGGAGCATTATGCCCAGCATGGGAACATCCACGGGTTCTACCCCCAGCAGTAATTTTAAAAAGGTAAGGAAAAGAAAGGGAAGAGAAGGGAGGGGAAGGGAGGGAAGGGAAGAGAAGGGAAGGAAAGGATGGGATAGGAAAGGAAAAGAAAGGAAAGAAAAAGGAAAAGAAAAGAGAGGAAAGGAAAAAGGAAAAGAAAGGAAAGGAAAAGGAAAAGAAAGGGGAAGGAAAGGAAAGGAAAAGGAAACAAAAGGAAAAAGGAAAGGAAGGAAAGGGAAAGGACAAAGAAAGGCATTCAGACCCGGAGCACCACATACCTAGAGAACTGATAAGCACTAATCATTTGCACAAGTGGACATCAAAAATATAGTAGCCGTCTGCCCACACACATTTCCTGGAGGGAAGCATCTCAAAGCGTTCCGCTCAGCCTGTTTGCATCTCAGGCCACTCCCCGGTAAGTCAGCCAGCTCCGTGGATCACTAGTAACTCACGCCTTGCTTGAGAAAGTGCAGGGACAGCACTACTACAGACCTAGCTCAATGAATATCTTAGTAGGAAGAAATTAACAAATGAATTGTTACAGATCAATAGGTGTTGAAGAGAAAATTACAACAGCCGGTAAAGCTTAAATAATTTATACACAATATTGATTTCTTCATTATATTAATTATTCTTTATAGCACACATAAGGAACTTGGAGAATAAAACCTTCAAAGCCAAGAGATTTATCTGCAGTGGTGTTTCAGGCTTCAGCCTACACGTAAAAGGCAAACAAATATTTGTGGCCTTGGTAGCCACAAATATTTCAGGTTAATAAATAAACTCAACACTTTCAATGCACCTAAATGTCTCCACGCTGTTAAAAGTTTTCCTGCACAAATTGCTTCTTATGCACGACACTGGAAATGGCAAAAGAAATCGTAATAAAAATTATTAGAAGTAGAGCCAGACATAGGACATTCCTGTCACCTCATCGCTGGAGCCAGAGACAGGAGGACAGTGAGCTGAAGGCCAGCCTAGGCTACACAGTGAGGCCAAGGCCACCTGAGGCCATAGAGGGAGACCGCGTCTCAAGTAAACACACAATAAATGAGAAGTGGGGTAACCATTAATCCATCTCTTTCACCGTGAGTGCGGATTAATCCATCTCTTTCACCGTGAGTGCGGACAGGTTAATCAGAAACTGGGGGAGCTATGTGAGGAAGAAACAGTCTCCAACACCTCGCTCAGATTTTTTTAATAAATCTATTTATTTATTTATTATTTATCATGCTGGCTGCAGTCTCCCCCCCCCCTCTCCTCTCAGTCCCACCGCCATCCACCCACCCTCTGATTCCCTTCAGGAAAGGGCGGGTCTCCCACGAGCATCAGCAAAACTTGGCAAATCACGTTGCAGCAAGACCAAGCACCTCCCCTTGTGTTAAGGATGGGCAAGGAGACCCATTGTGAGGAGCAGGGTCCCAAAAGCCGGTAAAAGAGTCAGAGGCAGCCTCTGCTCCCACTGTTAGGAGTCCCACCAGAGGACCAAGCTACACAGCTGTCACATGTATGCAGAGAGCTTAGGTCAGCCCCACGCAGGCGCCGTGGTTGTTGGTTCAGTCTCTGTGAACCCCTGGGAGCCCGGGTTAGTTGGTTCTGTGGCTTTTCTTGTGATGTCCTTGACCCCCTGGCTCTTGCAATCCTGTCTCCCCATCTTCGGCAGGATTCCCTGAGCTTCGCCAGAACTCTGCCTCGCGTCTGGCTGTGGGTCTGCATCCATCTTGGGCTATGCGTCTGCTATCGCTAGGAGCCTTAGCTGGGATCATCTCTATAGATTCCTGGGAGAATCCTTTATGCCAGGTTTTTACCCTGACCCCAAAATGCGCCCCCATTTCCAGTAGCCTCTTGTACAGCCAGCGCAAGTCGCTTTCCAGGGCAATCTCATCGTGATAAAAACTTCACACGAGAACAAAGGCCCGGGCACGACCGCATCTCCACGTCGCTCAGACCGTATCCGTCTCATAAAGCCGTGAACTGGAGAGAACACGAGGGGACCAACAGAGGGGCGATGCGTCTGCTCTCCACGCTATAACCCAAAATCCCTTCCTATGCATAGAACGACACAGTCCTGTGGATCCCACTGGGGTGGGGGTGTATGTATGGATATTTAATTGGATATTAGTTTTACTACAGATACATAGTAACAGTTTACTCATAGCATTTGATTCTCGGAAGTAAAGCAATAACTATATGGTTTTTTTTTTTTTTTGGTTCTTGCACCTACTAATTTTACTTAAAATTAAATAAAATTAAAATTAAATAAAAAAATTTAATGCTAGGATAATTTTAATTTATTTTTAACTAGTATACAAAGTAACAGGCTTCCTTATAGCATTTTCTTACTTAGTTAGCTTTAGTTGATTACACACACACCTTTCCCTGTAGTAACCCCCACATCCCTAGTATTCCCCTTTTTGCTTTTCAAATCAGCCCTCTTCATTCAATCATCTTTCGTCCCATCTCATGGGCCACCGCCAAGTGCTGGTCTTTACCCACAGCAACTCCCGCATAAATGTAAAAAAAAAAATCTTACAACGTTCGGCATAGAAAGATTCTGGCATGTATAGGTGAAAGAATCCATGCCTTCTGCAGACTCATACAGCTACATTTCAGAAGTCTCTCGAAATCAAAAGTAAGTACCTTCAGATAGCTCCAAATGACACTACTTCTGTTCCTCTCTCCTCCTCTTCCTCCTCCTCCTCTCCCTCTTCCTCCTCTCCCTCTTCCTCCTCTTCCTCCTCCTCCTCCTCTTCCTCCTCCTCTTCCTCCTCCTCTTCCTCCTCCTCTCCCTCTTCCTCCTCCTCCTCTTCCTCCTCCTCCTCTCCCTCTTCCTCCTCCTCTTCCTCCTCCTCTTCCTCCTCCTCTTCTCTCCCTCCTCCTCTCTCCTCCTCCTCTTCCTCCTCCTCCTCTTCCTCCTCCTCCTCTCCTTCTTCCTCCTCTTCCTCCTCCTCCTCCTCCCTCCTCCTCTCTCCTCCTCCTTCTCCTCCTCTCTCCTCCTCCTCCCCCTTCTGCTTCTCGCCCCCTCTCTCCCCATGTCTCACAGAGCTGTTGGTAATAAATGTTACTCTGAAGACAGAATGCCTGTGGAGCAGTCCAAGCACCAGTCTCATCAGCAGGGTTTTGCAGACTACAGCCACCTTGGCTCTCTGCCTGCCACGCTTTAGCTAACCTTACTCTGTAACTCCAAATATATAAAATGTTGCACATAGACATAGTATAAAATATGTGTTGTCTACTGTGCATCCTAACACGGATCTAGCGGCCCAAATCCGTCACTATTAGCCAGCTGGTTCAGGTGCATTCTGATTTTCTTTTTATTCAGCAGTGTCCCTGTGGCGACTTTTCTTTTGCAAAGGGCCCTTATCTACTTTCACCATTCTTGAAGTTGATGCTGCGTTGTGTGCAGAGGAAGATGCATTTGTTGACAAGAATGGGGTCACCCAGAAAATAGTGAAAGAACTTCAAATTAATTGAAGACGCCATGTAAGTCACTCTCCAGATTCAGCCCTTCCTTCCTTTCCTGCCACGCGGGGTTTACTTCCGTCCTTCTCTGTCTCACTGGAGTCTGTGAAATAAATCAACTCGCTAATTCCCACATCTGTTAGCTTCCGGGGGGGGGCACGCAATGGAAGACAAAGGGAAAAGACGGACAGGCAAGCAGGGGAAAGTGGTCAGGACATATCCTCCCACTGCAGAAGGAAATTTCTACAAACAGCTCTTATCCATGTACCTCTTGTTGGGTTTCTCCTACCGAGACAGTTAGCCACCAGCACACAATAAATATAATACCTCAGACTTCACCATTGCTGCTTCATATCCAGCTGCTATCCGGTCAGGCTAAGAATCTCCCTTTGTGATTAATTAGAAGGTACCTGGAGATGCGATGTCTGTTCTCTCTTTTTCCCTGTCCGTACCTCTATGGCATCTGCCTTTAAAAATCCCAATTGGTGCCAGGACCCGTACTAAATAAAACCAGGAATGTTATAAAACCGTAACATGCTGCAAAAGAGAAGGTATCTATTAGTAAACGCATAGCAGCAGCATTTGAATATACGTCTGCTCCAAAACAGATAGGCTATGGATAGCTGATGGCGCCTTCTAAATATGCAAAGGAGACTGAGCCACTGTATACAGGACCAAGTGCTGTCTTCTCTGTTCAGCGTTACCTCCTCCTGGTTCAGTTCTCTTTGGGTTCCTTTATCCTGATGGCTTTGATCTTTCTCCTCCTCTGTGGAAACTTACCGCCCACGCCATGACTCTGTTCTCTCGGTGTCTTCTCTCCAGACTGCCATTCACACCTTAAAGTCTAACTCTGTGTCTGCTTTCGCTTTAGGCATAAGCCATAAAAACCCTATGGGTTTCTGATTGTGGTCCATCACACAGGCTTGTAATTACATACCCGGAATCTCGAACTCTTGGGAAGGCTACTCTGTAAACCTAATGAATGAATGCCAAGGAAGTCAAGGTGATTGACACTCATGACACCCTGTGTTTATGAAGAGATTGGAATGCATGGCCCAGCATAACTCCACAGTGCTAGACAAAGGACTCTTAAAACAAATGGCAGTGCCTACCAGTAAAAGCATGGTTAGGTATTAATAATAGCAATGAACTAAAAATATTTATGTGACCACGGGCAACTAATTCAATTTCACTGCAGGACTTTTTCATGTATGAATTTAATTGTGTATGTTTAAACATTTTATTGCTGTTTCATTAATTTCCCATTAGGAAAAAAAACAGTGTGCTTGGGGGGAAATACTTCACTTTTCCATTTAACTAAGTACCCACTGAGTGTCCCTAGTTCTCTATGAGCCAACATTTACTTTTATCTTTTATGGCCATTTCTTCTGTACTGTAACTTACTCTCCTTTTATCTTTGTACATTACACGATGTATGTATATGACAAGTCCCAAGAAAATACAATGGCTAAGATATATATATATATGTATGTATATATATATATATATATATATATATATATACCCCTGTTCTTTTCCAAGGGCAACACACAGGTTATTAATGCTTAGACTGGAATGTCAGTTATAAAACTCTTACCACTCCCTATTTCCCAGAAAAGAAGTGTACACTAGAACAGTTGACTGATCACACAAGGTCACATAACAAGAGGTGACCCACATCAAAATCCCCAGAGTATGACTTTGGAAACCAACTCTTAAGGGTGGATATAACAACATTCACAAGTCAGAGAGCAGCATTGTTTTCAGTTGCTAATAAACTTGTCAGAGGGTTCCACAAATTTCTCTTTGGGGATGCTTTCCTAATTCATTACCTCCCCCGTCGGTTTCCCCCAACATCACATCCTCAAACCAGACAAACCCAACTCCAACTCAGCTATCCGGTTTGACCAGCAGTGATCACAAGTCCACATACACCTAAGAGGATGCAAACCTCTGTCCGTCATCCATCCTCCCGGATCAACCTGATATTTTCTCCTAAACTAAAAATGTATAATGAAATAACCTGTTCAAAATCCAGAGTTTCTGTGTGTCCCCAAATGAACATCTGATATCTCTCTTATTGTATGAAGAAAGTCTTGCAGACATTGTACAATGAACCTTATCTTTCTTACTTCTCCTCTTCTCTTGGATAATCAAACGTAGTACCCTGCAAGTTCTGCATCTCAATGGCAAACAAGTTGAATTTACACCCAAAGCAACAGTCGTGAAGCAAAGTGTCTGGTAATTTTCTAAAGGACCACAATCCTGTCAATTACACCATAATTTTTAAAGGCAATCCAAAAGCAGGCATTTCCTGAGCATCTTCCATGGGTTAATATCTGTGCTGAGCACTTCATGTGTGTTTTACAGAGCAACAGTATATGCCACTGGAAGATTAAAAACAAATTAACACTCTATAAGCTAACAGTGTACATTTCCCAACATGTCGCTAAAATGCTGACTATAACTGATATAAAGTACCATTAACCAATTAAAATTAACGGAGAATTTATCCATGATATCCCAACATCTAGAAAATTTAAACACAAGGTAATGGATTATTACAAAATACATAAATAAGACTTCCCTATTCAATTACTTTCATATGAGCCCCACCCAATAACATATTTTGTAAATCTTAAAGTCACATTAGGGTTTGACAGCTTCAAACTATGAATCCATTATCAAACATAAGCGGTTTTCAAAATGCCCTAAGTTTCTGATTGTCTTTAGTCAAAGAGGGATCATAATAATTACCTTTGGGGAATCATAGAAGAGTCTGAAATTAAGCAAAACCACACTGTTAGCTAAATTTACCTAGCTTCTAATTATCGCTCAAACATTTCTGTGTCTCTAAAGTTGGGCCTATCACAAAGCCCCACGATAACCAGCAAGGTAAGGGCAACACATCACCTGTTAAACAGACAAACTGCTGGCAGTTAGATCCTCACCACTCAGAAACCCATATGTGTTCAGCCTCTTCCTGACTCACAGAGATCGGCGGTTTGAGGCTGAAGCGATACTTTAAGGGGCCTTCCTTGTCATGGACAGGTAAGTGGATGCTGCATGTCAACCGATGAAACCTTATCTCTTTAGTTCTACACTGCACACAAACCTTTGGGGGGAAAAGAATCAACCTTCCTGACAGCTCAGCATTTCTAATTACAAGAGATTGCACAGCCGTGCAGGTTACCATAGTCTGGGATCTCTGAGTCGGAGCTCTCTAGAAGACACACACGTTGGTGCGCTGTCTAGGGGGACGGCAGGATGAGGTTTCCAAGCAATTCTTTTGGTTTGATTGTTTGTTAGGGGATGAGCTGCACTGCATCTTCTCAGCTTCAGGGTGTGTTAAGAAAGCGATGTCATAAAAAGGTCCCACTGTGTGGGCTCCGAACATGGAGAGCAATCCCTTCCCTCAGGGTGAACGCTACCCAAGTTTCCTTGCAGAAATATTTATGAATGATAGAGAGCTGGTTCACGTATGGTCTTCACTGTCTTGTTCCTGTTCACATGGCAGGGATGGGAGAAAACACCCTAAACTCAGCTTAGATTTACTGAAGAACTCTTACAGTAAATGGCCTCCCAGGCTGCCTTTTCCCAGGAAGGAATTTCGTCTTCGTAGATGGTTAACGAGACACTACAAAAGTCCCCGCTGCTAAGGAACACCCCGCTTCATAGAAGAGTTCGTGCTGACTGCAGACAGGTACACATTTTAAGAAGTTCTTTCTCAAGTTGAAACCCCACCAAGTCTTGTCCTGGCTCTACATTCTACACTCTGGGCTGGTAAGGTAGAGCAAGTCCCCTTCACCTTCTTCCACACCGTCTTCTCTCGAGTGCTGAAGGCAACTTTGATGTTTCTCCTTAATGGTTTCCATCTTTACAGTAAACGTTACCAATGCCTTCGGTTACTGTGAATGTGGCTTTCAGGAATCCATGGAGACATATCAGTCAGAAGGATGCTCATTTGCTTAGGAGTGTTCCTTCAGTAGAACGCAAAGAAGATGGCTGGAGGTTCACTTCCCTCTCGTATATGAGCAACTGTACTTGACACCATTGAAGAGCCTGGTGTCCACCCACATCTTTTCTTCTGACCCCCCCCATTCTCTCTCTCTCACACACACACACACACACACATACACCATCTTCTGTGGTACAGAGTGAGTCATCGTGCTAACCACAGTGATTGGCTGAAAAAGTCACAAGGTCCAAGCTGAAATTAACCTGAGTTAATTTCTCCAAGATTGCAAACTGGAGCCCAGTGAAGTCCTGCTTCCCTGTCTCCCTGGGGAGTGTTTAGACACGAAAGTCGCTTACCTGCCTCATGTGTTGAGGCCCTTTGCTAGAACATGCCACAGTGATGTAGGGGAAAGGATCTCATGCTTCAAGAAATTGCTAAAACCACATCCACACTTTCCCGTTCTGTTGTACACTCACATAAGTCCATAACCACCACCGCCACTGCCACCGCCACCACCACATGAAGCCGGTTTATATCACTCCCAGCACAGTATCCTGTCTAGTACCAAAGCCATAGGATGTCAGTCATCCTAACAGGGTCAATGGAACATGAGTCATAAGAGAAAAACATCTCTTCATCATCCTACAGAAGGATATAGAAGAATATCTTCTATAAGAAAAATGATACCCTCTTACCAAGGTTAAAGCTACCTTTCCTAACAGGCAGGCTCACACAAGGTCACAGCACTACTCAAAACCTCATTCCCATTACTACCAGAGCACCTGATGCATTAGTAGGTGATTAAGACACCCTCCCCATGGTATATGGACAGAGAAATTACAGTACTCAGGGCCCTGGATACAGGGAAAAAAATGAAGACACGAACTCCCTAAGGAAACTTCCGGAACATCATCTCACCTTTTCAGTGTCAGAATGATCATCAAAACTGTGGAGATTAGTTTTTCTCTTCAGTAGTTTTTATCTTTTTCTTTTATTTTGCTATAAAATGCTATGATTCCATCCATACTCGATACTGGTAAAGAGAATTCTCCTAAAGCTTGGGCGATACAGATGAAGGGGGGGAACACAATGTAAAAAGGAACCCAGGACAAGGAGACGACTCCCTGAGTGAAGTATCTACCACGTAAGCATGAGGACCTAGGTTCAGATCCCCAGTACCTGCATAAAGCCTGACACCATGGCTGTAATACCACCATTCCCGTGGTGAGATGGAAGGCAGAGGCAGGAGAATCGTCAAAAGCCCACAGACCACGTAGCCTGGTATAAACACCTGCTATCCAGAAATGGGCCCCAGGCCAGGGCTGACAAAGGAGGCTGCACTCTGACCTTCAGGAGTTACTCCATGGTGTGTGTATGTACAGTATGCCCAGGCAGGCCCCCAACACTAGTGCTCTGTTTCTGTCTTTCCCTCTCTCTCTCTCTCTCTCTCTCTCTCTCTCTCTCTCTCTCTCTCTCTCTCTCTCTCTCTGTCTGCCTGTCTCTCATGATTTTTTAAGAAGAATACACACAAGACCCTGAGACAGGGTAACCTGCTGAGGAAATAATGACAGGGGGAAAAACATCACACACAAAAGAAGTTGGGAAATGATTTTTTAAGTGATGCAGTCAAGTCATCTTCCTACTGGGTTCCAACCCCATCCCAACCACCGTCAAGGCAGAGATCACCTTTCTGGTTTCATGGGGTCTTCTGGCCCCTTCCTGTGCTATGAAATCCATAGGGCGCTTCCTTCAAACCCCTGGCCTGTGTTCTCTCAGAGTTGGCTTCCCCCCTTCTGTCTCTGGCCTGAGAGTCCCTCCCTCCTCTCTCACCACCCAGTGACCAAACACACAAGCATTAAACATTAAGTATTGTGTACCAGCATATTGTACTGTGTATACACACAATGCTAAGTATGTTCCATCGATTAGCTCAGTTACTTCTCAAGACACACCCGTATGGGACATCCCAGTTATTATTTACATTATAAAGGGGAAAGAATTGGGACTCTGGCTCTGAAAGAGTGTGCCTTACTCCCAGTACATGCAATACGCAAGATCCCCGTTCTTCTGACTCCAGGGTCTTGCATTTACCAATTACAAGATCCACAAGGGCACTGAGAGAAACAGGGGGTAGCTGCCAAGATGGGAGCAGAAGCAGAGAGCCCAGGGAAATGAAACCAACAGGAGCTCCTTCTCGATTTTGCTTGGAGTCAGCCCTGTTTGAAGTAGGACCTTGCTCCCATTATGTAGCAATAGATTATCTGCCATTTTGCATTGTGGAAATGCACCCTCCATTATCCAGGCTAATCTTGTTGACTGTAGAATGCTGTACACAGACATTACAATGACAGACAACTAATTCAATCTTCTCTGCTAGCAAGATGCTACTATTAACGTCTCTTCAATTCCTCCCCTATAGCTTTTGATGGAGGGCACTTCACATACATCACGGTTATTCCTTCCTACAGTATCTATGAGGAAAAGTAATTGAGACTCACTGGGGGGAAAGGAGAGAGTGGGAAGAGATAAGAAGGTTCCAAATACAACACAGAACACCACACACAAAAAAATTAAAGAAAAACAAATTGATGTGAGATGACTGGTTATCTGATCATTTGTGGTGCAAAAAAAAAAAAAAGAAATGAATGTTTGTAACCCATGGCTAAACTCAGAGCATCACTTGATTGTGACGGAATCCATATGTTCAAAGAGTCAGGGTGGAATTTTTCTGCCAGGAAGTGCAAAGATAATGTATATCTCCTATAGAAGGGAGACCTCACAGTGTGTGGCCTACCTGGGGTCTTGAACAGCTGGGCTGCCTCATTACTCAGCCAAAACCCAACTACGTCATATTTCTCATCTTCCTCTAACTTGTGTAAGTCTTCCTGTATCTATCCACTAGGGCATTGTTTTGATTTTTGATACTGACACTCACTGAAAGTCATCGGAGGGTTTGATGTGATAGCGAGAGACTCCGTTTTACTAGAACAGCAGCAACAAGACAGGCTCACAAACGCTTTGGGATCAACCAGGAACGTGTGATGTCTAAATTAAAAATGTGCACCAAGGAACGACATATAGCAGAGACAGCCTCAATGAAGTAATAGTCAATCCCAGTTCTTCTCCCTCCCTTCCCCCCCCACCAGACCCCTCAGCCCCCCACACCATCCCCTCTCAGCTCCCCAGGGAGGGTGAGGCCCTTCATGGGGGAATCTCCAGAGTCTGTCATTTCATCCCGTGCAGGGCCTAGGCCCTCCCCCATGTGTCCAGGCTGAGAGAGCCTCCCTCCATGTGGAATGGCCTCCCAAATTTGTTTTTTAATACTTAAAGTTTTAAGCTGAAATACAATGGCAGGTTGTATAGAAGGTACTTTTAAAATCTTTACAGGTGCAAAGTCCTTCAAACAAACTAAGGGAAGAGGACTACTGGTTTCTTATTCTGATGGATTTGCATCAAACAGAAGGAGCATGGAGGAGAGAGAGAACATTTAATAAACTGCTAGACTAAAAGAAAAAAATCCCATGATGAAATACCACCCATTGTCAGAGAAATGGAATAGAATTAGATTTTTGTGTTTTTGTGGTTTTGTTTTTGTTTTTGTTTTTGTTTTTTGGTGGTGGTGGAAAATTTCAAAATCTGTGTATCTTCCAGTCAATGAAGCTTTTCCACAACACCAAATGCAAAAAAAAAAAAAAGGAAAAAAAAGCTATCTGGTATCAACACATCGAGCTGAATGTTTCAATCCCTATTTCCTTACACCAAATTGCTTGAAACCTTTAAGATACAAACTTCAGTGAACTAATGTCCTGGGGTTTTTTATTATTATTTTATCCCCTTGAGCACGTCACATTCATCTCCAGACGGCAATGGGCAGAAGAGCATCAGGCCATATTCTGAAGCCCAAGCGTCGCTCGCAGGCTGGAAGGAACTAGCCTCACTGGCCGTTAAGATGCCAAACTTTCTCAGTCCTAGGCTGCATTATGGTTCCTGTGGGCTAGCATTCCCTCCTGACAGAAAGGGTTAGATCTTTTTACACTCCCAGGCACACAGTAGGCATTTAACAAATAACGCTGAAGTGAAGCTCATAGATTGGCTTAAGGGGAAGAGTGGGAATCTTGCTGAGGACACCATGGGTCCAAATCCTGGCATTGCCCAACTGAAAGACCATCTCCGGAATCAGGGTCACCGCAGTGGAGCGCAAATTCGCACGTGTATCATCAAAGCCTAGGCATCAAAAGGATTGTTTACTGAGCTGATGGGCCACCAAGAGTCACTTATGGGGGATTATACCCCAGCTCCCCCATTCGGGGGGGGGGGGGGGGGAACTCACGTTTTGTGTCTAAGCTAACCGTTTCCCTATGCTTCGGGTGTCCACCGTATGATTTAAGTCCAAGATTCGACCTCGCTGATCCAAGCCAGACACCCCCAACACCACCCTGGCTCCAATACCACAGGACGAGGTGCTAGGCACCACCGTGCAGAATGCACAGCAGGATTATCTATCTGTGGGCACCTCCGAAGGTGACAGACGGTGGCAGGAAGCAGCGGGGCATGGGAGAGGGGCCAGCTCAAGCCCCCTGTGGTTACCCCCTCACCCAAATTTATGGGTCCCACTCGCTGGAACCGCAGCCAGACAGACAGCAGAGGGATTGGTGGGGTCGGGACTTGGGGGGATGGGGGGTGGTAGGGGCGGGGGGTGGGGAGGTCAGAGAACAAACCGGAGCCTGATGGGACTTAGGACGGTACCTGGTGTGGCTGTGGTTGCGGGGACAATCCTTCTTCTCCATGACGGCCGGCACGCAGTTTGTGAGCTCGGTCCAGTCGGCGTGCAGCCCGCAGCTCCAGCCGGTGGAGAAGCGGGAGAAGAGCCAGGTCTCCTTCTTGCCCGGCCGGTGGCAGGTGCACTTTTTCTGGCCGGCTTTGCAGCTACACGGCTGCTCCAGGCGGATGTTCTTCACCAGGTGCCGGCCGAACGTGGTGCCCCCCCGTCTTCTGGATGTGCAGGAACACGATCACGTCGCGCCCTTTGATGTTGAAGTCCACGAAGCGGGTCAGGTCCTTCAGGGTGAAGTTGAAGCGCGGCACGAACCGGGCCAGGGAGCCGTTTTCGGGCGCCTCGGGATCCAGCTCCTCCTCCTCCTCCTCCTCCTCTTCTTCCTCCCCGGGGTCCCCCGGATCCTCATCCTCATCCTCGGGAGCCGCGACTCCTTGGGGACCCTCGGGCGGTCCCCGGGGTGGTGGGGGCAGCTGGGGCCGCCGCTCCCACTCATCTGGGGGCGCCTGTGCCCGTCGGGCAGGACTCGGGGCGGCGGGAGGGCGAGCCTCCCCGACGCGGGGCTGCTCCCCGAAGTTGGTGCAGGAGCTGGTGCAGGAAGGGGACACGTACTGGTACATGATGACCACGAAGAGGAGAGTGAGCACGGGCGTCAGCAGCCACTTGTTGAACCTTTCATCCATGGTCCCGCTCTCAGGCCGGCAGGTGAGGCGGCGGCGACGGCGGCGGCAGAGGCGCGATGGGGCGCCTGCTCGGAAGTTTCGGGGACTCCGGGGCGCGGCTCCGAGCCCGCCGCTCCTCCATGCCCCTGCCGCCGAGGAGCGCGGCTGGCTGGCTGCCCCGCCGCACTCCGGGGCTTGCGGAGCCGGGGCCTACGAGCGGAGCCGGGAAGACGGGCGCCGGCGGCGGCGTAGGGCTCCTCGGGATCCCCGGGGCGCCTGGCTCCAGCCGGCTCCTCTTGCGCCCGCACGCGGGGCTCTCAGGCGACACGGAGCATCCCGCCGCCGGCCCGCAGACGCTCAAACGCAGGGGCGCAGGGTTCGGATCCCGGACCTGCCCCGGGGCAGCTGCGGCAGCGAGCACAAGGGCTGCATGAAGCTCGCCAAGGCGCGGGCCAAGGGCAAAGGCGCGGCCCCGGCCCCCGCAGCCCCAGTCCTCCGTGTGCACGGCGCCCCGCACCTTCGCCCGCGGGTCCCCCCGGGTGCCCGGAGCCCGCCGCAAGTTTGCAAAGCGGCCCCTCGGCGCCGGCGAGCAAGACGCCTCTGCGGAGCCGCCTCCCGGGCGAATCGCACTACTGATCCGGGTCTGCCCGCCCAGGCGCAGGCAGCGCGCACACACTCGCTCGCTCGCTCGCTTGCTCGCTCACGCGGGCTGGCACCGCCACAACCCGCCAGCCGGTGTGACAGGAGCCCTGCTACCCGCAGCAAATGGAAAAAAAAAAAAAAAAAAAAAAAAAACCTGCCCTAGGTACAGAGCATGCGCCAAAGCCTTCCTCAGCCCCGGAGGAGTTTCCAGGGGAGGAGTCCACGGCTCTGCGGGGCTCGCGGGAGGCAGCTGGGGGTGGGAACCCTGCCTGCCTAGAGCCGGGCAGATCTGACAAAAAGGCTAGCGGTGCAGGCAGCGAGAGCAGGCCCCACGGAGGGCGTTGCTGGCGATGATCTGATTCCTCTACATCGCGACGTTGGCGGCTTTCTCGGCGTGAGAGTGGACAGAAACGTGGTTGGTCTTGTTTGCGGGAATAACACCCCTAAGGCAGGAAGTCCCACACAGATGGGGCTTTCTCCTGTCCCTCCTCAGCACGGTAATGGCTCCAGACTTCATAGACTGTCTCCCCAAGGCATTCAAACTGATGCTCAAGTTTGTGCCAAGCCTTCCTCAGCTATCGGCTTGAGCAGGCTCAACGCTGCAACTTTATTCGAGCAGCAACCATCAAGGCTTCCTAGGCAAAGGGCATTGTGTTCGGTGCACACTTCACCGCGAGGGCGGTCCAGCACTCAGCCATGCAGGGTGTGAATGGATTCTAAGGGTCACCTCCTAAAAGTCATTCTAACACAAAGTGAGCCCTTTGATCTTCAGGACAAACCTTTCCCAAGGCAGACACAACACCAACTCTCCTCACCTGTGTTTCCCAACAAAGTCCTTCTTCGTCCACAGATGTTTTCAATTTTTTTTCGGTTTTCGAGGGAGTAAATTTTGAAATTTCCCCAGAATCCAATCTTCGTTTAAATATAATTCATGATTTTCGGATTATGAATGGATGTGCCAACTAGTTCACATCAAAGTGGAGAGTACCTGACCCGCAATGCCTGGATCCCCTAGAGCTGTTTTCCAAGACATAAGGGGCAGTGCATCGAAATTTGAGACAATCAGTGTGGATTACTGGTCCAGGCTAAAGGTGTCCCTCCTAGTTACCAGCCAGACATATCCACCTGCTATGGTAGCGTACACCTTCACATCGCAGCACATTTTTGCCTGTCTCGTTAGAGGTGTGTGATGTGTGGGACTTGCTTCTTCCTGGGAACTGCCCCTCCTGTCAGGTCCCCATGTGGAACCATGGGTTAAAATCCAGATCTCTTTTGGGAATGCTGACACTTGCTCATCAGAAGTTGTTTTTACTGTTCTAGACAGGAGGAGTTCTTCCCAACAAAATGTTCCTCCTCTGCTTCCACCCATTTCCAAGCTTTAACAACTGCAACACATGCCAGAGCATTCTTGATAGTGTAGAAGCCTACATCCCTAAGGAAGGTGTTGGAGAAAGTGAATGGGGTTCCCAGACACTCACTCTCTGGACTCTGTTTCCCCTCCCTCAAGTTTAAAGTCCCATTAATCATCACACTACACTCCAAAACAAGAAATTGTTGTTCTTGAAAGAAGAACCCATAAGGCCCAGGAATTATTTCCAAAATCCATGGAGTTGACAGAGGGTTTCTTGTTTGTTTGTTTGGTTGGTTTTGTTCTGCTTTTACGACTGGGGAGGTAATTGATACAAATGCATGTGCAAGGTCCTAGGTTTCAATTTCCAAAGCGAACTTCTTTTTTTTTTTTTAAGCTGAATGTGATGACCAGTATCTCAGCATCTCTGCTAGTGAGGGACAAACAGACCATTAGGACTCTGCTGGCCAGTCGGCTTAATCTACTTAACAAGTTCCAAGCTGGTGATAGGCTCGGGTCTCAAATAAAAGGTGCTTGGCATTTGAGGACAACATCTCAAGCTGTCCCCTGGCCTCCACATAAACAAACACACAAGAGCATGCACACATACACTCACATACACACTGACACACACACACACATACACACACTCACACACATATACACATACACACTCACATGCACACAGACACACACTCATGTGCACACATACATGCACACACACAGACACACACACTCACATACATGCATGTATGCACACGCACACACACTTCAGGTAAAAAGTCATTATGATTTTGTGCCTTGGTACACTATTTTATTGGAGAAATACCATATTTTCTAGAATGCTGCTTTATATCTCATGGCTAAGTAGAGTCTTTCTACCCAGGTGGAGTGTTGGTGATCATTTACACAGTGGAAAATCATTTTCCTAGTCATGTTTTCCTTGGTTCCAAAGAACAGCACTCTAAGGAGATTTAAAAAATGGGGAGGGGGGTGTGATATCTCATTTCAGAGACGAGGAAACTGAACCAAGAAAAATCAGGTGAAAGCAAAGTCAAATTAGAAGCTTCTGATACACTGAAATGCATTCAAACCGCCACCTAACTAATCCAGGAAACAGCAACAACACAGCTCATAATTTCCTCTCTCCTGTCTTGAGACCCTCAGAGGCAGGAGGCAGGAAGAGACAAGAGAATTGCTACAGAACAATCAAGTTACTTTCCCTGTCCCCATGGCTTGCTAGGCAAAACAGAGCAATTTCACAGCCTGCAGTGTTATGGTGTCTAGTCATAGTTCCCAGATAAAGAAGGGAAAGAGTACCAATCATAAGTCAATGGCATCATTATTAAAACAGGACGCTTATGCTAATTTCCAAAGAAAATCCTGTAAGACTACAACAGCTGTGTTGTTGGTAACTTACATAGCCATAAGTATATGTGCCCTCATGACAGTGTTCAAAAACATGCTATTGTTGTTATTGTTGTTTTTGCTGTCAGTAAAATAGTTGATGGGGCGCCGCCATTTTCTTGGGGTAACTGGAAGAAAAGCAATACACAGATCTGAGGCAATTGCGGAGATGATTCAGGCATGGGCTCAGGAATCCACTTCTAATGATAGGTTACTTTGGTCGAGTATGCTCACCTTTTCTCTCCCAGGTGTGAGTACCACAGTAAACCTTGTTGTGAACCCAAGCAAAGCTCTTAAGCCATGCAATAAACAGGCTTCCTTATCTATGGGGGCAGACATCGCACTCTGCAGAAAATGAATAGGAACTTTCTAAAACTGAATGCTCTCCAGGTGAAAGGGAAAAAACAAAACAAAACATACTTGCATTCGGCCTACTATAGCTACGCCAGGATGACACCAGCTGGCGATTGTTTCTTGCTAACAGATTGCAGCTACTATGATTCCTACATAAATTATTAAAATAATAAAAGTAATGTCTCTCAAAAAGCTCCCTTCCCCTTCCTCTGCTGTCTAGCGATAAGCTTAACGCTTACCTACCTGTTAGGCGATTTGTCCACCTAATTTTATGCCTTAATAAGCTTCACTACAATTGTCTTCCTACCTGATGTTTTGTCTGCCTTCACTATCTCCCTCTGTTCTTTGCAAATATTCTCAAGCCTGCTACCAGCACCGCATAACCCCCTCCCCCCTCGGGATTCAAACTTTTGATTAGAACAGTCCTCATTTAACCAAGTTCAGTTGGGAGACAAAATTGCATCTCGCCTTCTTCCTTTTCCCACTGGTACAAGAAACGGTCTTTGAAGACACCCTGGAGGGATTAGAGGTCCAGACAGACCCAGAGAATAGCGCTGGATGCCCCGTGCTTGCACACGGGGACGTAGAAATGATGCAGATGGAAAGCAAACCACATCACCAGTCTGACTGGTTGCACGAATCCTCTTTCAAGAGTGAGTCCCGGGTGGAGAGACGGCCCAGCCGTTCAGGGGACTGATTGTTCTTCTGGGAGAACTGGGTTTGATTTCCAGCACCATATGACGCTTGCAACAGTCCGGGGGGAACCAAACACTCTCTGTCCTCTTCAGCACCGCAGGCGCAACAGGACGCAGACATACACCCATGCATGTGCAATTTAAAAACACGAAATGAACAATAAAAAAAACTACTTCCTTCTTGATTTTGTAGACGAGCCCTGCCCCCAAGTCCCTCAGTGACACAGTTTGCAGGCCACGCTAGTCTCTTCCTCAGGAAGTTATTAGAAGCATCTGGAAAGTCAGGAGCAGATCACAGACAGAGCTGTCATCTAGACTAAACGCACCCCTCTTCCCTGCGTCATTGTGACTTCGAGGCAGCTGTGCCACTACAGACTGCATTTCAGAATTCCTATGCATATGAATGGATAATTTTTTTTTTGGCTTTGTTGTCTAACCTTCCTCACCCGCCGAAGACAGCAGCCTGTCTTGGAAGCACGGAAACTGCAACTGTGTGCATAATGTGTGTTCATTAACTCAGCAGAGCATAAACAATGCGCTAGCGTTTGCGTAGTAGGTGCGCAGTTATTTCTTCAACAAGAGTTTGCTGAGCATTTACCATATTGCTCTGGAGGCTTGAGCTGCACCATGAAACAAGACCAGTCGAGAGCTGCATCCCAACGGAGAGGGGAAGGGATGAAGAAATAGATAAAATTAGTTCGTTTAACCCACAATATACACGAGGGGAAGGGATGAAGAAATAGATAAAATTAGTTCGTTTAACCCACAATATACACATGAGATGCACATATAATACATTAAGTGCCAGGAACATGTTGATACTTGGCTTACATTCGGAAGCAATGAAGATACTGATGTTTACTCTCAAGAATTTAAATGTTAGAAAAATAAAAAACAGTACATAAGATTAGAGACTGGGAAATTTATCCTATTAAGGTTGGTGGGACATTATAAAAATTTAATTCTGAGAGAGGAGAGGAGAGCAGAGCAGAGGAGAGAAGAGCAGAGAGTCACGGAGGTATGTGAGCCATCTATAAGTAATCAATTGGTCTATTTTATTTTGTTGGGATAGACTATAAGTGGTCAAATGTAGAAACAAAAGCCAGTTAAGTGGCCATTCCAGTAACCATAAGAGAGGTGGCAACGGCTCCAGCTAAGACAAGGGAGTAGCAGAGCAGGTGGTGGAAAGCGACCTTTTGAAGACGGATTAGTGCACATCCCATGGCGAGTTGAAGTTTACATGAAAGAAAAAACGAAAAAGAGGAGTCCAGGATAATATCAGGACTTGAGACATAAGCCCCTAGAGGATGGAGCTGTTGCCGGCAGTTTGCCTACCAGGATCATTACAAATGCTAGAGAGAAGTGATGAAGGTGCCGTCCATCGATCGATCGATCCCACTGGACAGGGAAACGAGTGTCGTTTCCCGCAGCTACCTCCAGCAGGAGCAGGGTGCACCAGCCTCACCGGACACCCAGGAACAGCTTGCTGCCCAGACCTTAGGTACGACGCTCTGCAGCTGGGAAGAATCTGGAACTTGGGAGGCACTGGGTAGAGAAGGGCACTGGGGAGACTGGGGGGCACACATCGGAAATATAGGAGTGGGTGTGAGGCAGCTGGTGAGCAAGCTCGTGGAAACGAAGGATGAGAAAGCAGCAAGCCCAGCTAAAAGCCCGTGGAGTTATCCAAGAAACCAACCATCAGGGCTCGGGCGACGGAGGCCAAAGTGAAGGAAATAATTTACCAACTTACAAGTCCACACACTTGGAATGGGGAGGTATGAGTTCCCTCATTTCCCAACAACAGGACAGAAATTTCCTGGGGTGGAGGGAAATGACAACCATCGGATTTAGATTGAGCAGACATTTCTTTGGGGTAAGTAGTCAATTACTCCCTTCGGCTTTTGCCCAGATCTAAGCTGAGGGGGGGTGGTCGTATAACATTTTTCCACTGGCTGAGGGAACTATCATTTATGGGGAGCTTCTGTTTCTTGTAACCACACCCCAAATCCCACTTGGACTCAGGTGCTGTTTTAGTTGGGTTTTTGTTGTTGTTCTTGTTGTGAAGAGACACCATGACCACTGCAATTCTTACAAATGAAAACATTCAATGTTGGTGGCTTACATTTTCTGAGGTTTAGTCCATTATTGTCATGGTGAGACACGGTGCCATGGGGTCAGACACGTTGCTGGATAAGTAGCTCAGTGTCCTACATCTTGACTGGCCATCAACAGGAAGCTATCTGAGGCACCAGTTGTACCATGAGCATATGTGAGACCGCAAAGCCCACCTCCACAGTAACATACTTCTTCCAACAAGAACACACCTGCTCCAACAAGGCCACACCTACTCCAACAAGGCCACACCTACTCCAACAAGGCCACACCTCCCAATAGTGCCACTCCCTTTGGGGGCTGCTGTCTTTCAAACCCCCTCAGGAGTAATCCACATTAACGTCAGCTGTGAGCCTTCCTTGGTGAACTGTGGAGGCTGTCTGCTAGCTTTCTCTGCTCTCTGGTGGAATTTTCTCCGGACCTCACTAGTAGCTGCCTCAGTGGTTTTCCTGTCACCAGATGCAGCCCTCATCTTTACCAAACAAGTAGATTTTTTTTAGCTTTAGAACACATAAGAAAACATCTATTGCACTCCTTACAAACAGTAAAGTGTATTTAGTAGAGCCATCACCTTTACCATGTTTTCCTCAGGATATATTGCCACAACACATTTTGAGTTAAAGAGCACACATCATTAAGTGTGGATCAAGACCATCTAACCTTCTCTCAAATTGTGCTAGTCTAGCCTTCAGCAGCAGCACACGAATGCTTATTTTCCACTACAGCCTGAAATTTGCTGCAAAAAAAAAAAAACACTACGTAATGCTTCAAAAAAAAAAAACTGGCCATCGTCATCGTTGTGCAGGGGCCACTTTGATCTTCTCCGTCGTTCCAGTTTTAGCATATTGAAGAATCTAACACGTGAACAAACATTTGGAAATGTCCTCCTTAGGTATTAAGAAACCAGAAGAAGGCACTAACTCAGGGGAGAAAGGAAACCAACCCAGGGCGGGGCGGGGCGCCAGGGGGTGGGGTGGGGGACAGATAAGAATGAAGAGTAATGACATGTAAGTTGAAGAATCTATGGTGAATCCTGCCCCACTGTGTGCCAACGGCAACGGTCGATTTGAGAGCTGCAAAAGAATAATGGGAACGCAAGTGGAACTGGGTATCTGGAGGCCAGGTTTGAACTCTGTACTGAAGACGTCAGCATGGTCGTTCTCATATCAGGCAGCAAATCACACAGACTGTTATGTAAGCACATGTTGACAAGAGTGTGTGAAGTACCAAGTGAGCCGTTGGTAGGATCTAAAGTAGAAATTAGACTCAAATCAAGAGAACCATAGGGGCCGAACCAAAAAAAAAAGGAGAAAAGGATTCTGGGGATGGAGCCAATAAGACTTAGCGACCAGGTATAAAGAAGCAAGTGGGGGCAGGAGGTGTCTCAGCGTGTCCCGGCTCGGGATGTTCCACAGACACTGATGTCATTAATACGGATGGTAAAACACATATGGGATTAGGTGCAAAAAAATCGGTGTGGATAATTATTAGTTCTCTTAGCAAATTAAAATGTTTGCATTTTCCAAATGGGCTTGGCCTTCAAAACGTTTACATTTCATTTTTAGCAAAAGAAAGCTTTGAAAGTACTCGTCAATTTTTCTGCAGCAAGACAGATAAACTTAGTTTAATTACAAGCTTGGGAAGGAGAAGTCTAGGTAGACTTTGCACGTTTTGCAAAGACTGTGTTTCATGTATAATTCAGGATAGGATACAGTGCTCCTTGCTCGTACACTGGCCACAAGTTATTCTCTGTCTCTGCCCCTCTCTAGTGTCCAATCCATATATGTGGATGTATGCTTTCTATCACGAGAAATCAAAGATCTAAAGTGGCTTCTAAGGGATGTTTGGGGCATTTGCTCTTTGCTCCATTAGCACGGCATTTCTCAACAGCACAGGAAGCAGATGGTCTGAAAACTCCCCAAGGACAGACATTAAGTAGGACTCTTACCTTGTTACAGCTACAGCATTCGGCAGAGTGCCTTCTTCGCACCTAGTAGGCATCCGAGCAAACATTCCTCCTGATATGCCAAGAAGCAATTAGGGAAGGTAGCTTGGTGGATAAAATGCTTGTGGTGCACACGTGAGGGCCTAAGTTTGATCCCTGGTACCCATGTCAAGCTGCTAAGCTTTTACAAGAACAAGCAATCCTTATTCTGGGAGGAGAGAAGAGCTGGGGAAACAGGAAGATCCATAGAGCTTGCTGGTCAACCATCTGGAGGAACTGGTGAGCTGTGGAGTCAGTGAGAGTCTGGAAAGGAAGCAGAGTGAGGCCAACACAGGCAGACACACAAACACTCTCTCTCTCTCTCACCCACACACACATACACACACTCTCTCTCACACACTCACACACACACACACTCTCTCTCTCTCTCCCAAAAATAAAGAAATAGAAAAGGGAAAAGATTATACAAGAGACAAATAAGTATCCACAAGCTCCCTGCCAAGGGGTGCCTAGCTTCCAAACCCTGACGGTTCTCACTCACGTTTTATATAAGGCAAAGTGAGTTTGGACTTCCCTGGTAAATCACTCACTGTGTTCTCACTACCGATAACTGGATTCTCAGTGTGACCTTTCCCTACCATTTAATCCCATGCTCCCCAGGAAATGTCTGATGAATTATACCACTCAAAAGCAAAATGCTGCTACATATATATGAATATCTGCATTCATTTGTCAAAATGACCAGTCACCTTGCCATGGATACTGACAGTTACCTGACATAGTTTTGCTGTCTTCTCGTAGAAAATTAGAATATTCTAAATACAAAATATTATTATTTAATTTTTTATTATACTCTAATTAAAAACACATCAGTAGTTTAGTGTAACTAAACCTGGTCGCAGAAACCCAAGTCAAGATCCTAAATACAACCTCAGCACCTCATACCCATTGTTTTCAATTAATTAATAAGTATTTGTTTCTAAGGTCATGCTGTGCGATTCATGGTTTTTATGCAATTAGTTCTTAAGTGTACTCCAGACACCCAAATTCATTGTACTTTTCCTGCACAAAAAGTGATTTCCGAGCCATTGCTCTTTTGTTCCTCCCCCCCCACCATGGTCTGTAGAAATCTACTGAACATTCTGCCCTGCAAATCATCTTTAAGTGTTTAATGTTAGTTCTTCTAAGTTATTGTTAGGTAAATGTTGTTCTTGTGGCTTTGTAAGGCAAAGCCACATCATTTAAGTGTCTAAGTCTAAGGTGCTGTCCTGGTGGTAGATGTAAGAACATCTCATGCCTCAGACGTAAGAAAATTGAAACATCTGACTTTGGCGATCCGTTGTGAGGAACTCTGTTTCCTAAATACACAGGGTGGTAGAAAGAGACAGAGAGAGAGAGAGAGAGAGAGAGAGAGAGAGAGAGAGAGAGAGAGAGGGAGAGAGAGAGAGAGTTTTAATGTCTAGAAGCCGTCTATCAGGAAAATAACTCAGTCTTCTCTTCCACACTCAGGGAAAATGTCTCTTCTATGGAGACCTGGCTCTCTCTATTCCACACTGGCTTCATTATCTCCTCCAATGTTGCAGGTGACTGGAGCTGTACAACTCTGTTTTCATAGTGCATATTTAAACTATCTTTATGTGACTGACCCTTGAGGGAAACCGTGACTTCTTTGTGGGATGATAACCTCGGGTGTTTGTTTCTGTGTGTCTGTGTCTGGGCTGGCGTGTGCCACAGTGTACATGTGGAAGTCAGGGGCCATTTGCTTCTCTCCTTTGACCATGTGGATTCCAAGTATCAAGTTCTCTTGATCATTTATATGGGTGTTGATCCAGCTGAAAAGTGCATAATTCCAGGATGATGTCCCATGGCCACTGCCCATCTCTTATCCTATGGAATGCGTACAAAAGGTATGATTGCCGTGGTACAGTACAGATGGCGTGTTACACTATGACCTGACCTAATCAATAGGTCCTTTAAAAGCAAAATATGTCCCCCAGCTGACCTCAGAGAAAAAGTTAGAGAGAGAGATACATTTCTACTGACCTTGAAGAAGCTGGAAACTGCCTGCTGTGGGAGCCCAAGGCAAGGAGCTGAGGGCGGCATTCGGGAGCCGAGAGTCATCCCTCGCCTGGAAGGAAACAGGGGCCCAATCATCCACCTCAAGAAGCTGTATTCTGCCTAACCCTGAATTATTTTGGAAGCAACTCTCTCAGTACCTTCACGTGGGAAATCGATCAAACCGAGACCTTGGTGCTAGCATTTCGGGACGCTAAGGAGAAGGACCACAGACTTATCCCCGTAGGACTATGAAGCCGAAAGTGTTTTTTAAGAACCCGTTACCCTGATGGTCACTTGTTCTATTACAATAGAAAACTATGTACTAGCTTAGTGCCATGTGTGCAATAAAACATGAGTAGGTTAATTGATGGTTCATTTGAATTAGCAAATGAGATTATGGAAGAAAAGAAGGAAAGAAGGAAGGAAGGAAGGAAGGAAGGGAGGGAGGGAGGGAGGGAGGGAGGGAGGGAGGGAGGGAGGGGGGAGGAGCACAGAGGGAAGGAGGAAGGGAAGGAAAAGTAAGGGGAGACAGGGCAGAGCAGAGAGGGAAAAGGAAAGAAGAAATACATCGCCCGGGAGAGCAGGTGTTCCCCTGATTGATGGACCTTTCCCAGCCGAAGGAGCAAGGCAGACGTATTACGCTGGCTTCAATTAGTTTCTTTCCCATCATGTTTCCTGACTCCCATCCCATCCCTCATCCCTAATCTTTTGGTGACCCTTCTGTTGTTTCTACCCTGACTTCAGCTTGTCCCGGGGAAAAGAAAACCACAGCCCTAACAACTGTCAGCTGGCATTCTCCCACTGAATATAAATAACATTACACTATATTGGCATCATCTGGGAACTCTCCGCAATTACAAACAAGGCAGAAACAAGACCACTTCACAAGCACCATCACAAACATAGCGGAAGCGCAGAGACCAAAGCAAAGGCACCATGGAATTATGAAGTATGTGGCCTAGTCCACTTCCGTATCTGTTCCCCATTCTTCACGAACCTCAGGTTTGTTTATTTATTTTATTTTTATTTATTTTTGGTTTTTTGAGACAGGGTTTCTCTGTGTTGTTTTGGAGGCTGTCCTGTAACTCGCTCTGTAGACCAGGCTGGCCTCAAACTCACAGATATCTGCCCACCCCTGCCTCCCGAGTGCTGGGACCTCAGGTTTATTTCTATATCCATGAAGATATTCGGCTATGTAGGGGATGCCAATCCAAACCACTGCTTGTTTGAGCTCTTCCACCAATAACTTGCCACCTTCAAATCTTATCATATGACCTTCCTAACTTCCTCTTCTCAAGATGATCCTTCTTGAGGGCAGCTAGAAACAAATTGCTCTTTGTCTTAGTGTGCACTCCTGGCCGTTCCTGCCTTGGCCGGCTTCTGCACGAGTGTGGGGATCTATGTTCCTCTTACAAACAATGCCGTGAATGAACAACCTCATTCTTGGCACGAGCCAGTCAAAACATCTGACTCAAAGAGTTTTGCATCGCCGGGCGGTGGTGGCACACACCTTTAATCCCAGCACTCGGGAGGCAGAGGCAGGCGGATTCCTGTGAGTTCAAGGCCAGCCTGGTCTACAAGAGCTAGTTCCAGGACAGACTCCAAAGCCACAGAGAAACCCTGTCTCAAAGAGTTTTGCATCAAATAAATAGTCAAGCGCCCTCATCTCCAATGAGAGCACTTGAGACTTGTCTAGAGCTGGTTTTCTCTGTCTGCTCAAAGGGGTGACTTGATATCAAGTCAGAGTACTACTGATCTGATCATAAATCACTGTATGATTTCTGCTTCTCTTATTCCTCTCTCTACCCAACCCCTCCTCCCCATTTCTGCTCCCTAACGTCCAAAGGCACAAATCTTGTTTGGACTCTGTCTTGCCCATGTTCAGCTATTTTGAGAAGGGCAGAGGCAGAATTTCCTTGAGTAAACAAATGTCAGACGACATGAAGTACGTAAACTTGGGTTGAGGCCAAGAACTGGAGTGTAATGGCTGTTGGTTTTATTTAAAATGAAAACTTAATGTCACCTGTGGGTTATGCTAAGAATAAAGGCGTGATAGAATCCAACAAGTAAGTGTGGTTAGTAGGATACATGGTTGAGGTAGACTTGGATTTGATTGACATTTCAAGGAAGAAGCTCTAGGGACTGGGACAAAGGGTCTTTGAATGTTGCTTGCTCTAAACGTGAAATCCTCACCTTTTGATAAACAATGCCCTTTGGAGTAAGGACAACCGCTGTCCTCCATGCCACACCCCAGGTTTGTTAAATGACAATCTGGGGCACAGGAAACCATGTGACAGGGGTCGTATCACTATCTAAGCAATTCCAGGCTTCTCCTTCCCGTCCCACTGCTGGCAGGCCGGCTCTTCTTTTGTGTGAAAAGTCCAGGCACCTGCAGGCAGATGTTGGTATGGGAGCCAAGCTGAGGCAATTCCTCCAAGGGTCAGTGTGATAACTTTGTTCGTGACGGACAATAGCACTTTGTTCATGGCGGATAATAGCACTATGTTCTGGAATGTCAGCTCTCAATAGGAAGAGATGGTTGTGTCTCTCAGAATTGGATATGTATTTCTATTTCCCCATGCCTCCTCCATGCTTTAAAAAAAAACACTTTCTAATCATATATTTAAATTAAAAACAAGCTTGCTTCCCATGTCAGTCCCAGCTCCCTCTCCCTCCCCTCCATGCCCATTTCCCCCCACCAGACCCTCTGCCCCCCACCCAATCCCCACTCCACTCCTCAAGGAGGGTGAGGCCCTCCATGGGGGATCTCTGGAGTCTGTCATTTCATCCAGGGCAGGGCCTAGACCTTCCCCCAAGAGTCCAGGGTGAGAGTGCATCCCTCATTGTTGGATGGGAGCCCAAAGTCCATTTGTACATCAGGGATAAATACTGATCTACTACCCAAAGCCCCATAGATTGCCTAGGCCTCCTCACTGACACCCACATTCAGGGGTCTGGATCACCCCCATGCTGGCCTCTCAGCCATCAGTCTGGGATCCAAGAGCTCCTCCTGTTCAGGTCAGCTGTTTCTCTGGGTTTCACCAGCCCAGTTTTGACCCCTTTGCTCATCACTCCTCCCTGTCTGTCACTGGTTTCCAGGGGTTCAGTTCAGTGGTTAGCTGTCGGTGTCTGCCTCTGCTTCCGTCTGTCACTGGATGAAGGTTCTAGGATGGTGTGTAAGATAGTCATCAAAATCATTATCACCTCCCCGATTTTTTTAAGAGATACAACCGATGTATGTACGTCATTGTGAATACTCCCAGTCAGAGTCCCCGCTTTTCCTTTCTTTGGGTTTGACTTGGTACCTAGTTTACACTGCTGGCCCTTAACAGAGGCCTCTCGCACAGCCGAATGCATCCTGGTTTTTAAAGGGTCGGTTCTCATTGTCCCAGACACTCCTTCACCCAGGACTGTGCGGTCCCATGATGATTTGAGCTCCCCTTTCACTCCTACCAGGGGCTCTCAAAGCTTCAAACTCGCCCCTTCCTGCTCCCACCAAGGCCTGCCTGTCAGCGCTACCGCCCAGGCCTCCCTACCTCCAGCACTAAGAACGATAACTGTTCCAGCTAAAATCCCTAAAGCAATGCGCGCAGAGGAAGCCTGGTTGCGTGACGCCACACCGCGGTGTCGTAGCATCAATACCCTCGTGCTGTGTCCACAAGGATCTTCCTCTGCTCCTGGATCACGCCAACTTCCTTCCTGGAACGGCATATTCCTTATAAAGGACAATGAAATAGCACCCCCGTGTGGTCTGGGGTCAGGCTGACTGCAGCTCCCTGCAAGAGGCAGCCGGTTTCCCAACACTCAGGTTTTCACCTTGAAAACGTCATGCTAATGCTTTACCTCATTCCCACAAAATATCTGCGCGATATCCCCGCTTGCTTTAAGATGGTTTCTTCCTACACTTGGTATTAAAAAGAAAAAAATGATACTGCAGGATTGTCTTTATCTCCTGGTTTTTCATGATCCTGAATGCTCTGCCTCCACTCTGTTACAAGACAGTCTCACGAGAGAGCTTACGAAGTCACACTGTGTGCTCGTTTTCAGTGCTAATCGTTCCACGTTCTATAGCATGCACGTAGAGTTTCTGAAATCTAGCACCCAGCTGAAGACACAGAATGTCACCCGCACCTTTGGAACTCCCTGCCAGCCCCCCCTGAACACCCCTTCCGGCCCAGAGTGAGTTGTTCGGAAGCTCGCATCTGTCTTTTCGCTCTCTGGCTTGCTTTTGGGTGCTGGGGGCTGAAGGCCGGCGTTGACCTCCATCATACAGTCAGACTCCTTTTCTTTCTTTCCTTCTCAGTTTCCTCTGCAGATGTGCAGGACTGGACACGGCTTCCCACAGGCTAAGCCGGTGCTACATCCCTGAGCGGTCCCTAGCCCAGCTTTTAAAAGTATCTCTGCTTTCTTTGT
The DNA here is from genome assembly GCF_017639785.1 of Mesocricetus auratus. NCBI lineage: Eukaryota > Metazoa > Chordata > Mammalia > Rodentia > Cricetidae > Mesocricetus > Mesocricetus auratus. The sequence continues at coordinate 5,062,133 of NW_024429180.1, forward strand.
AGTTTAAAAACGATACATGTGACTTCCGGCAGCGCATTGTTTGGTTTAATCTTCTTTCTAAATTTGTATGAGCAGCCTCAGTGGAGGTTCTTCTAAAGGCTTCCCTGAACTCTGCCTTTCACTAAATCATGTGGGCATTTGTAGATATTGTTCATTTGTTTTCTTTGGAGTCTTATTATGTCTTTCACACAGTGTCTCAAATATGAATTTATTTATCTTTTTTTTTCTTCACAGAGGACAAAAACATTAGGAGCTATTCTTTCTGAAGTAGAGGGCTGTTACATACATTTCCTAGTTCTCAAATACTTAGCATGGGACAATTCTTTGAGAAAAAGATAGCAACATTAACCCTGTCCTGTGCACATTCTTTAAAGTCACCTTTTTTAGTTTTTCATTTCCACACAGTTTCATTTTGTGAACACATCCCAAATGACTGAGAACCTGTAATAAATTACTGAAGTGAAGACTTGCAGTCCCTGGAGGTGTTCGGAGTTTCCCACGTGGCTGTTGAAATGTGCAATTGCCAACTCTAGTTTCCAGTGTTGTACTATGGGAGCAAATTTCTACCTACAAAGGAGCTTTTTAAACAGAACCATGTATTATAATAAGAGAAGATACAAGAGAAATAAAACAAGCAAACAACAAAAAGTGCTGCATTTGGTGAGTGAGATGTGCATTGTTCCATGGATACTGTGTGAGCATCCTCCAGAGGTAAGACAGACTTTGACTAGGCTCTAGGTAGGATGCACAGTGAGGAGGACAGGATCCCCACCCAGGAAGAGCCTGCACACTTCCTGTATAGAAAGTTGACTTCCGGAAAAGGCCTATCATTTTCCCTCATAAGTTCTCTGGAATTATCTACATGAGGCCCACACAAGATTGGGCCCATTAACACTCCGGGTTGCAGAATGGGTTGGAGCCTATGAGGCCTGCCTGTCCCCAAGAAGATGTGAGCAGTTAACATTTGCTGGGCAGGGAGGGAATTTTCCTCAGTGGTGTAGCTGCCCACAAGTTGTCCAAGCTCCTGTAACTGCCAGTGACACTCGGTTCCTTTGTCTCTGTCAGTGCCCTAGCGTGGCGAAGTGCGTGGCTTCTGAATGCCTCCGCGGGAAAAGCTCGCACTGGTGGGCTGTAAGACAACGCAGTAGGGAGAATGGCAAATTGCAGAAGTAGGAACTGGAAAGAGAATAACTTCAACCCTGACAGTCAGAGGAGGCTTGAAGAGAAGGGAAGCGGCCGGGCTCTGGAAGAGTAAGGGGGCTCTATCCGTCAAGCTGAATTGAAGTGGTGGCGCTCTTAGGGCAGGGGCTCAGAGTTAGGAAGGGGAAGACCAAGCGCTCTGGAAGCGGTGCATCCTCTCATTGGCTGCAACACATAACTTGGGGGGGGGGTGGTAGAAGGGTGACGTCGTAAGATAATTCCCAAACTGCCTGTAGTGTGTTTCAGTGTGCCAGCATTTCTTCCAGAAGGGACCCAGCCACGCGCGTTGATAACAACAAATAAAATGCAGGCAGGTACATGCATTATCTGCGCTCGTGTGCATGTGTGCACGCAACCACACGCATGCACGCGCACATGCATACACACCCACTGTCCTGCTGTCCAACAGTAGCGTCCTGCGCTGTCTACCAGTATTTCTTGGAAATGCTTACGATATGACCGTGCCGTTTCTCGGGGAGTCCCCGAGTATCGGTCGGCTCCTGACATTTTCAGCGCCCGTCCTCCCTGGGCCTGCTGCCCATCACCCTGGCCTGTGCACTGCTGGCCACTGCCTCTCTACCCTCTCATCCTCTTTCAGGGGTTTTCTTCCAAGTGTCTCCCCTCTGCGACATCAAGACCCTGCCTGGCTCTCAGCGTCTCCGCTTTGCTCCCTACTGAGCTGCAAAGGAACCTGGTGCCTTCAGCCAACATGAGCAAGCAGGGAAGAGGGAGGGGGACTGAACCAGTCGTAACCGGAGCACTGGGAAGCTGTAAAGAAACTCAAGCCCTCCAACATACTGATTCAGACTCTCTTACGTTGCTATCTTCTGCCGTTATCTGACTTTAGATTCCCCCATCGGCCACCTCTACTGTCCTTCTAGGTTTGTTCACTCGTTTTTTTTTTTTTTTAAGATTGCGTTCATTTCACTTTATGTGCCTGTGTGTGTCCTGTGTGTCTTGTGAGCGCAGACTCCCATGGAGGCCAGAAGGGGGCGCCAGACACCCCGGAACTGGAGTTGTGAGCCCGTAATGCAAGTGCTGGGGGTTGAACACAGGTTCCTGGGCAAGAGCAGCAAATGGTTTTAAGTGCTAAGCCAGCCGTGTCTCCAGGCCCCATTCCATATTGTTACGCCATGACCTTACCTCTCCGTTTCCAGTAGCGTCTGCTGTCCATTAATTTCCGCCACAAGCCTCGCTTCTTGTTGATTTTTCCCTTGGGTAAAGTAGTCAGGCGGACTATGCTTTGAACATGCATGGCTCAGCCTGCGCAATTGAAAGCATAGAACAAGTCAAACAGCTGTCAGCAACTCTACAAATTCTGCCTCTTGGACTGAGGCCACGGGAGGCACCTGCAGATAAATGTTACTGTGTCTTTTCCCGCCCCCCTTTGCACATCCCTAGTAAGCAAAGAGACATTGTGGCCATCGATTGCTACAAAGTCTGCTAATAACCAACCGTAACAGGTGGGTACAAGCGGAAGATGATGTTTTAGCGCAACCTGCGCGCTGCCAGGAATCATCCCCTAGAGTCTCTCTACCCTAATCGTTTACTTTTACGAACACAAGAGACAAGAAAAGTCGGTGCAGAACTAACATAAAACCCAGGGAGCAGAAAGTAATAGGAAGCTACACCACTTAAAACCTCCCGGATCTCTGGAGAAAACCACTTTCTAAACAATTACAGTATGTTTTGTTAACATCATCTCCTCCATAGCCATGAAACAGATTTTTTTTACTAATAAGCAAAAGAGAAACCAAAAATAGTAAAAAAAAAAAATAAAAAATAAAAAGGAGCAAGACTTACATTATATGTGTGGATTAGATCGATCGTAGTCAATTTTTTTCTCTCCATAATATCATCACTCACTAAAGAAGCAATGCAGCTATTTGGAAATAAGTAATTTATAAACTCTGGAGTTTTCTGTAATAACACATTTTAGGCAGCTTCCGTAGAAGTCTTATCAGTGCCGCTTGTCACCGTTGCTTCCAGTTTTGTTTTGTTAGAAAGAACGTTTTGTTGAGTACACTTACTGGGAGCAATGGCTGTGAAGTAGCTACAGCACTGTGTGCATCTCAGCACTGTTTGTAAACGTTTCTCAGCAGCCGCCAGTCCCGAAACGCCGCCATTCACTGGCACAACTGACTTACGAAGAGTATCCAAGATGTCTTGGAGTTTGGGGGATCACCAGTTAACAAATTCATTTTAGGGGACGAGAAGTGGGGGAGAGAGAGAGAGAGAGAGAGAGAGAGAGAGAGAGAGAGAGAGAGAGAGAGAGAGAGAGAGAGAGAGAGAGAGAGAGAGAGAGAGAGAATATGAGTGTGTGTTTACATTCCCTGACGTAAGAAAAGTGGTTTTAGCTGATTGGTCAGATCTGGAGAAAAAAAAATTAATAGGATCTTAATAGAAACTGTCGAGCTCCTTATCACTTAATCCATGCAGAAATATTCTCTAAGAAAGGGGCTGGGTCGCGTGCTATTTGGACATACTTACAGTATCTACAGGGTAAATATATGCGCCAATGGGAGGTAACCTCATTCAAACCACCACGAGGAATAAAAACAATCTAAAAGAGACCATGAGCGTGGGCGGGCTTGGCAGGAAGAGGGAAGAATGGGAAGGGTGTGGTGGAAGTGCTCGCATGTGTAGTTTCAAAATAAAAAAAATCTATTTAAAATGTTTTTAATTCTAAAAAATACAAAGGGACAACGGTGTGTTGGCTTCCTTTGTAAGACTTAGTGAAAAGGAGTGAAGGGATAAACACCTTTGCTCTGTTAGAGGAAGACGGTCCTGCCCGTGTCAGATGGCAGTGTGGGCGTTAGTAGACTCAACCCTGTGCCCCTTTGATCTTCTGGCCCGCCTCTGTTGGTGTGCTCCAAATCTTTGCATTTCCCTGGTGAAGAGTGAAAGCCCCGCCCGGGGGGCTAATTTGCATAATGTCCCGAGATGCTGGGAGACACAGGGGCACCCTGTGTGCCCACGCTCTTCTGCTTCCTGGTTGGCTGGTTTGGTGTAGGAACAAAGGAGAACAGTGGGATGTCTTCTCCTCACTCAGGAAGCAAGCCTGGTGTTCGTACTCGACTCCAGCCAGCATCATCAGGGACTGTGACGATGCTGGGAGTTTCTTTTCTTTTTTAATTTATTTTACGTGTATGAGTGTTCTGTCCGCATGAAGTCTGCGCGCCGTAGGTGGGCCTGGTACCCAGGGGTGTCAAGAGAGGGTGTTGAACCGTCCGAGCCTGCAGTTGCAGACCACCACGTGGGTTCTGGAAATCTGACCCAGGCCCTCTGGAAGAGCAACCAATGATCTTAGCCGCTGACCCATCTCTCCAGCCCTAACACCTTTTCGTTGGACCCTTGGTTGATGCAACAGGACTGATGGCAAAGGCATACCGGCTTGGTAAAGATTCTATGGAGCCAGACTGAGAAATTGGAGATAAATGCTGTGAAGCACAGTTCATGCATTCTTCTGAGCAATATCTTTTTAAAAGTCAAAGTCTTCAGCAGTGCCCTCTTGGATGCCTTTCAGTTTTGTTTTCCTCATAGATACAATGAATACTTCCAAGGTTATTAAATACAATAAGGCAGTGGGTCCAAGATCTAACACTAATGCACTAACCGACTTACTGGAGCCCATTCTATATGGAGAGATACCTTACACAGCCTAGACACAGGGGTGTGGGCAGTGAAGAGGGGCCTTGGTCCTGCCTCATCAAGATGATGGGACAGACTTAGTAGACTTCCTACAGGAGGCCTTAACCTCTTCACTGAGCAGACAGGAAATGGGCGGAGGGAGTGGGGGTAGCAGGAGGAGAGGAGGGAAGGGGAACTGGGATTGGAATGTAAAATATAAATTAATTCTTAAAAGAAAATTTAAAAAAAGACATAGTCTCTGTGTTTTGGACTATTCTGTAAGGATTGGAAGAATTGGATTCATATTAAAACAAACTTGTTTAGAAATAAATCCTTCTTTGGCCCAACATATGCTATTCAGGGTAGATTTTGACGACATTAGCAGAGAACTTGTTTGATCTTCAGCCTTAAATATTCACACATAATCCTGTTTGTCCTATCTATTTGCATTTCAAATAATTAATTTGCATAACTCATAATAAACTGGATGTTTTTTATTAATTTTTAATTGATTTTAATTGTGGTAGAATGTATGTAATGTAAAATTGGTTTGGCCTTGAGTAAGTCACTTGACCTCTTCTGCTTCTAGGAGCTCATTAATAGAATTCCAAACTGATGACTAGGGTCTAAATTTTCACTCAGAGGTGTGGATTAATCAGGAATTCAGCTGAACTTTCAATTCTATAGGGTTTTTTTTTTTGCTTGTTTGTTTTGTTTTTTGTTTTTCAAGACAGGGTTTCTCTGTATTGTTTTGGAGGCTGTCCTGGAGCTCTCTCTGTAGACCAGGCTGGTCTCGAAATCACAGAGATCTGCCTGCCTCTGCCTCCCGAGTGCTGGGATTAAAGGCATGCGCTACCAACTCCCAGCTCTCAGTTCTATAGGTTTTTGAGACCTCATCTTTAGAGGCTAAGAAAGCTCTCTCTCAAAACACTCGCCTTGGGATATTGCGCAGCTGTCTTAAGACAGCAGGCGTGTCCAGATGCAGAAAACGCTCACACTGCTTCAGACGTGGCCACACCACAGCGAGCAGCCTCGCATGTCCATCGTGTTTCATCGGTGCTTGTTGCAACAGCTGCGCTCCTGGCTCCGGCTTATTCTGCTGCGTGGACTGTGGAGAACACAGGGCTGATTCACCTCGCCTTCCAGGGAAATAAGGTGAGCGTGAGGTCTGGCTATCGGTCCTCATAAAGATCAGGGAACAAGGCACAACAGACACATAGACACTGCATTATTTTCAAGGGAGACTTTAGCCAAGTCGTGTGTGTGTGTGTGTGTGTGTGTGTGTGTGTGTGTGTGTGTGTGTGTGTGTGTCTGTTTCATCTACAGAAGCCATCCTTGACTCTGATGGGTAGGCATCGGAACAGAAGATGCCTGCAGGGCGTGTTCCCTGGGAAACCCCGTAGTGAAGAATCCGTCCTTGATTCTAGCTGCTTGCTGGGCGTATCCTTAATGACCCTGCTGCAACATTTTCATCTAAGCCATCTACGCCCCCATTGCTCTTCCCTGGTGGTCCCTGGCTTCCAGCCATGTTCCTTTTCCTGTTTGTAAGGACACCATCTGTGTTACATACAAGATAAGGGCCAAAACCAGCAGCCTGGTCTACACTTGGTAACGCCTGGAAAGGCTCTACTTGCAAATACCCTTCAAAAGGTCTTTCAAAGGGAATGCAATTTTTCTCATCACGGAGAGTGACCCAGAAGGATGTGTCTTGCAAAGGCACTGATGACTGGCTGGGGTAGCTGCTACCTCATAGAAAACAGCCTGCGGAGTACTTCTGAGGTTTAGGTTTGCCAGCTAGACACGATCTAAAATCATCTGGGGACAGAGTCTCAGGGAAGGGCTGCCTGGACCCGGCTGGGCTGCGGGCACGTCTGTGAGTGGTTTTAATTGGGCTAGGAGGTGGAAAGACTCACACTGAATGGGGACGCATTGTTTCCTGGGCGGGGCCCTCAACTATGAACGGAAGAAACCAGGAGCTGAGCAGCAATCGCGCATTCGTTCCCCTTGTCTCTTGACTGTGCATGCGCCGGGGCTATCTATCTGCTTCCGGTTCCTGTCCTGGCTTCCTCACAGTGATGGACTGCAGCCAGCAATTGTGAGCCCCAACCAGCCCCTTCCTCCCTAGGTTGTTCATGGGGTCCCGTGCATGGGACCCCAGTTTACTACACCAAGAAAACTTTGCAAGCCGGGCGGTGGTGGCGCACGCCTTTAATCCCAGCACTGGGGAGGCAGAGGCAGGCGGATCTCTGTGAGTTCGAGGCCAGCCTGATCTACAGAGCACGTTACAGGACAGCCTCCAAAACAATATAGAGAAACCACGTCTCGGAAAAAAAAAAAAAGAAAACTCTGCAATACATAGCAAAATTACAAAACGTAGTGATTTGTCCAATGACTTGAAGATGCAAATTGTGAAAGTTATACATACTACAAATCCAGTTTGCCAGAGGTAAACATTATGAGATAAATATGACACACAATTCAGTGGTTCATAACTATATGCACGTTAGTGTTGCTTAGGGAATCATAACTTTTAATTACCTGAATTATACACATTTAAATTTGCATATATATTATTCTATTAGTTCAGCTTTAAAGACTACGTATGTAGAGTGCATATACATATACATATATATTTATGAGAAACATTTTAATGTGTATGTATCTAATTATAATTGAACACAAGGGATCCCCATAATGATTTAATAAAAAGAAGAAAAAAATCAAAAGCCCAAAGCAATAAATCCATTTTAATTATGTGTGCTATCTTGTGGCTACAGCTTTTATATACATATTCAGTCATGTGTGTCTTTTATATTTTGTGTCAATTTTAAAACTGCTTCTTTGATGTTTTATAATTATGTCTACATACAAATCACCACAGTTGAAAATTTTACGTACTCATATTGATGCAGAGGATATAAGATGCTCATTTGCACCATTGAAAGTGAATTTTAGATATTTGTCACAGTTGTGTTCATTGTGAATGGTCTCGTGGACCTGGTGATTAAATGCCTGTAACTTAAATACTCTTATTTAAAATCGTAAAAATGATATGTTGTCACACAGACCCAATATTTTTGAGGAGAAAGTATTTAACTCACGAAGGACTCTTTCGCCTAGCAATTTGGAATGCTATAATCAGAGCGTGGTTCATTGTATTTCTCGAAGCATAAATCAAATACTGATTGCCTCGTAATGTTCAGTTTTAGCTACAAGTAAAATGGGGGTTTTTTGTCTTAGTGCATTTGAAATGCATGAGAATTTGTTTCTAATAGAAGTGTAAGGCTCAATCCTAATTTAGTTAAAGTTGAGTATAGTATTAAAACTTAGTCAGTGCATCCTTCCTAAGCTCTCTGGAAATTCTGCACCCACAAATTGCGGTGATGGGTCAAACAGTAGCAAACAGGGGGGTTTTGCTGCCTCCTTTTGCTTAAGTCTGGTGTAGGCTCCCTTTATCTGTGGCACAAGAGAGCCACCTACAGAAAGTTAGGAAAAGGACTCTCCTACGGCAAGATACAAAGGCTGTAAGGGGATGTCTGTGGAGAAAGAATGCTCGTTGGTGGTAGTTTGAACACTGCACAGCAGCATGATCTTGGAATAAATAGGAACAGGGAACGTTAGCTCTTGGATGGTGGTAAAATCACCTTTTTCATAGTAATAAACAGCAACACACAGCAAGCATTGAGACAGCGTGATCCACGCCGTTCATGGCTCTAGCTTATCTTTGAATTAGTTGGCTCCATGATCAGGGCGATGGGTAATTTTATGTATCAATGCTCAGGTAGCTAGTAAAGTGTTTCTGGTGTCCTGTCATTTAACTCAGATGGGGGATGGGATATACTGTCCAGAACTGGAGAAAGGAAAGGGTTCGGGGGTTGAGAGCATTTGCTGCCCTTGGCCTGGACCTCGGCTCAGTTCCCAGCACTCACGCGGCAGCTCACCATGGTTTGTAAGACACCCTCTTCTATCATCCGCATCCACGAAGAATGCATGTGTATACTTCACGTGGATGCAGGCACCTTAAAAAGGGTGGAAAATACACTGCCACGGCATATGAGAGACTGTTAAATATCCCACCTGCAAGGGATGATTCGATTTTTTTTTCTAAACTGGGACACCCAGATTTGCCTACCTTTGGACACCGGTTCTCTCCTGGACCTCGGCCCTTCGGGCGATGGAATTTATACCACAGCTGTTCAGATTTTCAGACCTTCGCCTGAAATCTGAATCAGAAAGAGTTTTCCTGGTTCTCTGCCTGACACACGAGCAGATCACAGCCCTTCTCAGCCTCCGTAACTATGTGTCAATTAGCATAATAAGTCCCTTCTCCTTCACCCCTGTCACTGGTCAGTTTCTCAGGAGAGCCCTCATTGCCGAATCTTTGCTCTGTTACCAGTGACTCTTTGTTGGTTCCCTGACTCTTCTTTTGGTGGGGGTCTTGGGAAAGGTGCTATGTGGGATTCTTTGTTTAAATAATCACAGGGATATTTTAGTTGCTGGCTATTCATCTCTCCCTCTAACTTGGCTGCGGTCCTTAAAAAATAAAAAAACTTTTGTGATGTTTATTTGGTTATTTGGTTGTTTGTTTGGCTGTCTGGTTTCTCACTGAAATGCAATCCACTGGTGGAGAGCTTAGTAAATTTCTAGACAAGTTCAGTGAGAGAATCCTCACAGCATACAGGGGAGGCATCTTCCTATTGTGCCTAAAACTGAAGTGACCCAGGACTGGGTCGATTTGTCTAGGTGTGGACATATTGCTATAAACTAAAATCTACATATAAATAGTTATTGTGAAAACGTATCTTAAATTTGCTTGGTGTGGTGAGTCACCCGTTAACACAGCACTCAGGAGGCAGAGGCTGGGGGTAATCTCTGTGAGTTTGAAGTCAGCCTAGACTATGTAAGAAGTTTCAGGCCAGCCAAGGATGCAGAGTAGGACCTTGTCTCTAACAAAGGAAACAAAAAGGAGGGAGGAGGGAGAAAAAGAGACAGACAGACAGAGACAGAGACAGACAGACAGACAGACAGAAAGACAGACAGACAGACAGACAGAGACAGACAGACAGAGACAGACAGACAGAGACAGACAGACAGACAGACAGACAGAGACAGACAGACACAGAGACAGACAGACAGACAGACCTATAGTGTCTCCATTCTTCCAACCATCCCTGTCTCTCTGGTTCACCTATGCAGAACGTTTGATGGCAGCACCAGGGCAGAAATGCAGAGAGTGGTGTTCTTTAATTAGTATAAAGTGATTCCTTGCTAAAGTAAGGGTTGCTGTTGCCCTTTACACGGAACATCTCTGAACACTCTGCAAACCGTGTGGTGTTTTAGGCCCTGGGGATTCTGTACTGAGAACAGCAGGGACTCTCCTTTGGGGGGAGGGATTTAGGTGCAGAGATGAGGAAACTTCCTCCAGAGCCTGGGCGTTTATTTGGTCAACGTGCTGTAGTGCACTTGTAAGAATTGAGTGTGCCTGGGCAGGGAAATTAAATTGTGCAAATATAATCTGGGAAACAGTTGGTATGGATAGGGGCTATGTTTCATGAGTAAACATTTTGAGACAGAAATGGCACCCAAATTGTTTTAAGGTTAAATATTATCAGAGTTCCCTCCAAGCTTATGTTTTTAAGTTTTTATTTTGAAATGCTTTTTTAATTTCTTAATTTTTATTTTATATGCATTGCTGCTTTGCCATGGGTGTCAGATTCTCTGGAATTGGAATTACAGAGAGTTGTAAGCCACCATGTGGGTGCTAGTTATTGATCCCAGATCCTCTGAAAGAGCAGTCAGTGCTCTTAACCACTGAGCCATCTGTCCAGCCCCCTTGAAATGTTTTAAATCATGAAAAATAGTAAATTCCTACAAAGCATTTAATTAACTTCAGCAATTTTTAGTTTTTGAGAAATTCATATATGAAAATTTATTTACATCTTTCCCATCCTCCTTCCTCTCTAGCTCCTCCCAAATCTCTGAACTCCAAAACTGCTTCTAGAACAATACATATCGATATATGCATTTATGTATACATATGCATATATGCATACATGTGGGAGACCAGAACTGCTGCCTGCTTAGTACAAAGTGTCATGAGCACTTACTGGGCTTTAACCCGAGAGGAATGATGACGACTCAGCAAGTTGGTTTCGGGTGTATGTTTTACTTAACACTTTTAACAGAACAACACACACAAGCAGAGGGAAATTCCTAGGGGCCACAGCTACTAGGCTCTCAACCTGTCAGGCCTAGGGCCATGGTTCTCCATGTCTTAAGATTCCTCTGGAATCCAGTGACATAGAGGGAGGACTGATTAGCAAAGGGATTAAGACTGGGCTGGTTTAACCCACAGAAACAGCTGACCTGAACAAGGGGGAGCTCATGGATCCCAGAATGATAGCTGGGAAACCAGCATAGGACTGATCCAGACCCTCTGAATGTGGTTGTCAGTTAGGAGGCCTGGGCAATCTATGGGGCTTCTGGTAGTAGATCAGTATTTATCCCTAGTACATGAATGGACTTTGGGAGCCCATTCCACATAGAGGGATACTCTCTCAGCCTAGACACATGGGGAAGAGGGGCTCTAGGTCCTGCTCCAAATGATATGACAGACTTTGAAGATCCCCCATGGAAGGCCTCACCCTCTGTGGGGAGCAGAAAGGAGATGGGGTAAGGAGTCGGTGGGGGGCAGGGGAGAAGGGGAGGGAGAGTGAACTGGGAGTGACATCTAAAAGAAGCTTGTTTCTAATTTAAATTTTAAAAAGGAAAAAAAGAGTAACCACACCTCAGACCAAGTCTGTTGTTATTTAGATAACACATCTGCTACCAAAACCAAAACATCCTACAGTAGCCAAGCCTTGGACCTTTAGGTCTTTTGTCTTTAACCTTGGAAGACTAAGGACCAGTTTGAACTCTCTGGCCTTGAGTCAAGATGAAGAGGAGCTATGTTTATGGGCCCCAACATATACACATGTATATACGTATACATATAAAACCTACTGAGTTTATTTAGTGTTTCTTTTAGGTACAGGTGTTTGTGGTTGGTCACTTGAGATTGGATAATCAGGGGACATATCACAGAGAGAAGAACAGAGTACCACCCCTTAGCGGGCATTGCCTGAAGCACTTTAGGAGTGGTGGTTTGTGAAATCATGTCCTCCGTTCACTCTTGCATGTCAATGGGTGTTGTCTTGGTGTAGGTCTTGTTCACCCAGTCATGTTAGGATTTCCTGGATGCAGCATCCCTTGAAGACACTAACTGGCAGCAGGTGTCCTGGTCCTCTGATGTTCCCTGAGCTGTCACTCAAGGGATTGCAGTGTAGATGTGCCTCTTGGGGCTGAGGACCCCACACTCCCGTGGACTTTCTGCATTTTCTTTGGTGAGGGGTCATGGCCACACATCTGTAATTTAAGTAGCTAGAATACAGTTAGGAATTTCATTGGTTTAGGAAAATGACAGTAGTGGTTTATAACATCTTATTATAACCATTCCTACAATCAGATATCCAATCCATATTAAAATTTTCACCCAGTTTACCCCCAAATGTCCTTAATGGCTTTTATGGAAAGAAAAATTAAAATCCATCCAAAGTTCACTTTATTTTGTTGCTTCAATTCTTGAGCATCTTTTTGAACAGTTTCCTTTAGTACTTTTGTGTGCGTGTGTGTGCAGATGCCCAATGAGGGACCAGGTGGGCTCAGATCCCCTAGAGCTGAAGTTACAGGCGGTTGTGAGCCGACCCAGGTCCTCGGCAGGAGCTCCGCCTTTCTTTAACCACCGACCCATCTCTTCAGCCCCTTGGAAATCACTTAATCTTGGGCAGCTCCACTATTTTTCTTCTCAAGTTGTTAACGTATACAAACTCGGGCCTGTTTTGTTGTAAAATGCTGCCGCACTCAGTGTTTAAAAGGGAAAGGAACAATGTGCGTCTCACAGTGTTTCTTGATTTGCTCTTTTCTGTAACTCATGTGAGCTGGGAGATGATTCACAAGCACTCTTTTGAAGATGCTTTAGAAGTTGTATACATCCAACTGCACATGGCATCACATTGTCTTGTTCCGTGTGATCTGTATTTGATCTCCCAGTCAAGGCAGTATCTACGATAAAACGTCATCATCCTGCCATAGAAATACAATCATCCCCTTATAATTAGTAGGTAACCTGTGGGGGTGATACTTTAGTTCTGTTTACAAATGGCATCTCCCCCACAATGTTTTACAAAGAGGCTTCATCACTTACTCATGACTGAATTTCAAATTGGTTTCTCCCCGCTGGTGGATTTACAGCTCATCCCTCAACTCCTCTATAAAGCATTTCTCACTGGGAATATAAACTCTCTTCTCCTATTAGACGTTCTTATCTCACTATCATATTTAATGTTTTAAGTTAACTATGTGTAGGTTTGTCTCTCTGGTAATCTACCCAGACCTCATATGGTGTGCATTGTTCCCAACGTGCAGTCCTGTGTCTGGCGAATCTGTGTCATGGGCGGTCAAAATAAACAGTGGTTTCTTCTGCCCAGTCTTATCACTCACCTTCAAGTTTTTCCCCTCTGACGCCACATTGTGTCTATACCTCAGTGCTAATCAACTATCAAGCTGAAGTTGGACAGAATATTTTCTGTGGTCGGTCAGTGGCCTCTTTGACCGAGGTGAACAGATACTTCTGTAGTTTCACGGTTGAGAGTAACCACTTTTAAAGAATAAATTTAAGATTCCTTTATCATAGGAAGGAATTACCCCAGACTTAAAGATTCAGATGAATAATTATTGACACAATGCTGGCTGAAGTGGCTTCTAAGTCTGGCATGATGCCGTTGACACGGTGACAGAATGTTGCTGTCTTCTTTAACCTCCACAAAACCACAAGCGACCCGTGTCTCTTCCGGCAATTAATCATGGGCTAGTTGGGTATCACTCTGGGGCCTTCTTAACCCTCGTCGGCAAAAGTTGTAGCTAGGATTCTGAGGAGTACTTCTGACTTTCCTAGGTGCTTTTATACATCTATGTCATTCTCTTTTGAAGAGAAACCCACGGTTTTATCCTAGAGCCACAAACCCAGCTATCCACACCATCTCGGAGTCCTCAGAAAATCCTCAAATTTGGAGCATCTGAAACTAATCAGTTTCCCCAGCTCAGTGACTGTAATTCTGTTCACCAACTCACTGTGAACTATCACTCTTACCTTAATCTTTCCCGTATCCTTCCCTCAGATGCCAAACTACAAGCATTTGTCACTCTGACTTCCTAACACCTTGAATTCTGTCTTCTCTCAACATTGCCTCTGGAACTCAGTTTGTTCAACACTGGACTCTTCCCCTAAGCCCTGCTCCAGACTCTTGGTGAGTGGGCTGCATTTCCCCAGTCATGTCAGCTTGAATCCCCGATGCCTTATTCACAGACCTGCTTGTTTATTCCTTCACTGGGCACCCTAATTCTGCCTTGCTGGCTTCTTACTCTCCTGCCTGTACCATTTCTTACCTGCATTGTGGACATCGGTTATTCTTCATAGAATGATCTATCAGGTGTGCTTGGCAATTAATATACCTCCCGCCTTAAGCCACCTTTGAAAAGTAGCACAGAATTGTGGTTCAAACAATAAAAAGGAAGAGTAAATGTATTAGGTGAGAACTCGGGCTGGTGGTTAGATCTGCAGAGAGAGGTGTGTTCGCAGACAAGAAGGGAAGTAGTGACATCCCACTCACTCATCTTGGGCAAGGTCACATGACATCAGAGGTATGAAAACCTCATCCAGACACAGAAAGAGAAGGTAGGAGTCTCCTGTCTATTTTTTCTTCAATAAGAAGCTAGTTAAGCCCGGCGTTGGTGGCGCACGCCTTTAATCCCAGCACTCGGGAGGCAGAGGCAGGCGGAACTCTGTGAGTTCGAGGCCAGGCTGGACCGACAGCCTCCAAAACAGAGAAACCCTGTCTCGTAAAACCAAAAAAAACAAAAAGAAGCTAGTTAAATTTCAAATGATTATCTAGTTATTCTTCATATCGGGACTGGGCAGCTGCTTGGGGTCTTTCTAAGCATGTCTATAACAGTGAGTTTTGCTTTAATTGTCTTCAGAACCCAGAATGCTCTGGCCTAAACCATCCGTCAAAAGCCACCAGCAGAAAGCCACGACTGTTCTTGCTTGTTATGGACAGTCAGGGTCTACTGACTTGGTTTCTGTCGCTATGATAATATGCCAGCGTCCCTGCTGGACACTTTCCTCTTCCAACGGGCAGCTGTTCATCCGCTCTGGGATGACTGCTGTCACACTCTATTGTCACCACACATGTCTGATGCCTGAATGAGGCAGTTTAGCAAGATGGAGAGACACCGCGGAGCCACGGCACCAATATGCCGATGCAGGCTCAACTCTGTGCCAGCTGGTGTTACTGTTCAACTCTCTGAGCCGGCTGGATTAGAGGCAAAGCAGAGGCCAAACGCTTATGTGTAAATCCAGATACAGCAGCAGAGAAACGGCTAGGCGAGAGATGACTCCTGAATCAGTGGCACAAGTGATTCCGACGTTTCAAATTACAGTGACTTCAAACATAAATTTAGGTAGGGATATGGCTTATAACTCTCAGCAGGATTTAATACCAAGTCCACACCGATGTTTCCACCAGTTTGGAAAATTTATGAACAGAAGGCTCTGCTGCATGAACATTCAGGTTTGATTCGAAACTTAAAGACCACTTGAAAAAGCAACTGTTAGTTAACTGTGGCACTCATGAATGTCCACAATTAATATACAGTGCAGTTCACCAGAAATTATGACAGGTAAACAAAATATGACAAATTATAGTTGTGTGTTTTCAAATGTCATTGCTGCCATAAGCTAGGTAGGTGGGGAGCATTTTAGGGATTATTTTAGTGGATGTAATATTTTGGTGCATTACTATGAATTTTAAACCAGTAAGAAGTTCATCTACATCTATGCAATTGAATTAGTTTTAGTTTTTAAGTCTCCATAAAGTGACCGCATTGGCAGTTTTATCTTCATTACTGTCATATTTGTTAACGTGATCATGAAATGCACTAAAATACTTAAGTCCCTAGTCCCTGAATTGACTAGCAAAATTTCAGGACGTTTATTCTCTGGACAGTTTTAACACACCATTGAACCCTTTTAACTTTTGAGACAGAGCCACTCTGTCTAGTCCTATCTTCAGATTTTTGTTTGCTGATGCTGTTGGTTAAAAATGTCAATTTGAGGCAACACAGACTCATTTGAGAAGAGAGTAGCAGTTCAGAGACCCCTCCAGTTCAGACAAAGTCTGTGGAGAATTGTCTCCAGTGTTAACTGACACAGGAGGGTTCGGATCACTGGAGGCAGCCCGTTGCCAAGCAGGTGATTCTGAACTGTGTAAGAAAACTAGCTAAATTTAGGCCAGTCTGGGAGTCAGCAAGTGCATTCCTTCAATTCCTGCTCCACATTCCTGTCTGAGATCACTCCCTGACTTTCCCAGCCTAGAGGTGAGAGAGGAAGTCAACCCTTCCCTCCCCTCGGCTGCTTTTCGTCAGAGTTTTCTTAAACAACATGATCAAACTGTACCGTGCACCCATTGCCTGGCCTCGCTGAGATGTTCCTAAGACGTGCGGATCCCTAGACTTGTTATGCAAGTCTACTCTCTTTAGAGGGTTGCGTCTGATATATTCTGAATGCCGTAGGATTCAAAATGAAAATTCCCCCGAGGCATCAGATGAAGAGGCCTGTTTAGACTGAGATGGGACAGCCTTGGGGAAGGGAGCGGGCCGCTGGAGTTACAGATATTGTGTGAAGACAAGCCTGGACCACAGGGAGACGCATGTAGAAAACCAGGATCCTAACCACCACGACCGGCACGCTCTTAGGATGTGCGCAGGTTGTCTCCAGTGCAGCAGCAACTGGGAGGGGTGCGTGGCCTCGGGGCAGACCGTACAGTCTCTCAACAGAGCTGTGCTGCTTTAGCTTAGCGTCTAGAGTTCATCCACAGTGAACTAAAAACAGATGACATCAGACCAACGGGGAGAGAGAAAACAGTATAAAAAGAAAATGAGAATAACAACCAAAAAATGGGCACAGGATCTCAAAAAAGGAGACAAGGAAAATCAGTGAAAAGGTTGACGGAGTCGGCTGACCTTGTGAAACCTCTGGCCGTCTCTCCGTCCCTGTGCCCCGTTCTAATATCCCCAGCTGACACAGCCTGCAAGGGACAAGTCCCCCTCCTGGTGTGGTACTCACTCTGCCTCCTCGTGCCTCTGTCCCTTCACTCTGGGCTGAAATAGAAGGCGAGAAGGCGGACAGGAAAGATGAGTTTTCCTGATATCCCTTTAGCTAGCCAAGAATAATGGAGCTCTGGCCTTTGAAAGGGAACGCATTGTTATTTCGTCTTATTTGCATCAACTGCTGGGTCAGGAGACTTAACTGGGGTGAATTTTCTTGTCTCGTAATATTTGACGTAACTTAATTTTAGACATGATTTTCAGCACATCCAGCTGCAAAGGTAAGCCAAGATAATGAATCAACAATAAATGCTGACCGTTTCTTCTCTGGATTTATAGAACTATTTGAAATAACGGCCCTTCTTTTCTGTTTTTTTAAGACAAGGTTTCTCTGTATTGTTTTGGAGGCTGTCCTGGCACTCACTCTGTAGACCAGGCTGGCCTTGAGCTCACAAAGATCTGCCTGCCTCTGCCTCCTGAGTGCTGGGATTAAAGATGTGGGCAACCACCCTTTTGCATAAAGGCCCTTCTTTAATTATTTTTTACATTTAAAAACAAAATTTCATTTTACATACCAACCTCAGTTCTCCCTCCCTCCCCTTCTCTCAGCCCTCATGCCCCTCCCCCCAATATACTCCCCATCCATTCCCATGGGGAGTCAACAAAGTCTGGCATACCAAGTTGAGAGAGGACCAGTTCCCTCCCCAGTATCAAGGCTGAGCAAGGTAATCCATCCACCACAGCAAATGGGCTCCAAAAAGGCCAGTTCATGCACCAGGGACAATCCTGGCCCCACTACCAGCTGCCAGCTTCCCAAAACAGATCAAGCCACATAACTGTCACCCACATTCAGAGGGCCTAGTTCAGTCCCATGCAGGTTCCCCAGCCATCAGTCCAGAGTCTGTGAGCTCCTACAGACAGAGGAGGAGAGCAATTAAAGAGATATCTTGGTAGAGGTAGTCATTATGGGGTTGGGGAGAAACCTGGTACTAGGGAAATTCTCAGGAATCCATAAAGATGGCACCAGCTAAGACTCCTAGCAATAGTGGAGAGGGTGTCTTCCCATTTAATCAGATTAGTGACTTCCCTAATTGTCATCATAGAATCTACATCCGGTAACTGATGGAAACAGATGCAGAGATCCACAGCCAAGCCCTGGGCTGAGCTGTAGTTCAGTCGAAGAGGGGGAGGAGGGATTATATGGGGGGGTATCAAGATCATGACTGATGAAGGTCCTTCTTAATTCTTCAAACAGTTAGCATTTACTTTCTTCAACCAATTAAACTTATATTACAGTACTTGTTTTAAGACGGAAGGTGTTTACTTATAGCAGACAATTCTTTCACTGATATTGCCCTTCCAAATGGTCTTTAATCTTCTAGAATCTCAATCCATGCCTTCTTTCTAGAGCATTTATTCAAAAAGAGATAAAGTTTTGCCATGAGTCTATACCTCACTGCCTTGTCTCTTAATCACAGAATCCCTGTCTTGTCAAGGAAGAGAGAGAAAATACCCCAGCTGTATCTGGTTCCCAGGACTGGTCAGGAGAGAAGTGGTCATGGACCGCTGATCTAATTCACAGATTCCATTAGCAGGCCTTCTGGGGGAAATGTGTATTAAATACAATCAGAAAGTTAGGCATCCAGGTTTTATCTTTTGGTTTTGATCTGTCTTCCTTCTCCATCCAAGAACATACTAACAATGCCTGGAGTTTTGGCCACCAGCGATGATGATGATGATGATGATGATGATGATGATGATGATGTTAAAAGCCACACCTTAAACATGACCAACAAAAACTCTCTCTCTAAACTGCCATAGAAATATATTTCTAGTTTGATGAGGACAATAGTAGGAATATCTCACCAGCTGAAGCTATTCCTTACATAATTATCAGAAAAAGCCTATCTGGTCAGTTGTGTAGTTAATTTTCTTTTTCACTACTGGGGTTTAGCCCAGGCCCTTGTGTTGGCTAGACAAGAGCTCTCTACCAGTGAGCCCTATCGCCAACCCTCCATTGAAGCTATTCTTCAGGAAGTGCCAAGGGTATCAGCTAAAGGCAGTCTTTTTAGTATCATCATATAAAGAGAGACAAAGGTCACTGTCTTGTTGTTAAACCATTGTGAAAAGTATTCTTTCCATTCAGAAATTAGCTCTGAAGCTAATCCTAGAAGTTGTGCTTCAAAGCAACTTGATCGTCTGGAAGCTTAAATTTGAAGCCACGGTGAGAGATTGCCTCACTTTCGTGGGGATACAGAAAGGTTGGAACACTTGCACAGTCACTCCCTTTGGGTGAGAACCTGAAACGGCAAACTCGCCAAAGAAAACAGCGCGGCAATTCCTCAAAAATCTCAAAAGTAGAGTTCCATGTGATCCATCAATTTGGGATAGAGATCCTAAACAGTTGAGCATGTCAGGGTATTAGCAAGTACTAAAATGTGGGAGAAACTCCAGTTTCCATGCAAGGATAAATCAGCAAAATGTCACAGTATGGTAGTCGAACGTTGGTGTTGGTCAGCCCTAAACGTGACGTGGAATTCTGAAACACGCTTGAGCATGGGGAAAGCCTTAGGGAAGTATGCTAAAATAAAGCAGTCATGGAATGTTGCATGATTTTATTCATGTGATTACCTGGAGGCATCAAATCAAGAGAAGCAAAAAAAAAAAAAAAAACAGAATGAGAGGTTGAGAAAAAGATAATGAAAGTGCAAGATGGGATATTCTGGAGATCCATTGCACAACTCTATATGCTTAAAAGGACCAATTTTATCTTACATGCATTTTGCCACCAAAGATAGTTTGAAACTCACCAGTTATGGGTATAAGCAAAGAAGGTAGTTGTTTAATACCAAATTTCAGGTTCTCATATCAACAAAATGATTAATCTAAAAATTTGCTATGGTTCATAGCCAGTAATTGCTATCCTAAAGTCGCTAAAATGAACTGCACACATGACTTCAAAAATGCCGAGTTTGGGTAGCCCAGTAGTAAAATACCTGCTTAGTATGCAGAAAGCTCTGGGTTCAATACCTGGAGTTAGTCAAAACTGGAGGTAGACACTTGTAACTTATCTTAAGTAAGATGTGGAAAGTTACAAAGTTTGGCTTGCTGATCCTTACAAAAACGCTAAACCATTATTCATTTGCTTATGATTCTGACATAATGTCACCCAGAGAGGAGTTATGACAAATTCTTTAAGTTTACGAAACCTTCCCAACTGGAATAAAGTGTAAGGATGCTTTTGTATATTTAGAATATTCCAATTAAAACACAAGAATAGGGTCTACTTTACAACAAAGGATATCTAAAAATTAAAAACACGATGTTTTAAAACTTCATTTAAACCTTGAGACTTCATTTACACTCAGAGATTAAGATTCTTATTATCTAATTTTATTCTCACGCAGCACTATTACAATCAGTGAATGCATGTAGCCCTCTCTGCACCTTAAGAGGAATTCAGATGTTTTCCCACGAAGCACATTTCTTATTATAAAGAACTCATTAATCACTTCTTCCACATATAATGGAAATTGCTATCATGAATTTTTCATTCACAGTACCCTGAAGTGACTAACGTGGAATTGCATTTGCCTTAAAGAAAAAAAAAAAACGCTGAGGTATAACTAGATCTCTGAAGTGTTTACAGTTCATGGCCAACCTGTACCAATGGGGTTATTGATTCCTCGAGCGTATTGACTCAATTTTATCATTTGCTGGTTTCAGAATCCTTAGCTATTTGACTGACTTAAGAAGGCTTCGTTGATTCCTTTTCTACCTGCACAGGGTAATGACTTAGAGAAGGAACCTGAAGGTCACCCAGCACCACCATCTTATCTGCAGAAATAAGCCTGGAGATGACCGCTGTGGGGAAATGTTCTAAATTCACTTAAATTTCTGGGAAAATACCGTAAGAGATAAAATGTGTAATTATTTAAGTGAACCATCAACAGTAACTGAATTCCATTTTCTCCTAAAGAATATAGTATGCCCACTTCTCTGAATTCAACTGGATGCATGCTACCATGTTTTATTAGCGTCCTTTAATGATATATTGCATGTACTAATATAGCTAGTCAATTTGTTTGCTTTTTTTTTTTTTTTTTAGTTTTTCGAGACAGGGTTTCTCTGTTTTTTTTTTTTTTTTTTTTTTTGGACTGTGTCCTGGAACTCGCTCGGGAGACCAGGCTGGTCTCGAACTCACAGAGATCGTGCGCCACCAACACCTGGCTAGACGATGCCAATCTTAAAT
This sequence comes from Mesocricetus auratus, assembly GCF_017639785.1. Lineage (NCBI taxonomy): Eukaryota > Metazoa > Chordata > Mammalia > Rodentia > Cricetidae > Mesocricetus > Mesocricetus auratus. The sequence continues at coordinate 5,083,416 of NW_024429180.1, forward strand.
CAAACAAACAAGACTGGCGTTGGTGGCACACGCCTTTAATCCCAGCACTCGGGAGGCAGAGGCAGTCTGATCTCTGTGAGTTCGAGACCAGCCTGGTCTACAGATCGAGTTCCCTGACAGCCTCCAAAACAACACAGAGAAACCCTATCTCGAAAAAAAAAAAAAAAAAAAAGATTGGTATTGTCTGAGATGTGCTGGCATCTAAGGCTCTTCCTGACATTTCGTTTCCTTCTGTCCCACAGCTTCAGCCAAAACATGAAGAATTAAATACACGTAAGTGATTCACGGTGCACCTTTTCTCGGGCTCTGTGGCTGGGAATGTAGTTCCCTGGCCTTGGCTTTCTGTCTACCTACCCAGGACTGCGGAGGACCGACCGAGGTCTGTTCCATAGTTACTGATCCCCAGCATACACTGTGGGAGAAACGGGTGAGGTATGGATTCTCGGGAGGGAAATACCGTCTGCAGTAGGGGAAATAAGTAAGCACCATGTTCAGATCCTAAAGTGAATCCCACGGCTGGAGAGGTCCTGGGAAACTAAAGAAGGAAGAGGTCAGGGAGAAGAAAAATCAGTAACTGAAGACTCCACTTAAGAAGTGAGACTTGCCAGGGCGTTTCTCAGAGCACAGCCTTCTAAGGAAAACTAGACGCAGGATGGTAAATGGGACGCTGTCTGTCTCTGTGTCTGTCTGTCTCTGTGTCTGTCTGTCTATGTATGTCTCTCTCTCCCCCTCCTTCCCCCTCTCTCCCCTCTCTCTGTCTCTTCTTCTCCCTCTCTGTGTTGGCATCTGGAACAGTTGGGGCATACCCACAGAGCTGTACACAGCTGGAGAGCAAGGACTCCGCGCTCCCGCTGAACCGTTTTTTGTGTGTTTGTTTGTTTTGTTTTTCCTCCTCCTCCCTCTTGAGTGTCCCTCCTATTATTCACCGGTGGTTTTTCTGGCCAGCTGCAATCTGTTAAAGCAGCAGCGCTAAGTGCACAGGAATCACCCTCCCCTCCGGCATCCAACCGCGAAAGCGAGCCTGGCTCCTGCCCATGGGAACTCGACAGGACGGAGATGCGGGCGGTGACACCCACAGGAGACCCCTGAGCCCTAAGCGTGGGGCGAGCGAGGTCCAGCCAGAGCGCGCGGGAAAGCCCGACACCCACTGGCAGAGCCCGGCTCGCCCGCATTGCATTGCACGGGAATCGCCCGGGGCTTTAGACGTTATTTTTGAGGCTTGGTCCCACTCCCACGCCCCCCCAGGGGATGCCCTCAATTCTGCCACCCTTACAATGTGGGTCAGCTCCGGGGTCCTTGTCTGGCTGGATTGGGGCAGCTCCCGCTCCCATAGATGGTGGAGGGGGGTGCGCACGCCCTGAGTGTCCCAGGCCTTTAATACCAGGACCCCGAGACCCCGAGGCCCAGACGGACCCTTCCGAGCTCCGGCATCGGCCGGCGGGGGCTCCCTGCACCCAGCCCCCTGGACCTCGGCGGCCACGCATGCGCACGATCGTGACCGGCCGGGTAACGGACTGCAGCTCGCCGGCCGGAAGTGGGCCTGGCGAGCCGGGGGCCGCCGACTGCAGCGTGGCGGCTCGCGCTCCCCCTCTGCGCGCCATGGCGCGGGCCCGAGCCTCCCAGGAGCCGCGGCTGCTCCTGCGCTCCTTCGCCGTGCTGTGGCTCGCTCTCCTCAGCGCCCGATGGGCGGCGGCGTCCAAGGCGGTGGTCGCACACTTGGCTGCCAAGTGGCCCGAGACCCCGCTGCTGCTGGAGGCCAGGTGGGTACCCTGGGGCCTGGGCGCAGCCGGGCGCCGAGGCCGGGGCGTGGCGGCGAGCGGAGGGACCCTGGCCTCTCCTTAGACGTCCCCTGCACCAAGGTGCCCAGCGGTCCCCGAGATCGCTGCCACCGCCGTCCTCCCCGAGGCCCGACGCCACTCGGGTGCCTCGTCCCTGCCACCCCAGCGTCCCCTTAGATCCGCCGGCCGCGGGGTCTCTGCTGTCTCCACGGCTCCGGGCGCCCCACACCGAGTCCTCCGGCGTCTTCTCCAGCCTCGGACTTAGTGTACCCTCGGATCCGGCGACCCTAGGCGGCTCTGATCAGGTGGCTTCTTGCCCTCCCCCCAACCCCCCACCCCGGTGTCCCCAAGCACCTGGAGCATCATCGCGTCAGGGTTCGGGGCAGCCACTCTAAGCGACTCTGCCACTCACTCGCCCACCTAGGTTCCCCTCCAGTTTAAGAGTTGTTCCTGCGCCCCTCCCTGACACGGAAGGCGGGATGTGGCATTTCAGGCAAGCGCTCTGCAGAGTTCTTGGGCGCTGACTAGCCTTAGAAGCACCTGGTTTTCTAGTGACATTCTTGTCTTGTAGGGCAGCTTTTCAGCTATACCCCGTCCCCCACCCGCCACCCCCACACACACATGCAATCTCGTCCGAAAGGATTTGCTACTCATTCTGTGTAGTTACCTTGCAGACAGCAGATGTATACATACTGGAGTTTGCCCTTTCATAATCTGGTAAATGGCAATAGGATGTTGCCTCTTGTGACTCCTGGTGGGCAAGCCTTTGGAATTAATCCCTGCTGAGGATCATAAATTCTTGAGTTTGTGACCAGCCCGAGGCTACAAAAGGGATACATTGTCTCATTTTTTAAAGAAAGTTTTTGTAACTGCTTTTGTGTGTTTACAAAACAACATCCCGTGGTTCTAAAATGAAACCTCATCACACTATATTACATCCTATTTATCTGGTGCTATGCAACAATTTTTATTGAATACATTTTTATAGCTTCCTCTAATCCACAGCGTCTCCTAGGAGTGCCTGGACCTGATCCCACACTTAGTTCCCATCAGCTAAATTTCTTTTTCTAAGCTGTTAGTTGTACTGTCTGCATTTTTAACTTTTTTTTTTTTGCGTGTCCCAGATTATCACTTCTGTAGAATGTTCCTTAAAGCCTTTCACAACCTAGTCGGGTTAAAATTTGCCACCTTTGTTACTTGTGGTGTGTTAAATGGGATTATCACAAAAATATGTACACATCCTAACACACCCCCTGTCTAACCCAAATCTGCAAATGGCACTTTACAGTCTTTGCAAGCCTAATTAAGACTGTTAGGGCATTTTTAGTTATCTTGGTCCCAAATCCAATGTTAGAAGACACAGATAAAAATACTTAAGGAGAGACACAGTTATAAATACTTAAGGAGAGGGCTGTGCATGGACAGAGTAAGAGATTGGTGTTAAACAGCCTCAAATCACAGAAACCCTGGAGCCACTAAAACTAGGAGGCATGGAGTCTGTTTAGGAGCCTTCAGAAGTCAGTGTACTGCTGTGCCCGCACATTGGCATTGAACTTCTGGCCTCTAGAGTCATGAAGAATAAGTCTGTATTGTTTTAAGCCACAATGCTTGGGGCAAGTTCATCACAAGAGCAATGAGAAATCTTGGTACCATAAAGTGAGATCTCAATGCATCGAGAACCCAAAAGTGTAAGAAATAACTGTGGAGTTGGCTAGAAGAATTTGAGAAATGTAGAAAAGGTCTATACAACCTTGAAGAGACCACCAAAACAATAGTGGTGATTTTGGTGAATAATAACCTCGAACAAGATATTGATAAAAATATGAATATTGAAAGTAGTTCTGGGACGGGTCAAAGGCTGTATGATTGGAAGCAAGGAAGAAGCTGAGTCTTGCTATAAACCAACAGTACTGGCTAATTTAGGTTCAGCCATTTGTGATCACAGCTTGGAAGCAATAAACATGGAGAGTTACCTGGGGAGATTTTCAAACAGTATTCAAGACGCCACCTGGTTGCTCTTTGCTGCATAGGTTGCAGAATGAGGAGAGACGTAAGCTAGGGGAAGATGAGGCGACACTTTGTCATCTGGAATTTCTCAGCCTATTTATATTGGAAATGACATGAAAATTAAGATATATATATAATATATATAATATATATGTGTGTGTGTGAGTTGTTCTAAAGCGATGGCCAAGGGTTCAGGTCAGCAGCTGAGTTAACACCTTTTGCTAAATGCAGGTAGGTGATTCATGGATCTATTCAGCTACCTCAGATGAAACAGGGATAAAGATGACAATTCTAGGATTCTTCCAAAAGTGTCTAGAGCAGTGTTGTATTGAGAAAAAATAAGTATAATTGAGTTCTGTCTTACTGATGGGTCATACTTTTACCTATGGCTACACAGTGAAGATTGAGCATCCAAAATCTGAATCCTAAATGATATAAAAGCCCAAAATTTTTAGTGTTAACATTATTCCAAAGTAGAAAATTCTACGCCCAGCTTCATGGAACAGAATCAAAACACAAGTGAACTAAAAATATAAAGTTATCTTCAGGATATATAAAAGAAATGAATTACATACTTAGACTTTGTCTCTTCCCCCAGAATAAGCATGTTGCATATGCAAATATTCCCAAACCTAGAAAAGTGTGAACTGCTTATGGCCTCAGGTATATTGAAGCCAACTGATGTCAGATGTTGTTCCTTATTTAAAACTCTGGACCACCCCCAACTTTTGTCATATCCTATTTAGTATCGCTTCTACTTTTAAATCTTGTGTGTTTTATTTTTAAGTCATCAAAGTGAATATTTAATGGTGTTTTTCATGCTCTTCTACACTAGAATAAATAGTATTTCATTATATCTTAAATGACTTTTTTTTCCTTGAAAAGTTGAAGATTATTTGGGCTTTAAGCCTAAAGACCTTGTACAGAGTAGCAATTTCCTGTTCATTTTTGCATTAGGACTTTGTGTTAAGTAATATTATCTATATAAATAAGCAGTTAAATAAAATTATAATTTTGGCTTTAGAACTACTTTGTGTTTATTTTTATATAGTAATATTTTTATTCTTTGATAATTTCACATGTCTACACAATGAATTTTGATCATATCTATCCCCTTTCCCTCCCCCAAATCCTCTTGGAGCCCCGTACCCCTGTCCTCTCGTTTTGACAAAAAGTAGCCCGCTGAGTATAATTACTGCTATTAATATGTGCACGGGTGTTGGGCCATCTGCCTGAGCTTGACCAGCCTGCCAGGAGCCGGTTCTCCTCCCTCCACAAGCCACGGCTTCTCAGACTGGGCTGGGGCCTTGTGAGCCCCATTCCTATCCATGTTGGAAAACTGACCAGCTTGATGCTGTACAGGTTCTATGCAGGCAACCACGGCTACTGTGAGCTTGTGAGTTTAGCGGCCGTGTATCCAGAAGTCAGCGTCACAGCGATGCTCCTCTGTGCTGGCCCTTCCTGTTTGCTGCCCGCGTTCTGCAGAGTTAACACCCTGAGCTTTAGGAGAATAGTGACGGTACAGTCTGCCAAGGCACGGGTGCCCACACACACTGACTCGTTATCCATTCACCCAGAAGCACTGACCCGCGATGCCGAGGAAATGCAGTTGGTACTGTGTCCTCTCTTAGGCCCTGTAACGCCCCAAGTCCCATGTCCTTTGCAGGGTTTACAGTGCCAGGCACGCGCTTCTTCCTGTGGAGTGGGCCTTAAATCCAATCCGAACATAGTCGTTTCCCCCCAGCATCCATGCCACTGGGACAGGGCTCATTATTGTAGTGGGCAGTGATCACTGACGGTTAAGACTTTCTGTTTTCTCCTCAAACAGCCTGCAGTTTGGTCCCTCCATGTCTTGTGGTCAAAGTCTTTAGTATCTTCAGCAATAGGGTCCTCTTATATAGTATTGTTTTGGAGGCTGTCGGTCCAGCCCGGCCTCGAACTCACAGAGATCCGCCTGCCTCTGCCTCCCGAGTGCTGGGATTAAAGGCGTGTGCCACCACCGCCCAGCTTTATGTAGTATTTATACTAGCAATTTTGCTGATGAACAATAGATTTTTTTCATTTACTTTTTACCTTTAATGCTCTTAGTTTTGCTACCTTAGTGGTATTTCCTGTAGAGAGAAAAACAAATTATGTATTTCTAAGTCATAAAAATAAGGAAAAGCCATAAGTGATATATATATATATATTACAGTATAATCTTTTTAGCATATACATATATATAATTACCTTGGGTGAGAATTTCAATTTATTTTCATATTGTGTTATAGGAAATGGATATCAGTAATCTAGCATTACTAGTTTTGGAAGTTTTGTAATATTATTTTGTTCTATAGTGTAATTTATAGTATCTAAACTAATTTTTGTCTTCTTTATTCATGAATTAACAGTGAATTTATGGCAGAAGAAAGTAATGAGAAGTTTTGGCAGTTTGTAGAAACAGTAAGAGAATTAGCAGTCTATAAGCAGACAGGTAAGTGATGTACAAATGTTGACATATGAAATTTACACTTATACACATGCATTAGATATGTCTTGAATGGCAATGAGTAAGTTTGAATGCTAATTGCATTAGTAACTCTGAACACTACATCTGAAAGTTGGGCATGCAGCTCTGTTGGTGGCGTTCTCACATAGCATGCAGGAAGCCCTGGTACGGATCACCAGCGTTACCAAGGAAACAGGCCCCATGTTATCCCGTCAATTATGATGCAGAAGGGTGAGAAGTTCAAGATCATCCTTGGCTATATACTGAGTCACATGTCAACCTGGGCTGCTTGAGGCTATGTCTCAAAACAAAGCAAGAAAAAACCCTCTAAGCTTGAAGAGATGGCTTAATGGGGACTCACGCTGCCTGTTTTCACGTCAGACAGTCACTTGTACAGAGGGAACCTTAGTTGAAAAAAATGTCCCAACTCAGATTAACCTGTGGGCAAGCATGTGGAACATTTTCTTAGTAAGTGACTGATATTGAAGGGCCAATCTGGGTTGTGGCAGCCTCGGGCAGGTGGTTCTGGGCTATAAATGAAAGCCAGCTGGGGCTGGGCACGGTGGTTGAGGCCAGACTGTTTGACAGAAAATTCAGGCCAGCCGAGGCTGCGTGAATGAGGCCTGTCTCAAAAAGGGAAGGAAGGGAGGGAGGGAGGGAGGGAGGGAGGGAGGGAGGGAGGGAGGGAGGGAGGGAGGGAGGGAGGAAAGAAGGAAGGAAGGGAAGGAGGCAGGGAGGGAGGGAGGGAGGGAGGGAGGAAGGAAGGAAGGAAGGAAGGAAGGAAGGAAGGAAGGAAGGAAGGAAGGAAGGAAGGGAAAGAGTGCCTTGGGGAGCAAGCCTGTGTAAGCAGCTCTCTCCCATGGTCTGCTCAGGTTCCTGCCTCCAGGTCGCTGCCCTGACTGCCCTTCACGGAGGACTACCATCAGGATGTAAACGGCAATGGACCCCTTTACTCCACAGACCACTTTGGGCCATTGTGCTCTGTCACAGCAATAGAAACCCTAACTAAGAAACTGTTGTAAGCACTCATTTCTAAGATACAAAGCCTGTAGGAAAACTCAAATAGTGACGATTGTATATTTTAAAAAAATCAAAATTGCTGAGTTATTTAACCTAACTTTCTTTGAAACAGTATTAGTTTGGCAACTAAATTTCACATGAGACCCTTTATTTCTTCCTTTTATACCTCTCTAGTTCTGGGACTAAAGGTGTGAGCTCTGTTTCTGTTTTAGATAGATTCACTCTCATGTAGCTCTGGGTGGTCTTGAACTCACAGAGGTCCATCTGCCTCTGTCTCCCTGAGTGCTGAGATTAAAGATGTGGTCACCACTGCCTGTCTCTATGGCTGTGGCTGGGTTTGCATTTTGATCTCCATTGTTTTTATTAGATTATAAGCAATATATCACCACATACAAAGATTTCTCACATCTGTTCTACTCATTCATACGAAGAGCCTCCCTCATCCAGAGCCCTTGACCTGAGGTGATTAACCTATAGTGATACATGATTGTTAGAAATTTATAGTTTACACTCTTACTGTTGTACATTCTCTGAGTTTGGACAAATGTTTATTGGCCTTGCTGCATTTTTGTTGCCTGTGTAATTTTGCTTTTAAACTCTTAAAGATATTTTCAGTAACTGCCCTTAAAAAGCCAGATAATGTTTTCATCTCACTTTTTATAAAATAGTAATTCTTATTTTATAGATGCCAAAAAGTGTATATCTATTAAAACATGCATTAGTGTATTTTTATATAATAGGTCTAGCAACGGAAGCTTTGGGGCTAATTATTCTAAAGGAAAGATTTTTTTTAAAGATTTATTTATTATGTTTTCAGTGCTCTGCCTGCATGTATGCCAGAAGAGGACACCAGATGTCATTGTAGATGGTTGTGAGCTGCGGTGGGGCTGCTAGAAATTGAACTCTGGAAGAGCAGCCAGTGCTCTTAACCTCTGAGCCATCTCTCTAGTGCCAAGGAAAGATTTTTTTTATCATGAAATGAAATAGATGACAAGAATGCAGACTCCCATAAGCATGAAATCTTTAACAATCTAGACACAGAGAACTTTATACTCTAGGCAATTAAACAGTTTTCTTTTTATTCAAGTAAAAGTGGAAGAGAATTAGTTTACATATTCATTTGCTACAGTCTACTTGGCTCAAGAAACTTTGAACTTTAGAAATTTTTATTTAATTAGATAGATTCTAAAAATAAATCAGATATACCCTTGATCTTATTTTAAGAACAATATTCCTAAAACCTATTTTCTTCTCTTAAAAACTGCTATCATGAAAAACATCAGCATCTATAACCACTATTTTTGTAAAAGAGATGCTAGACACTGCTTAAGCGATGGTCCTGTAAGGGTGGGTGAATATGATGTACGTATCCAATGCTTCATAACGGTGGGGGCCGCAAGGCGGTTGTCTGTCCTCTAAGGTGATGTGAGCGTCAGCAGGGCTAACGTGGTGTGAGGACACAGAGGCACCTAGTCAGCTTACGGCACAGCGTCTTAAACACTTTTTAGTTTGATGCTTCTTTACTCAGTAAATTTTTACATGACCCCAAGCGTATAGGCATATAAAATAGATATAGAACCAAAGAACCAAATGCTTACTAATAAATTAAGGAAATGGATTTCAAAACAAATTAGGAATACAAATAATTATACCATGTATTAACGATAAAAGCAACTTTGGGACTACAGCAACAAAATGGATGCTCTTGTGTAACATACAACCCAAAGGTACGTGAATTTGCTAGGTACATGCCAAGGGACGGCAGTGAGAAAGACTAAGATTTGGAGCTGGGAAAATAGGTCAGTCAGTAAAGCCCTTTCTGTTGAAGCATGAGAGAGAGCCAGAGTTTGATGCCCAAACCCATGTGAATAAAGAACCTGCTGCTGTACCCATGCCTGTCATCACTGAGGCAGGAGGGTCCCTGCCTGGGGCATGCTGGGTAGCCAGCCTAGCTGCTCAGTGGGTTCAAGGCCAGTAAGAGACCTTGACTCAAAAGTGAAGGTTGAGGTAACTGAGAAATACCACTTGAGGCTGTTCTCTGATCACCACACGTGTGTGCACACATGTCCATGCACACGCAGACATACGAAAACACTGTATTCTACATTTAGAATGCTGTATCTGTAACATTCCTATAAGTGCATAAATGTGTGCTAAGATACTTCATAAGCGTGAGTAGTGGAGGGTCTGAGCTGACTGCTTCTGGAAGCACTCACTGGCGTTGTCTGGCACAACAGAATGTTAATCTACGGCGAGCATGACTACACTGGTTTGCGTATATTAGGTTCCATCAGACAAAACTTGACTAAATGTGAGGGGAAGATGAAAGTACAGAGTAAAAAGCTAAAACAATGGCCCGCCTTTTACTTGGTGAGCACAGATTTAGTCGTTTTAGTAGCATAAAATAGCCTAGCCCCTTTATTTCATAATAGAGATGACTTTGTTAGTTGTCAAGTGTAGACACTTACCTTCTATTTCCTAAATTTCTCTTCTTTGGTGACCTCATACGAGAATTGATGAATTTTAATTACTTCCACTCTCCTTCTCCCTCATTTCTCACCCCACTTCTGCCTGTGAACCCCACTTTCCTAAGAGTCCCCTCCTCCTCCCACACCTGTTTTCTGTGTGTGACCCGTGGGGTTTGAACGGTGTGGCTTCCGTGACCGGAGGTGGGAGGCTGTTTACCACAGATGGTAGAGAAAGTGTCACACGGGTAAGATTCTCTCCTTGCTGGTCTCCGTGAGCCCTCCTCGGCCATCTTCAGCTTCACACAACCGTTCTCTTCTGCCTCCCCGACCCCAAAGTTACATGGCCATGGTCTCCCAAAGGGCGTCCGAGAGTTTTAAAACTGAGTTCAAAGATCTAGTCTTCTTCAGACCTAGAGGGCAGCCTGGAGTAAGGGCGCAGTTTGTCCATGTGCTCCATCTCCACACGGAATTGATGCTTCGTGATGAAGTCAGGGTTGAACTGTCTCCTGGAGCGTTGCGGACATGCTGAATACCCCTGGCTCACTGACCAAACCCGGTGCCCTGTGTATCTTATCTTTCTTGAATCTTCTCCCCTCCCCCTAAACTGTATATTGGATCTATAACTCATCCTGTATAATAACCCACAACATTGGAATATATTTAAGTGTATATAGATTCCAAATAGATTTTAAAGGCAAGATTATTTTAACATTATCTTTTGTTGATTGCTCAGAAAACACTGACACAGATAAAATAATTTTTCTTTATCAGCTAACCCAAATTTAAAATGTGATGATTCAACATGGATTCAATTAGCACTATAGGTGGAATATGCCAGTATACTGAGTGTAAAATACTAACATCTTTTCTCTTTGTAGAATCAGATAATTCTTACTACAACTTAATCCTGAAGAAAGCTGGGCAGTTTTTAGACAATATACACATCAATCTCTTGAAGTTTGCTTTCTCTATACGGGCACACTCTCCAACTATTCAGATGTCTCAACAGGTAAAAATACCCAAGCAGTACTTACTAAGGATACATATTATATGTTGAGCTATTTAAAGTGAACATCATTGACTCAAAGTGTTCTACAAATATATATTTCATTCCGTAACCTGTTGATGATTTTATTAACATTGCTGTAATTGACTATAATTGAAAATAATAACACTGTATTTGGAGTTAGGAAAGCATGAAGATACATTGCCAATGAAATTACTTATAATAAAAATTTTATAGAATTTTTCCAAACCTTGCATGTATATATCTCCTAGGATAAAGTTTATTTTATAAAATATTTCTTAAACTCTATTCACAGAAAATATTTTACATTACTTAGAACAGTAACCTGACAGCAAAATGTGAGTTATCTTAACCACAGTGACAGTTAAGACCTAAGACTGTATTCTAACGATGAGCATCGTGTTTGGGACTGCAGGTTGCTGCTGCTGAGCCTCCGCCAGACAGATGCAACGCGTTTGTGGTGATACACGGGAAGTACGCCTGTAAAACCAATGAGATTAAAAAGCTGCTGAATAAGGCTGCCTCGAGGTACAGTAATGTAACGGGGAGGTGCTTCGTGGGGAGAGAAGTGGGGTGGGAGATTTAGTGCTGACATTCAGAGATGCCTGTGCCCGTTTCCATTGGGGTTTGCAAGGAGCTTGTTAGGTCTCAGCCCATTTAAAGATGAGATAAAATCCCGTGGTGCAGGTAACTTGAGCAATGTTTTTCATTAGGACCCTGTGAGGAGGAGTCTGCCATCCCTTACTTCTTTCTCACACCGTGCACGTTTATCAGATGTGTGCTTCTGTCTGAATTCCCGTGGAAGGAAACCGTTCCAAGTTGTGACCTAAAAAGCAGTAATTACTTTCCATGGAATCTCAGCATTTTATTTGGTTCCTTTTATATTGTACCCTAGACATTTAACTGGTCTGTGCCTCAGAAGCTGAAAAGGTTAAGAAAGTGATAGTAAAAATTTTACACGTAAAGGTAGAATTAGCTAGAAACTGTCAGTAACCTAGGCTAGTATCTGGGAAGTGAGGGCTCAGATGTGTGTGGAAAGGCTGTGCAGATCCGCAGGACCCCTACTCCTGAACCTCTAAGGTCACGGTAAACACTGATTTTTTGATGAAGGTGTACCGTTCACGGTCTTTTAAATATTTGGAAACTATTTTCAGGGAATATGAACTATAGTGAAATATATTCTAATTAAATGTAAGTTAAATTCCAGTTTTTTTAGTAGTCAACTTTGGATAAAACAAGTTTCTTCTTTTTCCATTTCTATTTTCCTATTTCTGTAGTGGTGTGCATTATGTATTCTTTGATAGAAGTCTGAACTATCATGGTATGTGTCTGATGTACTGTTGACTCTCACTGCTTTTGAAAGTTTGTATTGTTTTCATTTTAGGCCCAGGCCTTACCTATTTGAAAAAGATCATAAGTTTCCCACAGGCAATGAGAACTTACCAGTGGTTATTCTCTATGCAGAAATTGGTACAAGAGAATTTGCTGAATTTCACAGAGTATTGTCTAAGAAGTCTAAAAACGGTAAAATTGTGTATGTTCTCCGCCACTATATTAAGGTACATACTTTGTGTTGTCATTGGTTGGTTGGTTGGTTTTACCAGGATTAGCCATTTGTGTTATTCCGTTCTTCTCTGACCCAGATAGAGGCTTATCAGTTTTGTTCACCTTTTGTGTGGAAGCCGCTTTGGCCCCTTAATTACCTTTCTGCTTCAGCAGTGTGCACTCTGCTCCAATACTTTAGCATCTTCCCTCTATCTTCTTATGAGGTTAGTTTTCTCGTACACGCTAGTTTCTTTAAGTGACCCTGCCATACACATTTACTGTTATGTATTTCTGAGAACTGTTTTAGTTGATCTAAAGCATTTTATAACATCATATTCTAGGGAGATATGAGCAGAGCCTAGGCTGCTCCAACTGTGTCCTCCACGTTTTGGGATGCTAAAGTCTGAGAGAACGTTGTGGTTGTTCTAAGAATTGCATTTAAAAAAGAAAGAAACCCAGGGAACACTGCGGAACAGAGGCCATCTGTAGGCTGGTCTGTCCCATTAACCATATGCTACTAAAGTGCTTTTCCAGTGCTCCTCATGTCCTCATTTATAAAATCTTATTGTATGAGCTTAGTAAATCAAAGCTACTTACTAGCAGTGAGGAAATCTTGTTTAAAATCTTAAATTTTTTAATAGGTCACATGAAGATTAACAATATAGCCAAAGCATAGGTTTGTTGAATGTATATGTTTTGTAAATATTAACATATTTAAGTCATTAATTCTTCATGTGCCTCTATGCCAAGTATTGTTTACAGGGCAGTAAGATAGAAACAGTCCCATTTCCACAAGCCACCATGTTAGTGGCAGGGGGTGAATGTGTATAGGTATATTATGGTAGATGATAACAATGAGTTTCAGTAAAAACAAGAAGATAAAAAAGGATCAAATGATGGTACTGGAGTGTGTGTACAAAGCATTCCGTACAGCTGATTTTCTTTAAACTAGTAATTCTGAATTGTTTTCCTTTCTTTGCCAGAGTAGACGCACACTCATCAATAGCAGTAGCACACTACAGTTGTAATTCTCTACTGAGTGGAGCAGATCAGAAACACATTAACAGAAAAAAGATGTAGGAGAAAAAGTACATACTTACCTTGTTTATGTTCACCATGCTAATGTGGCCCCTAGAAGATGTGTCTGTCTTGTGAGGATCTGTCTTAAACATTCTCTGGATAATATAAGCAAAAAATACACCTCCATGGGGTCATATTAGCCACTAGGATGCTTTGTACCATTAAATCGTGGCCTGTACTTAATGGATGACACCTAACACACTCAGAGTAGCTGTAATGTAAATTGAATCAACCTATGACTTCATGAAACTAGGCTTCCTTTTGAGTAGATGTCTTTCTGTGGGGGGAAGAAGAGACAGAGACATGAAGGTTTGTCTTAGTTCTCTTTGCCTACAAGTATTCCTTTTCATACATACAAGCTTCTTAAACTTCAGTGTTTATTTTAGGGTATTTCAAAAGGAGAAAGAGCACACACATTTCAGAAACATTTTCTCTTTATCCAGGAGTCAATAACTTTTTAGTGCCGATGATGGAAATTGGTTGTGTGGGATTGTGTTTCCTACCTGATGTCTGACAGGACATGTGTCCTTATGAGCTCTGTTTTCTAAGCCACCAACTGCCTTTTTGTTTTGGGGGTAGCTATATGAAATTGAAAACTCTTTAGAACATTTTCAACTTTTTCATATCAGTGTAGCTATAAATAACTCCATCTTTAGTCGCAGTGTTCCCAAGATACTAGGAAATTAAATTTAGTGTGAGCAGAAGTTCTAAGTACTGTGAATCCCAAGGTTATTAACACATGTTCTCATTTGGAAATAAAACAGGCCAAGAGAGACACTCTGCTGGTAAATTTGGTTTTAAGGCTAAGCAAAATGTGAGGGGAGAAAAAAGAGAGTAAGGGGGCTTTCTCCCTGTTGCCCACCCTTACACACCCCTCTGCCACATGGAGGGGCGCCAAACTGTCCCCGTGCAAACTTGTGTTTGCAAAGACACATGGCTTCTTCTAAGAACTCAGTGCATTCAGAATCATTAAAATTAGTTTTGTAACCCTGGGGGGGGGGAAGCCAAATGACGATGGTTACAGGACAGCAGATAGGAATGCCAGGATCAGAAGGAAGAAAACTTAGACAGCTGTCTGAAAGTCAGTTGTGTGTATCTGCGTTGCCTTGCTCATTGGAGAACTCTCCTGAGGTACACACTTTACATCTCTTCCTTCCCCAGGAGGAAGAAAAGTAGTATTAAAATTCCAATAATATAGATACTGCAGATGGCTCAGGTGTGGTCAACTGTAGCCACTCATTACCTTGTGGCATTTGTAATATTTTAGTCATTGAGATACCTGAAGAAAGATCTAAGCAGGGTTTCCTGGGCCCTAAGCACAGGAAGTTTTATCATCTGTCTGTCTGCCTGTGTCCAGTCTCTGCTTTTCATTATTCACTTCTGCTTGCTCTCTGGTTGTCCTGGAACAAGCTACGTAATGAGTCAGAAGCAAGTCTTGTGGAGGTGAGTTAAGGTAGTACACTTTTGTTGCGACTTTACTGTAGTGGATCCTCTGTTAACTCAGTGTCAATTTCACGGTGGTTAAAGCTTTTTGTGTTGGACAGGGGGCTAGCCTGGTGTCTGAGTACTTGCCTAGCACTTGCACAGCCTGGGCTCAAGCCTCAGCACCTAGACACACACACACACACACACACACACACACACACACACGTGGGTGCCTCCAATTACGGTAATTCAGTGCAGAACCCTAAGATGTCACGGTGCTAAGTTTAACCCAAGATACCTAACTTTTTCCTGTTTTCCCAAAATAAATGATTTGAACAGAAACCAAGCTCAAGGAAAATGTTCCTATCTGGCTATGGCGTGGAGCTAGCGATTAAAGACACAGAATACAAAGTACTGGACGATATCCAAATAAAAAGTAAGACTTTCAAAGTTCGACGTTTCTGTCCTTTGACATTTTCATTATGCCCCACTCTCTCCTTCCAGTTCCGCCCACCCCTCTCCCCAGCACAAGCCCCTCCCAATTCCACACCTGCCTCCTTCTGTTTCTAACAACCCACCCAGTCCGTCCAATCACGGCTTCCCATCTGCACAGGGGTGTGATGACATGCCCTGGGGGAAGATGAGCATCTTACCCATGACCATTCCCCCTCAGCAAGCCATTAACTACCAACCCCTCTCAGATAGCTGAGACACGCTGGAGTTTTACTGACTTCATCTTGGGCAGGTGGCTACAGACCTCAGTGAGTTCATGTGTGTGGCAGCCATGTCATGTATGGGGATCAGGGTTTCATAGCATCATACATCTTACAGACCTTCTATCCATCCCTGTCCCCCAGTAATGTTCACTGACCCTCGAGGGGCAGGGGTTTGATGGGGGTTTCATCAGTAGCAGGGCACTCCTTTCTGTTTGCCTGTTTGTTTAGGGGCCTGTGAGGCTTTCCTTAAAGAGAGCCGACTCTCCCCCCCAGGGGCTCTCCTCCGTGCGGAGATACACAGCGCCTAGTTCCTCAGACTGCTTGCCCTTGCCCAGCCCGTTTACTTCTGTGCCTTCGCTGAGAGATGTTTCTCTCATTTATAAAAGTGTCCCTTTGTCTCTCTCCTTTCCCACCAAGTGTGCTGTTTACCGTTAGTGTCTTTTCCAGGTTCCCGTCCCATCATAAATCAGGGCAGACAGCACGGTTTCTCCAGTGGTTGAAATCACAGACATTTCTCCAGTGCACGAGTGAATCAGAGCACGCTCCTCTGTGCTCACAGCGAGACTCAGAGCGTCAGCAGAGGAGGGTGGGGGGGGAGTGGGGGGGCACATACCTGCTGCGTCCTCACCAACTCTGATGAGGAGCAAGCCATTGCTCTCCCCATATTTGACATCCACACTGGTTGTACAGGAAGGGAATGAGTGTGGCAGCACCATTGTTCTTTGAGCCCCTGAGTGAAATGTCTTTCTAAGGTCCCTCCACTGCCTTTCAGATTGCTTGAACTGTGCAAAAACTCACATTTGTCAGGGTATGGATCTGCCGTAAACCCGGATTTCTTGTGGGTCCTTTGCCTTTTCAGTTTGGTTTATAAAATAGATCTATAAAGAAATTTATACGACATTCATTGTGCCTATGCAATATTTAACCATCTAAGCCCATTTTTTTTTAAATAGTGCACATTTGTTTGGGATTATAGTATATACACGTGCACATATGCTAACGTTGTGCATGAAGGAGAAGCAACGTAAAACAAATAAAGCTCATTTCACTGAGAGTGTTCCCTGTTCTTTGCCCAGCCTACAAGTCTTTATTTTCCCTTCACTGTAGCTACGCCTGACGCCGCTGCAGAGAAGGAGACGGAAGCAGATGAAGTCCAAGGATTTCTCTTCGGGAAACTGAGGTGAGTCTGCATAGAACAAGCTCGGTTTTATTGTGCAGCTTAGCTCTGAAAGTAGGTAATTTGATAGCCGTGTTGCCCTGTCAAACACCTGAGAAGGACATAATATTACCTGAGTAACCAGGAAGTGCAGAGCAAACAGCTTTCAAAACTAAGAAATGACAGAAACAGCTGGCTGCCTGGACAGTCACCCAAGGTGGTTCTTCAATGTTGGGGCATCCGTCTCCAGCCCACAGGCCTAGAATATCTAGCAGACTTGTCTGTGAAGTGGGAATTTTGAAGAACTGCCCAACCTTGTTTTGGCAAAGCTCAGCAGTGACTTTTTTTGTGTCCAGCTGGTCCAATTTGGACAGCACACTGTCAGCAGTCGAGGCAAGGGGAATTTCCTGCCCAAAAGACTGGCTTTTGCCATAAAGAAAGCAAATTCCCTATGGAGGTTCCTTTTTTATGTAGATTGGTGCTGTCAGGAGCAGATGTGTCTCACTGTCATGAAAAGCCTTAGGTTATTAAACATATTAAATGCCATATTCTGTAGGTCTTTGAACTGAAGACCATCTATCTATGCAAATACATCTGTGCATAACCTTGAAAACATACCTAACATGGCTATGTTTGACTATCATAGATGACTATTAATCTGTATTTTAATTACACATTAAACTTTTCAATAAGCTGTGTAAACATAATACCCCAAACAAGAGTAGAAACACACATACAGTATAACAAAATTAACCTCAAATGTGTCTCAATATACAAAAATCCACAGCAATGTAAAATATTTAAGACTAGTAGTTGCTCTTTTGGTTTAAAAGTTCTGTCTACACTGATAACACTGGCTGGTATCAATGAGTGACCGTGAGCCTGAGACAAAGAGTTCTAATTAAAGGATTGATTTCATGAGCAATGCACAAAAGGTAATGTTTATACGATGTGTATAGTAAAATGCCATTTGACTACAATACCGTTTGATCCTCTAAAAGATGCTTATATGTTTACACTGGACAAGGTTACCTGACTCTAGCTTGTTATGTAGGTCAGAGGCGAAACTCTAAAGAACTAGAACAAATTCTAAGACTGTACGAAAAGAATATCATGGGTGAAGTTTGCTGTCGGAAGCATTATTTGTCTTCAGCTGTGAATTTGTTTCTGTTTTAAAACATAGAAGCAATGCTTATTTTTAGGACATTGAAATAAAACAATGTAAAAAGTCAATAATTCTACTATCTTCCCTGCATCTTTTACAGGTAGTGTTACAATTGAGAATACATCCCTCCAGATTTTTTGCTCTATGTGTTTTAAAAGGAGACATATTTATCTTCCTCTTTAAGTTCAGTGACTGTAGCTGTATCACAATTTATTATCTTAATTCTGAATGGTTAGCTTCTTTCTAATTTAGGAAAGTATTTCAAAAGTATATTGTTTGTATCATAATTTGTGATAAATAGTGACAACTAACATTACTTAATATTTTGGTGCAGAGAAATATATTCAGATCTTAAAGATAATCTGACAATTTTCCAAAAGTACCTGATTGAGAGCAGCAAAGAAATGACGCCTTTGAAAGTCTGGGAGCTACAAGGTACAGTACTTTGAATACTGTTAACATTACTCTTGGGTAACCAGCCTCTGTTTTAGTAAATAAACTTTAATAAGACATGATTTGTTACTTTATAAATAGCCATAATTATGAGAAGACTATAAATTTATTTGTGGATTTTGGCGCCCAACCTCAACCAGCAAGGAAGACGCTATGCTTGGACTCTTCTTTAAGCAGTTTATTCAGGAACCTTCAACAATCTTCTGACCCCAGGGAGTGCCTGCCCACAGCTTAAAAGCCCTTGGGCGGCCAACCCCGGTATGCCATGTGGCAACAGCAGACAGGTCCACATACGAGGAAGCAAGCCTGATATCCAGCCTTGACCAAATAAGGAGTTGTTTATCACAGAGAGCACTTGCTGTTGGGCTAGCAGAAGGTGGAAGCCAGCGCCATCTTAAGGGTGCGGCACTTCGCAGCTGTCTACAGTGGATGTATGTTTTTAATGACAGCATCATCAATTCATACTTTAAAAATAATATGATGGTATTTGGTGCCATCACTAAAAGTATGAGCTGATTTTCTTCCTCAGACACTAAACCGCACTTCCGAGTCTGTTGTGCTGAATTAGAAGGCTGGTGTAATGGCTCCTGCCTGTAATTTTGGCACTTCAAATGCTGCGGCAACAAGATTGATACAAGTTTAAGGCCAGACAGGTAACACAGAGCCTTCCAGATTAGCCTGAGCTACAATGTAAGACTTTGTTTCAAAGAAAGGGGAGAGGGAGGAGAGATAGTAATGAGTAAAAACAATTAAAGATTTACTTATGTATGTATTTCATGTATTTTGAGTATTCTATTGCCACGTACACCTCCATTCCAGAAGAGGGCATAGATCCCTTTATAGATGGTTGTGAGCCACCCTGTGGTCGCTGGGAACTGAACTCAGAACTGCTTAAAGAACAGTCAGTGCCCTTACCTACTGAGCCATCCCTCCAGTCCCAACAATTAAAACTCAAGGATGAAATTGTCAAGAATAATAAGTTTTTAAAAATTAAAATCCACAATCCTCAATCTCCTGTTAAATTAGGAGAATTCAGGCACCATTTTGCTTTTGTTTTAAACAAAAAAGTGAATATGTATTGTGTGTTGGGTAGGGGGTGTGGACTCGGGTTGTCAGGCTGTGCAACAGGTAGTTTCTCCCATTGAATTATTTCACTGACCCCATTGTCAGATTTTAGTCTCAGACAACTTTGTGTTTCTCTGACAAATTTCTAAAGTAATTATCGAGTGAGAGAGCAAGCAGCTATGAAAGTGGTGATTTTTGTGCTAGCAACCAAAAGCCAAGATTATATGTGGATTATATGTGACCAAGGTTTAGCTGGAGTGAACTTCGACTCCTCTTCAATTTATAATTGTCCTTCTTTATTGCCTGAGACAGTTTAGTGGGCATGTGTCGCTTGTATGTGTGACTTTCATCATGTCTTTCACATGCATTTTTCATACGTTAGCTTTATTTTTCATACGATACCTTTATTGAGACATAATATTTGCACATTTTACAGTTTATCCCTCTGAGCTGTAATGTTTAGTGGGTTTTAATGTATTTTCAGAGCTCTGCAACAGTTACCACAGGCAAGTTCAGAGGATTTCTGTCACCCCAGAAACCATATTGTGCATTCACTAACAATTTCTCCCTCATTTTCCCCAATCCCTAGCTATAGGTGGAATTCCTTTTTAACAATTGAAAGGCTATTAATCAGAATTTTCTTGACAAAATAGCATATATACTGAAAAACCATTTTACTTTTACCTGAAATACTTGGCAGAACCTTTTCATATAAGTTACCCTATTTCAATTTCACAGTGAGCTTCCAAGGATGAGGTCCTTTCCCATTTTATAAAAAAAAAACTAATTTGATATGCTAAGTGAAGGATCATATTTTAAAACTACAGTATGTGCAAGACAATCTAAGGTTCTGTAGTGTCTGTAGCTAACTGCCTAATAACAAGTGATGTGTCAGTTGCTCATGATCTCATTGCTTTATAGGACGTCATTCAGCAGGATGAGATATTTTAAACACATACTTATGGTAGACTCACACTGAAGAAATCTTTGAAACAATACAAGATTTTCTTTCTGAACTGGTATTAGAGCACACAATGTCATCGTTGTGTCTCTTTGTGGTTCCGCCCACACACACACTCTCGTGCCCCCCCCCCCCCGGTAGTGATCTTTGGAAAGAGCTTCCTCAGAGAGAGGCTTGTAAAGTTGCCCATGGTGTTTCATCATTAGAATAGAGACATTAATGAACACTGATAGTTTCACTGTGGTATTGGAACTAGAAACAATTGAGTGGGCTGAGGGAATGGTAATGAACATTAATTCAGCTAGAACATGATATAGCTGTCATTTAAACTCTAGTTACTTAGACTATGCCCTCCCCTGGGAGACTAGCCTAATAGCATATTTACAAGGGCTTTGCCTCCAGCTGATCCAAATTTGTGCACAGAGAACATGGAAACCAAAGTAGTCTTATTATTTCAAAGTGGCTTCCTTAACCACTATTTGAAAAATCCAGATTCTCCTTCTAGTGGAATGTTACAAAGCATCATGATTAAGAAACCAAAGAGTTTTGACTTTAAAATCTCTCTGACTCTTGAAAACAATGAGACTAAGTTTATTGCTTCAAACATGTTTAAAAGTGACTATGTCCAGCCACATAGATTTTCCTTTCAATAGAACTATTATTTGGGGGAAAATAATGCTAATTATAAATTTTAGTTTTATCTCAGCAAAAATAAATGATATGTAAAAATAAAGTGAATGCACTGAGTTAAGTCTTCTTTAGTAATTATCTTAATAATTGCCTCTTTTGAGCTCCTCTTTCCCCTTTGTTTTTCTTTTTCTTTCTTTGTTATTTTTTTTAAGAGAGTAGATGCTGGGCATGGATCCAGGATCTTTCATGTGAGAGGCAGGCACTCTGCTACTGAGCTATATCCCTAGTCTCTGTTGCTCCTGAGCTACATCCCTAGTCTCTGTTACTCCTGAGCTATATCCCTAGTCTCTGTTGCTCCTGAGCTATATCCCTAGTCTCTGCTGCTACTGAGCTATATCCCTAGTCTCTGCTGCTCCTGAGCTAGATCCCTAGTCTCTGTTGCTACTGAGCTAGATCCCTAGTCTCTGTTGCTCCTGAGCTATATCCCTAGTCTCTGTTGCTCCTGAGCTAGATCCCTAGTCTCTGTTGCTCCTGAGCTATATCCCTAGTCTCTGTTGCTCCTGAACTATATCCCTAGTCTCTGCTGCTCCTGAGCTATATCCCTAGTCTCTGTTGCTCTTTAAGCATATTTAGTCTTTAGCCATTTCATACCTGTATATAGTGAGTTCTAGTTGTCTTCACTCCCAACCCTTTTTACTGAAGCCCTTTTCCCGGGAAGCCCTCCTCCTCCCGTGTGTGAGTCCATCCACTAAGTTTAATTAGAGCTGTTTGCGTGAGCACGGGTGACACTATGTACTGGATCACAGCCAACTCACCAGCGGCTACACCGCTGAAGACAACAGTACACCTCCAGTAGGCTTCATCCCAGGAATGCAGGGATGGTTCAACATTAGAAAAATCTATCAATGTAATCCACCATATAAACAAACTGCAAAAGAAAAACCACATGATCATCTCACTAGATGCTGAAAAAGCCTTTGACAAAATACACCTCCCTCAATAATGAGTACCTGGTCTTGTTCCTCTTCACATCAAAGCCTTTGTCACACATTTCACTCGACCTAAGGTTAGAAAAAATAATCTCACTTTTTTATGGCAGAAGCCATATTGTTTATGTTTGCACTGTCTCTTTTGATATATTTTAATTTGTAGAAAACAGGTAAGTACTAAATTACTCATTCATAAAACTCTAAGTCATACCCTAATTTAAATTAAGGGGAAGCTTTTGATTTAAAACTTTTAAAAATGCTAAATGCAATACAATTAAAACATTTGTGAATGTGCAGGGAAAATGTTGAGGAAATAGCTATATCACGTGGAAATGTCTAAAGCTGCACCGTCACGGTAGATTCACTAGTGATGTTGATTTTTTTCTCCAGATCTTAGTTTTCAAGCAGCTTCTCAAATAGCGTCCACTCCTGTTTATGATGCCATAAAATTAATGAGAGATATTTCACAGAACTTCCCCATCAAAGCCAGGTATGTTAAACTTGATTGGTATGGTTATAAGTAGATCTCTTTTTCCATGAAGTGGACTGTATGAGAATAACTGATTTCATAACATGAAGATGTCGATTCTAGCTTTTCAAGGTTTAGGGCTGTCCATTATTTATATTTACTTTTTATTAGAGTAAAATATTGTGTCATATATGCATGTATAGTATACTACAATGACAACTATTAAATTACACGCTAAAGGGAAAGAAAAACTTCTATTGTTTTATTTTTAGAACAATCTTATTTTACATACCCCTCCTATCCTCACGCTCCCCCTCCCCCCGCCATCTCTCCGTCCCAACCCCATCCACTCCTCAGGGAGGGTGAGACCTCCTATGGGCAATCAGCAAAGTCTGTCACATCACATGAGACAAGACTAAGGCCCTCTCCTGTAATGGACAATTGTAACAGATTCCACGAAAGTCCGGATATAGGGAAGTCAGGTATTTATTGGGGAATTGCTCACAAATGACAAAGCAAGGTAGGGAGCTGCCTTCTGCCCTTAGTGCGTGGACACTGCCATCGGCCTCCACTGGTCACTACCCAAGGGACCTGGCACTTGCTCCCAGTCCACAGCTGTCATCTGAGACTCCACCCTGAAGTGGCCAGCACCTCAAAGGCTATTGGCTGCATACGTTCCCACAACCCCCACCCTCAGCCTATTTATCATTTGCATGTTAGGAGGGCTACGGATATTTTTTTAGTTAATCTTATATTACTGAAGGTGTTTATCAGCTGTAGGAGTTCCCTGATAGAATTTTTGGGTCACTCATGTAAGCTGTCTTATCATCTGCAAATAGTGAAAGTTGGACGTCTCCCCTTCCAATTCGTACCCCCTTGTCTTGGTCTCCTTTTGTTGTCTTACTGCTCTGGCTAGAACTTCGAGTACTATCTTGAATAGATACAGAGGGAGTGGACATCCTTGTCTTGTTCCTGATTTTACTGGGATCGCTTTGAGTTTCTCTTCATTTACTTTGATGTTGTCTATTGTTTTACTGTATATTGACTTTACTATGTTTAGGTATGTTCCTTGCATCCCTGATCTCTCCAAGACATTTATCATGAAGGGGCATTAGATTTTGTCAAAAACTTCATCAGCATCTAGTGAGATAATCCTTTGGTTTCTTTCATTCATTTTATTTTTATGGTGGATTACATTGACAGATTTTCATAAGTTGAACCATCCTGCATCTCTGGAATGAAGTCTGCTTGGTCATGTTGAATGATTTTTTTACCAGTATTTCATTGAGTATTTTTGCATCAGTGTTCATGGGGGAGATTGGTCTGTAATTTTCTTTCTCAGTTGTGTCATTGTGTGTTTTGGGTATTGATAACTGTAAACTTGTAAAAAGAGTCTGGTAATGTTCCTTTTGTTTCTGTTGTATGGAACAACGTGAGGAGTACTGGTATTAGCTCTTCTTTGAAATTCTGGTAGAATTCTGTACTAGAACCATCTGGCCCTGGGATTTTTTTGGTTGGGAGACTTTTGATGACTGCTTCTATTTCCTTTGGGGCTATAGGTCTATTTGAATTATTTATCTGGTCTTGATTTAATCTTGGTATGTGTTACCTATCAGAAAATTGTCCAATTCTTTTAAATTTTCCAATTTTGTGGAGTGCAGGTTTTTGAAGTATGGCCTAATGGTTCTCTGTATTTCCTCGGTGTCTGTTGTTATGTCCCCCTTTTTATTTCTGATTTTGTTAATTTAGATATTCACTCTCTGCTCTTAGGTTAGTTTGGATAGGAGTTTGTCTATCTTGTTGATGAAGAACCAACTATTTGTTTCACTGATTCTTTGTATTGTTCTCGTGTTTCTCTTTTATTGATTTCACCCCTCAATTTGATTATTTCCTCCATCTACTACTCCTGAGTGAGTTTGCTCATTTTGTTTTAGAGCTTTCAAGTGTGCTGTTAAGTCACTAGTGTGAGATTTCTCCATGTTCTTTTTTATAATTTATTTATTCTTTTAAATTTCATTTACATTCCAGCCACAGTTCTCCCTCCCATCCCTCCTCCCACCCCCCTTCACCTCTGTCCAACACCCCCCCACTCCATTCCTCCTCATAGATAAGGGCTCCCATGAGGAGTCAACAAAGTCTTGCAGAATGGGTTGGGACAGCGCCAAGCCCCTCTCCCATGCAGTAAGACTGACTATGGCATCCCATCATCGGGAATAGGCTCCAACAAGCTACCTCATATTATCAGATTTGCATTGTGGCCCTGCTGCCAGAGACTATTCAGATAGTTCAAGCTTCACAACTGTCTCTCATATACAGAGGACCTAGTTCAGTCCCCTGGAGTCTCCACAGTTGTAGGTCTAGAGTTCACGAGTTTCCATGAGCTTGGTTTAGCTGTCTCTGTAGATTCTCCATCATTATCTTGACCTTTGTGGCTCATGTATTTCCTTTTCCCTCCCTTTGACTGATTCCTGGATCTCACCCTGGTGCTTGGTTGTGGATCTCTGCATCTGGCTCCATAGATTACTGAATGGAGGCTCTACAATGATAATTGGAGTATCCAACAATCTGATTACAGGGGCAGGCTAGTTCAGGCATCCTCTCCACTATTGCTAGGAGTCTTAGCTGGGTCATCCTTGTGGATTCTTGTGAATTACTCTAGCACAAGTTTGCTCCCTAACCAAGTAGTGGCTCTCTCTGTTAAGATATCCCTTTAGGGATATGCTCACATAAGTATTGATGCCTACAGAGACCAGAATATGGCATCAGATTCTCTAGAGCAGACATCACAGTTGGTTGTGAGGTATAGAACATGCATGCTGCAAACTGAACCCAGGCCCTCTGGAACAACCATCCCACCAGCCTCTAATTTTATCATGTTATCAATAAAAAGTATGACAGAAACTATTACAGGAAAAGTAGAAAGATAAACACTTCTTTACAAATAGAACTATATTTACTTTTTGTGATGATAGAATCAATAAATGTCACTTTGCTGTTATTCAAAATAGAGATGGCACATATTTTATTACTATTCTAATAATTTCCAGTACAATAAGAAAATGGAAAAGATTTTATTATCAGTAACTCAATGAAACTCAAGCCATATGTTTCCAGTTAGGTAGTGTTTAGTCTAACAAGATATAACTGAGAGTAGCCCACATGACTCTAGTGGAAGCCCAAGAATGTCTTGGAAATTTGTAGATTTCATTTATAAGAAATGAGAATATATCCTTATTATAAGATTAATTTTTAACTTTAGTATGTAAATATGTGTTTGATAAGTAAATAAATATGTAATAAACAATTTTTCAAAATATTTTAAAAAGATATCCTTTGCATTGCTCTTCCTCCTAATCCCTCCCACCCTTAACCATCCTGTTCCCTCATGCTCTCATCCTCCCTCCCCTCCGTCTGACAACCCCCACCCCTACTTTAGCCAGTAGATCTCATCTAATTTCCTGTCCATGTGTCCCTCTTAGGGTCCTCCTTGTTACTTGGCTTCTCTGGAGCTGTGAATTGTAATCTGGTTATCCTTTACATCTGCTATCCACTCATGAGTGAATATACACTGTCCCCATGTTCTTTATGTGGGCACTTAGTGCCATGAACTTTCCTCTTAGAACTGATTTCATAGTGTCCTACACATTTGGGTATGGGGAAGCTTTAATAATGTTTCTTTTACAAATGTGGGTGCTCTTGTATTTGGAGAATACATGTTCAGAATTGAGACTTCATCTTGACGGATTTTTCCTGTGATGAATGTGAAATGCCCTTCTTTATTTCTTTTGACTAATTTTAGTTTGAAGTCTAATTTGTTAGATACTAGAATAGGTACACCAGCTTACTTCTTAGGGTCCATTTGATTGGAACTCTGAGGTAATGTCTGTCTGTGAGGTTGAGGTGTGTTTCTTGTATGCAGCAGAAGAATGGGTCCTGTTTTTGTATCCATTCTGATAGCCTGTGTCTTTTTGTAGGCAATTGAGACCATTGATATTAAGAGATATTAATGACCAGTGATTGTTAATTCCTGTTATATTTGGTTTTGTTGATGGTGGTGGTAGTGTTTGTGTGTTTCCCTTCTTTGGGGTTTGCTGGTATGAAGTTATCTGTTGCCTATGTTTTTGTGGATGCAGCTAATTTCCTTGGGTTGGAGTTTTCCTTCTAGTGCTTTCTGTAGGGCTGGATTTGTGGATAAGTATTGTTTAAATCTGGTTTTATCATGGAATATCTGTTTTTTTCCATCTATGGTGATTGAGAGTTTTGCTGGGTATAGTAGTCTGGGCTGGCATCCACGGTCTCTTAGTGTTTGCAGAACATCTGTCCAGGACCATCTGACTTTCAGAGTTTCCATTGAGAAGTCGGATGTAATTCTGATAGGTTTGCCTTTATATGTTACTTGGACTTTTTCCTTTGAAGCTCTTAATATTCTTTCTTTACTCTGTATGTTTAGTGTTTTTATTATTATATAGTGAGGGAACTTTTTTGGTTCAGTTAATTTGATGTTCTGTAAGCTTCTTGTACCTTCATAGGAATATCCTTCTTTAGGATGGGAAAGTTTTCTTCTATTTTCTTAAGATCTATTTATTTATTGTGTATACAGTATTCTGTTTGCATATGTACCTTCAGGCCAGAAGAGGGCATCAGAACTCATTACAGATGGTTGTGAACCCCCATATGGTTGCTGGGAATTAAACTCAGGACCTCTGGAAGAGTAGCCAGTACTCTTAGCCTCTGAGTTGCCTCTCCAGATCTTCTTCTATTGTTTTGTTGAATAGATTTTCTGTGCCTTTGAGCTGGAATTCTTCTTCTTCTATCCCCATTATCCTTAGGTTTGGTCTTTTCATGGTGTCTCAGACTTCCTGGGTGTTTTATGTTAAGATTTTGTTGTATTTAACATTTTTTGACTGATGAATCTATTTCCTCTGTTGTATCTTCAATGCCTGAGATTCTGTCTTCCATCTCTTACATTCTGGTGGTTATGCTTGCATCTGTAGTTCCTGTTCATTGACCCAGATTTTTCATTTCCTGAATTATTTGGTTTGTGTTTTCCTTATTGTCTCTATTTAATTTTCGTATCTTAGACTGTTTCCTTCACTTATTTGATTGTTCCCCCCCTTGGTTTTCTTTAAGAGATTTATTGATTTCTTCCTGTTTTTGTTTGTCTTTTTCTACACTTCTTTAAGAGGTTTTCTCATTTCCTCTTTAAGGGTTTCTGTCATCTTCATACAGTTATTTTTAAGGTTGTTTTCTTCTGCTTCATCTGCATTGTCATGATCAGGTCTTGCTGTTGTAGAACTGTTGGTTTCTGGTGCTGCCATATTGCTCTTTATGTGTTGAGTGTATTCTTACACTGCCGTCTACCCATCTCTTCCTCCAGTTGGTGCAGGTGGGGCCTGTGGCCCCAGGGGTCTCTCTTCCTCCAGGTGTAGATGGAGCATGTGGCTCCCTTGGTCACTATTTCAGTGGGCGATTGCTTAATGCAGCCTTGGGAGGATGCTGCTTCCTGGTCACTGGGGTACTTCCTCCAGGTGTAGGTGATGCAGTGGGGGATGTTTTGGTGCAGGGGTTGGGGGGAAGCTGCTGCCTGGTCACTGGGGCTGCTCTAGATGGACACAGGATGTGAACCCACAGGTCAGGGCCTAGAGAGCAGTGCTGTCCAGCAGGGAACTCAGACACTGTCTTCCTCCAGGTGTAGCTGGGACCTGTGGTTCCCTTGGTTGTTGATACAGTGGGAGGATGGTTGGGTGGGGGATGGGGGAATCTTAGTTATCTTTTTAAGGACTGAATGCCAAATCTTCTTTCTCAGATACTATTTTGTTTATTTGTAATTCAAATTAAAGATTTTTAAATGAAGGTAGCTTTAATATTTGAAAGATAGATAAGTAGTATCTGTTGGATACAAGAGACCCCAAATGTGTTTCTAGGCCCTCTGAAAGTAGAAGTTTGTAATTTTATTTTATTTTAGTTTCGTTTAATTTAGTTTCTGAGGACTAAGTTCTTGCTGTGTAGCCCAAGTTAATCTCAAATCCTATGTCCTACTGCCTCATCCGCTTAAGTAGGTAGACTTATAGGACTTCACTGCTATGCCTACTTAACTGATATTTATTAGTACACTAATTGTAGAAAATGGTGAGACTCATTGTGACATATTAACATAATGTGCTTTAATAATATTCACACTTCTGACTCAGCCAGTTTAAAATGGAGAGAAATTTGAGACATTAGCACTATTCAGATATAAAGCATGAAATATATGTATATGAAAACATACATTTAGCCACATGACTTTTAATTAATAGCAACTTTTGAAATTAGCTCAAATATAAAGAAAAATAATTCTTGTTCTAATAAAATAGCAACTATTGAATGTTGATTATAGATATATTTTATACATACATTGACAGACATAATAACATTTTATTATAGGGATTTTACAGATTGAAAACATCTGTAGAAAGTATATATTTTTAATTCTATCTTTAAGTTATAAGAGTGATAAAGTCTTCTAGAGTGGCTACTATGAAGTCATCATCCCTCCCTGTCTCTTAGTACCATACCTGAAAATGATGAACTACATTTGGAAAGAATGATGGTCTCTGCACTAAACTTGAACAGATAACATCTTCATAATTATTCTAAATAATATAGTGCACAAGCTATTACAAAAGAAAGTATTAGGTATTACAGATGGTCTATATAGATCATTTATAATGTACAGGATTATATGTGTAGGTTATATACAATTACAAATTTTAATAAGGGCTGTGATCACCCACACATAGATTTTTGTTTTTATGGGGAATCTAGGAATCCATCCTCCATTTATGCCAATGGATAACTCTGTTTCCTGTATTGGTTAAACCCAGAGTAACCAAAATTCTTATGTAATCAGTGCTTTGAAAACAAAAGCAGTGGTAAATAAGCTAATACTTGATGCATAAACTGGGAGTATATGAAATTTTGAGTCTTCATTCTGTGTGAAAGGAATGTAGCATCAAATGAAACACAGCGCCATTGTCAAATTAGGCTATGGAAGTATTATGCTCTTGATTCATTTGGAAAAGAAGTATGTTACATTGAATTAATGATTATTCCTAAATACTTAACGAAGAATTAATTCTATTCATTTTATTAAGTAATGTGTTTATTTTCTCAGATCTCTGACAAGAATTGCTGTAAATGAACTAATGAGAAGAGAAATACACGAAAATCAAAAGGTTTGATTGACTTTCTTAAAATGTTTTTATTTACCATACTAATTCACTTTTTCACAAGTTTGTAATCAGAGGTTTCTCTCCCATCAATCAGTTCCAAACAACAACTAGTCAGAGGCTTAATATTACTTATAAATGCTTGACCGATAGCTCAGGCTTACTACTAGCTAACACTTACATTTAAATTAACCCATTTCTATTAGTCCATGTGTTGTCATGTGGCCATAGAGTTACCAGTCTGCTGGCATCTTGCTTCTTGGATGACTGGGTAGCATCTCCTAGAATACACCCTTCTTCTCCTGCATCTCTGCTTGGGTTTCCTGGCTAGCTATATTCTGTCCTGCCATAGACCAAATCAGCTGTATTCATCAACAAAAGAGAGCAAAACATATTACATTGACAGTGTACAGAAGGACATGCCACATGGCTTCCCCTTTTCTGTCTAATAAAAAAATGAAGGGTTTCATTTTAACATAGTAAAATTTCATATATAACAACAGGTTATTAAGTAATAATTACATTTAGAATATCTAGTCTATTTGTATTTGGCAAAATTAAAATATCATCTATCATATCTTTGTGAGTCTAAAGTTTCATATTTAATTTATCTTTTAGCATAACTAAGGAAATCTATAATTGTAATGCCCAGGCTTCAGCTCCATCAAAGACCCCAGAAGCACACAGTACTACCTGAGCAGACAGAAATTGTATTGCACGGAACTTCCAAAACTCTGGAAATGGCAGAGACACCTGACTGCCCTTTTTATTTTGTTTCAATAAAAAGGAGTGTTAGTGATTTTCATTGTTGAAGTAGTTCAAAGAGAGAAGATGAGGTTTCTTTGGTGGAGTAACATGGGGTATATCGACCGCCCTGCAGAGCAGGCCCTGCTCAGGAGCCCTTAGCAAACAAACAAAACAGACTCTATATTTCTTATGGGTTTTAGTGGTGGTGGTGGTTTGGCTTGGCTTGGTTTGGAACTTTTTTGTCTTTGGAATTTTGTTGTTGTTGTTCATTTGTTTTGATTTGGGGGTTTTGGAGTTTTGTTCTATTTTGTTTGAGAGAAAGGACATGAAGTTGAGTAGTGGGGAGCTGAAGAGAATCTAGAAGGGATTAGGGGAGGGGAAGAATATAATTAAATATATTATTTGAAAACTTTTGAAAAAGTCAGCAAACACAAAAACTAGTTCATGTCTCCCATCCTTATGCTTTCTAATATTTGTGGTACCTACTGCAATCTAGCTGAACTCTGCAACAGCTCCTACATTCATTCTGACTCCAGACTTTCCCTCCTCACAACATAATACAGTTCACTTGCTTTTTATTACCAGTTCTGAGGCTCAGAGGGAATAAACTAGTGTTAGACTACTATAACATTCTTAATATCCAATAGCAAGAAAGGCACAATTGATCATTGGTTTGGTAAGATTATTCCAAATGGTCTGTTAACATTTAAACATCAAATTATGCTAATTGTGTTAGTACTTATGGTTGTATACTAACAGTTCGGATGCTGGTTGTAGCTTAGCTCCATTATATGTAATGGTTTCTCTTTTAAATAATATAATACCACCTCATAGAGCCCTAGACAGAAAAAATGTCTTAAAGTCTCTCACACTGGTGTTACGGCTCTGGTGCGCCACAGGGTCAGGAAGCATTCCTGAAACACCAGCTGTTTTCTGGGTAGTAAGATGGCCTTGAGACTTCCCGTGTGTCTTCAGAGACAGTGGCCAAGAATGTTCACGACCACACTAATCCTCATTAAAGCATCCCTGAGTGCCTGAACAGACGCTGACATGTATCTCGTGGACTAGGACCCTGTCATACGGCCATCTCTAGCCGTAAGGGAAGCTAGAAACATTAGCAGAGAGCTGGGAGGGAGAGGCTAGGTTTGCCAGCCACACTAGTCCTGTCAGCAGGTTAATGACGGGAACTATCTAAACTGTGTTGTTGCCCCCTTTGGTAACTTTACTAACTGTATCTTTTGAGAGTTTCTTTGTATAATTTTTTTGTTAGATCAGCTTCAATAAGGCAGGAGACGGGAGACAAGCTAGGAAAGGTGAGGAAAAGGGCATACGCTGTTGCACTTACAGGTGTGGGTGCAACTCAAGGACAAAGCTCTAACGGCAGCAGCCTTCCCAAAGACAGCGTTTAACGTGAGAAATCGTTCCACATGCGGGCCATTCGGGGTGAGAGACCTGTCTTTCAGGTAGACATGAGCATCCAGACTACAGGGAACACTGAACACGAAGAAGTCAGTGGGTTGCTAAGGAGGCAGCTCAGGGTTAGGACACTTGCCTTGCATATGTCTGTGCAAGTCCTTGTCTTTTATCCCTGCAGCACCACACACACATGCACGCACACACACTCACACGCACGCACGCACACACACTCACATACACACGCACTCACACACACACACGAAGAGGGAGAACTCACTCCCAGAAGCACTTTCTGAGGCATTCTTTAGAGCTTTCTGAAAGCCAATAACTACCTGAAGATACTGCAGCCACGTAACTAGCTGCTGTTCCTGTTCAAGAACCAATGCTGTACATATCCGATGCATTGTAGTAGTACCGAAATATTAACCACCCCTGTTGGTTAACTGTTACTGTGCTTTCTTCCAAGGGCCTACAAGACAGATTTGATATTAAGCCAGGTGATGCTCGTCTGTTTATAAATGGCCTTCTTGTTGACCTGAATGTTTATGATCCTTTTAGGTAAGAATTAGATTATTAATCTCAATTATCAATTGTGTAAAAAAATGTTTTCCTGAATTTAGTATTTGTCAAAATGCAAAATCAAGTAACTTAAAGATTAAGCAAATATTTTGATTCAGAACTGTGCACATTTATGGCTATAATTTGATATTTTGATACATGTATATAATGATTAGCATTTCTGTCATCTCAAACATAATTTCTTCACATTCAGAACATTAAAATTATCTCTTCTCTGTGTTTTGAAATATATAGTAAATTGTTGTCGACTGTAGTCCCCTAATTCTGCTGTAAAATATTTCGTCCTTACAGTATCCTGTTACCTCTTCTCCATCCTCTCTGACCCTCTTTCTCTTACATGCAATGTTTCTTATTGTGTTCTTCCAAAACGTACCAATGCACAGTATGCTAAATTTTCAGAACTGAGAGAGATCTTGGTGATCTGGTGGTTGATAAAACTTTCATTTCATTACTTTAGACTGCCTCTCTTTTACCGTTAGGTTTCTGTTTAACAGGAGTGGTCTTTCAGCCTGGACTGAGATGCTCTGGGGCTTCTGTCCTCCAGGAACTGGAAACAGTGTAAGGTGTTTCTCCAGGAGTCTGTCCGTCAGAATGTTGGGTGCCATTGAGTTTCTTAGGCAAACAGACTTGGTAATCAGAAGTAATCTGGGCTAGAATTAGGAAGTCTTTTGCCACGGTGACCACTCACCTGTAAATTAAAGTCTCACCTGTAAGTTAAAGTCATGGGTCTGACAAAAGAGAAGCAAACAGAATTTCTGATACTCTTACAGAGAAGTGCAAAACCACTTTTAAAAGTTGATGCCTGGATCAACTGTGTATATGTTTATCTTATTGGTTGATGAATAAAGCACTGCTGGCCAATAGGGAAGCAAGATAAGTGGGAGTAGGAGTCGAGGAGGATTCTGGGAAACAGACACAGAGTCATAATGCAGGATGCCAGATGAGTAAGAGATCCGGACCCTTTCTCCAGGAAGAGAAAACCATGTGGAAATACTCAGATTAGCAGTTATGGGTTAATAATTAAGTCAGAGCTAGCCAATAAGAAACCACAGGACTGCTTCATAATTAATATAGTGTCCTGTGTGTTCATTTGGGACTGACACAGCTCTGGGACCAAGCTGGTAAGAACATAAGGTGGTGTCATAAATATAATACTTCCAAAAAAAAGCCAGGCGGTGGTGGTGCACACCTTTAATCCCAGCACTAGGGAGGCAGAGGCAGGCGGATATCTGTGAGTTTGAGGCCGGGCTGGACCGAACAGCCAAAACAATACAGAGAAACCCTGTCTCGTAAAAAACCAAAAAAATAAAAAATAAATAAATAAATATAATACTTTAATTCAGTCATTCAATTTTAATTCTAAGAATGTGCTGAGGTTGAACTGAAATTTAGTATGTGTATGTGTCCATGAGGGGATGTGTGTGTGTGCATGTGTATTTGACAGTCCATTTTGTATTTTCATTTTAAATAAAATGACTTTTCTCTATAATAGTTAAATTTTTGGACCTAATAGCATAAGATGAATAGAATAAATGCTATGTATAGAATATACAAAGTGTCAGATCTTGGTCTGTAAGCTTAAGAAGGACAAAAACTGTATTTGTGTCCAGGAACAGTGAAATCATGCTTAAAGGGAACAGAGAGATGGTGTATAGATTTTAGAGTGTATCCTATGGCCGTGTCTGAGAAAACACCATAATAGAAACATTTTTGTTTATTATTTTAAAAGTTTGTAGATTCTTCAAGGTTCCTAACCCTGACTCTTCCCCTATAATTAGTGATCTTCAGGAAGTGTGTCACAGTTCTGTTTCTCAATGAGATGATTGCAGGCAGTAGCTACCATGATTCACTTACGGGCAATGTAGAAAATATGTGGAAAATTGAGAACTTTTTAAGGTGAACACAGAGAGGCTATACGGAAACACAGGATGCACAGTAAAATCTGAAGGCACAGAGGAACAGGGGAAAGAAGGGAGAGAAAGGAAAATGCCCCATTACAAACGTATAAAGGAGGGTTTTTCTATCAAGTTCATCAACACTTTTTTCTTATCTTTCTTTGTTCATTTTTGTGAAACTTTCTCTTTTTAAAAACATATTAAGTGAGAAAGAATTCCACCTCTTTGCCTGTCCCCCTCCTCTCTGCAGCCTCTGCCAGGTCCCTCCCCTGCGGCAGCTCCCATAGGCCCATGAGTTAATAGACTTCTTTTCTTCTATCGTGATGGTTTTATATATTTATGTGTTTACGCATGCACAAATATGCAGATACCACCTGCTGTGTTCCTTCTGGTTGTTTGTGTGTGTATTGTTTCAGGACTGATCAACCTGCATTGGATAACTGATAACGGAGGGAAGCTAGTTAACCTTCTCCCAGCTATAATTAGTTTCCCAGAGATCTTCATCTGTAGGTGGAACCCTGCAAAATTTACCCTTCAACCTTAAAATGTCCGTTGGCATCCCATTGTTCTGGTCTTGTTTATGCAGACATTTCTGGGAGAGACTTTCATAGCAGACTTCCCTGTATTCTGACTCTTAACTGCCTCCACCTCCATAGGTTGTATGATTCGCAGATGCAGGAGCTGTGGTGTAGATGTATCCCTTGTGGCTGGGTTCCCCACGGTCCACGGGTGTCTGCACTGTGTTCAATGTGGTTTTCTGTGATGCTCTCCATGTGCTCTTTGATGAGTGGCTCACAGGTGTTGGAGCTGGGTAGCACTGTGTAATCTCTTCCCTCCATTAGCATCTTGCAAAGAATTTTCTGACCCCATATGGAGGCTAAGACCACAGGAAAGAGGCTCTCAGTTCGGATTCAGCTTGAGTCATCTGGGTGGTGTGTCCTAAGTGTGTGTGGCGTCTCCAGCAGTAGCACCCACCCACAGCCTCTCAGAGGCAACCAAGGCTACCTCAGTCACTTGAACTATCCTGACCAACTATTTGAAAGGAGGTTTCTCGTGTTTGATAGTGGAGTTTTTGTTAGTCTATGGATTTTAGGGACTTTTCGTATATCTTAATGGTTATCTAATTTAATTTTGTTTAGATCTGCAAGTACTATATACCTTCAAGCATTAAATCTCTGGAGTCACAACCATCAAAGCATTATACTTTGTGTTTTTAAAGTAATATCATGCTGTAATTAGTTTCTTAGCCTTATTCACTAGACTTCAGATTCTACACAGGCAACTTATTTGAGCTTGTGTGTCAACCACGGGACTTTGAGCATGTGATAGCTCTTGCAGCATGGAACTCAAATATTTGTTGAACTTAATTTTAACCTTGAATTAACCTCAAAACATTGAAATTAAATTTAAAATACAAATTACTGAAATGACATTTAAATATTAATGTTAGCCTGTCTTCCACACTCATACACACGCATGGGCCTCTGCACGGGTGAACATGTACATGCACAAATAAAAAACTCGTCACACTTTAGAGTTCCTTAAGGTTTTGAGAAATCAAAATAAAATTATTTCTTCTTTGTACATGAAGTATTTTAGAGATGCTGAAATCAGAAGGAAAACTGATGAGTGGCCTTAAAAATCTTGGGCTCAGTGATGAAGACAAGAGCAAATTTTTGAAATTAAATTTACCTGTTTGGAACTATGACTATGTTTTAGATATTCGGAACCCTTCAATAGTGGTAAGTGCTTGCATTTATTCCTTGACTTAGAACCTTTGAAAATTTTAAAGCATTTTAAGTACTGAAATTCTTAGCATAAAACCGAGCTATGTTGTTAAGTCTTATTGATGAGTTGTGTGGCTCCTATTTTATGATATCTAGTGGTGATTCAGTTACACATTTGAGTCTTCTCTATGCTGTGGTCTTGTCAATCGCAGTAAATATTTGTCAGTTTTGCTGTTCCTTCTGCTTGTCTCTGCTGTTCTGTTCTTTATGCTGTTTGCATGTGTGTAAATCCTTACTGGTGTTGTCTGTCTCTTTATGGTGTTTGCCTGTGTGTAAATCCTTACTGGTGTTGTCTGTCTCTTTATGCTGTTTGCATGTGTGTAAATCCTTACTGGTGTTGTCTGTCTCTTTATGGTGTTTGCCTGTGTGTAAATCCTTACT
Organism: Mesocricetus auratus; assembly: GCF_017639785.1. NCBI lineage: Eukaryota > Metazoa > Chordata > Mammalia > Rodentia > Cricetidae > Mesocricetus > Mesocricetus auratus. The sequence goes on from NW_024429180.1 coordinate 5,119,874, forward strand.
GGTGTTGTCTGTCTCTTTATGGTGTTTGTCTGTGTGTAAATCCTTACTGGTGTTGTCTGTCTCTTTATGCTGTTTGCCTGTGTATAAATCCTTACTGGTGTTTTTTCTGTCTCTTTATGGTGTTTGCCTGTGTGTAAATCCTTACTGGTGTTGTCTGTCTCTTGCCTTTACGCTATGGCTTTGCTTTCCCTAGTTTCTTAGGGTGAAAGTTATATAATTGACTTGGGATCACCACTTTTTAATGTAGGTTCATATAGCTATAAGTAACCCTCTGGTTTTCCTAATGAAAAAGTAATCATGTAGATGTTTTTTCTTCTTCAACTATTAAGACTATTATGATGTATTATACAGATTTCCATATGTTGAAATGCTTTCATTTGTGGGAGAAATCCTACTTGATCACAATAGTTGTTGAACTATTGAATCTGTTTCAAAGAGTCTTCTAAATGCCCTTGTGATTTTTTTGACTCATTGATGATCTAATATTATGTTGTTTAGTTTATATATATATATGTATATATGTGTGTGTGTGATGTTCCTGAAATCTTCTTGCTAATTGTAAATTCAGTTCACTGTGAAATTGCATGGTTTTTACCCTTTCAGTTTTGTAGACTTGTTGAGACTTCCTTTTTGCATGTGATATCATATATCTATCTGATAGACCGCCTCCTGTGTGACTGAAAGAATGTGTATCTGGTAGTGTTGGATGAAAGTTTCTTTTAGTTGGTTTATAGTGTTGTTCAAGCCTTACTTCTTTGTTATTCTCCCTGATTGTTCTGACTAGTATCTGAAGTGAGACAATTACGTCTTTCTCCATATTGTCTGTTATATTAGCTCTGCTAAAGAGTGCACAAAGAATAGACTCCTCTCCCAGCAGGCACATAACTCCCCTGCCATCACATGCCAACCAATACACACAGCTAAAAATAACAAAAAATCTGTGTATATTTTAGCCTGTGACTTAATGTAACAAAAAATCTAAATTTGAAAGTGATATAACACTTACCTTAATGTAGCTTTAACAGGTTTCTGGGTTCTTTTCCAGTGGGTTAATGACTTAGAAAATGACAGTTTGTATGTAAGTTGGCCTACAAGTTGCTGGGAATTTCTGAAACCAGTATTACATGGAACAGTTCCATCCATAAGGCGTAATTTTCATAACTTGGTGAGTTTTGTATTTTACTTGTTATACCATGTCTTATAAAGATACCATTCTGTTGATTTCCTTCCAGCTGACTAGTCAGCATGTCGAGTGTAGGGAAATGCTCTCCTGGTACACCCAGCTGGAGGTGGCTGTCTGAGGGTGTGGCCTGGTACACCAGGCTTCAGGTGGCCCTCTGAAGGGGTGATCAGAAGCCATGATTTTCACGTCTCTCATGTAGTTTTATAGTAATGATATTTGTGTATTATCTCAAAGGGATTTATAACTTTTGTGCTGTAATTTAAAGTTTATTAGTCAGGAAAAATATATAAATACAAGTTTTTCATAAATATTCCATTGGTTCATTACTGCAATTCTAAACAGTCAAACAACCTTTTGGAATTCTGAAATGTGTAGAGAAACACCTAAGACTGTGCAGTGTTTGTTTGTGTGATTGTTTTTTATCTAAAAAGTCTGTATCCTAAGAACTTATATTTATGCTGTCTTTTTAAATCTTCACAGAAGTGCTATTGAGCAAATGACATGAGGTCTTTATATACTTTATATTGTGGATTCACCAAGAATATCTTTAGTCTTTTTAAGACTCCATGTATAATTATATCACTATGTAACTATTATAAACCTTCATAAAATATGAAATTCTTGCCTATTCAAGGTAGACATTTTTGAAATCTTTTATCTTGAATTTCATGCTTTAAGTTACAGAAATGAGGCTACATTTAAAATTCATGTTCTAAAGTCTTCTAGTATTAACTATGTTCATTCTTATAGGTTCTGTTTATTGATCCTACTCAAGAATACACCTTGGACTTCATAAGTTTGGCAGAATTCTTTTATTATAATGAAATTCCTCTTAGGTAATGTAACTTGGTATTATTAAAGTGAATCTGGTGCTGCTTATGCTGTGTGTGAGACGATGGGTGTGGCACTTACACCGGCAGTCTCACACTGGGCACTTGGCTCGGGTGTGAAGAGTCCTACGCCTTTATGGTAGACTATGTTAATCAAAGCTGAACAGTATTCTTACATATATGTTGCTTTCTGGGGAAATAATATGGTCACCTTGGAAATTTATTAGTGCCACTAGAATATGATTGACATTTTGCAGGACTGTAATAGCTGTGATAATTGGATGATATGCATTATAATCAAACTTTTCAAATAATATTCCCCTTTCCATAGCTAATATATTTCCTCCATGTGGATGTCACAGAATAATATTTTAAGTGGCAATTTTATTGTTATTCAAGAGATAGTTGTAGCATTACTTATTCCTCCTCTTTCCCCAGAATTGGTTTTGTGTTTATTCTGAATGTGGATGATGAAGTTGATGGAGCAGCAGACGCTGGAGTTGCTCTTTGGCGAGCTTTCAATTATATCGAAGAAAACTATGATGTATCAGAAGCATTTATCTCCATGACTCATGTGAGTTTATGCACTAGGTAGTTTTTCTGAATAAATAATTTTCTTATGTCATTATATTTATTGTTATATCGTTGTAAGTATATGAAAATGTTCCTGGAAGTTAGTACAGATAAATTTGATTCCCCAACAGTAAAATATATGCCATTGTCCCAATTTTATAAGCAGACAACTGAGCCTCTACCAGAGTATATCCATTTACTTAGGTTAACTAACCTTGTAAGGAATTTAAGCTGTATATGTCTGAACTTAGAGAAAACATAACAGAAAATCTTTTGAGGAATCCTGAGCTATCTTAATTCTTACTAACTTACTGGTTGCTATAAGATACTTGGTCAAATTTACTTGGACATTTTATTAATATTCATCTATATTGTTGTAGATGGATTCCTATTGTATTAAAAACTGGAACAAGATTTATACTGAGAAAAGTCACAAATTGTTAAGAACCATATTAAAGGGATCCTTATCGTTAAAACATAACTTTATGAGACAGTAAGGCCCTTACCAGTACTGAACCTGTTGTATAATCATTTTATATTAGAAATTAATGTGTCTGTCATAGTTTGTGCCCATAACTTGCATTTGAAGCTTTGTTTGTCAGTGCCCAGCTGTAACCCCGTTGGCGTGGTGGACGGGGGATCGCTGACCTGCCAGCCTCGCCAAAGAGTGAGCTCCGGGTTCCGTGTACAGAAGGAAAGGAAGTTTCCACGTCAGTTCTGGCTGACGGAGAGTCCAGCTCCCAGATCTGCTCCAGGGCAATAAAAGGAAGACCTCAGAGTAGCAAGGGCTTAGAAACAATTGTTATCTGCGGGTTGTTAGACTTCTCTATCTGAGGAAAAATAAGGACCCACTCTCTGCTGGTAACCTGAGAGAAAAAGAATGAGCCCACACTTTCCCGATGGTGACCTTGTCCTTACTTCAGCTTAAATATTCTCTCTTTGTTGATGATGTCACCACACAGTTGTCTCTTTACCTACAGCTATACACCTCTCTTTACATGCATGCATTCCTCTCCTGCACAGTTACATGTTTCTATATTCAGTTACAACATTTCTTTACATACTGTTACATACTTGTGCGCCCATCCTCACACCCACAATCACTCTCATGCTCACCCTCCACACTTCTCGAACTTTGTTCTTCATCTGCCACGCCTCTCTCTCCTCACTGCTGCTTTTCTCTCAGCCAAACTCTGGACAATTAAAAGTGACGTTTTTCAGGGCCTGACTCATCCTTATAACAAGATAAGTGAGTAGTGTCTCATAGAGCAGGGATGCCATTGTGCTGGGCAGTGAGTAGCAACATTTGGCCATGCAGGCAGTAGTGACACTGGAACTCAAGACTTAGGAATGACAGTTAAGCAGCTGGGCCGCGAGTGGCAGGGAGCATGTGCAGACTAAAGTCGCCTCAAGCTCTGACCTGGAGTCAGCAACAAACAACATCTGGGAAAATGACCCCATGTGTATGTCTCTAGGGACAACCAGGTCTTTGTCTCCGGGGCAACCAGCCTGCCTTGAATTTGTTCTGGAGTCTGAAGTTAGCCGTCTGTGTAAAAGACTTTCTTTGTGACTGATAACCCCATGCCAGTCTGACTAAAGTAAAATATCCCAATATCATTTCTATTTAACATTATCACACGGTCTAAGCAGAAATCATCTTCCTGGCCATCCACAGCTATACGTGTGCCAAAAACATGTAACGCACATCACCAAAGGGCTGCGGAAAAGACTCCACAGCTGTTTTTATTAGGGAGGCAGAGTGGTGGCACCCAAAAGAGTTACAGACAGAAAACAGCCCGGCAGGAAGCCTACATTCCCTGTTAAACACTAGTTGTCACTGCTTGACTTCCCCGTGGCCTCTTGCAGCCAGCAGTCAGCAGTCAGTCAGTCAGGAGTCAGTCAGTCAGTCAGGAGTCAGTCAGTCAGTCAGTCAGCAGTCAGTCAGTCAGTCAGCAGTCAGTCAGTCAGTCAGTCAGCAGTCAGTCAGTCACTCAGTCAGTCAGTCAGTCAACAGTCAGTCAGTCAGCAGTCAGTCAGTCAGCAGTCAGTCAGTCAGTCAACTGTCAGTCAGTGAGCAGTCAGTCAGCAGTCAGTCAGTCAGTCAATAGTCAGTCAACAGTCAGTCAGTCAGCAGTCAGTCAGTCATTCAGTCAGTCAGTCAGTGAGCAGTCAGTCAGGGGTCAGTCAGTCAGCAGTCAGTCAGCAGTCAGTCAGCAGTCAGTCAGTCAGCAGTCAGTCAGTCAGTCAACAGTAAGTCAACGGTCAGTCAGTCAGCAGTCAGTCAGCAGTCAGTCAGTCAACAGTCAGCAGTCAGTCAGTCAGCAGTCAGTCAGTCAGGGGTCAGTCAGTCAGTCAGTCAGCAGTCAGTCAGTCAGTCAGCAGTCAGTCAGTCAGTCAGCAGTCAGTCAGTCAGTCAGTCAGCAGTCAGTCAGTCACTCAGTCAGTCAGTCAGTCAACAGTCAGTCAGTCAGCAGTCAGTCAGTCAGCAGTCAGTCAGTCAGTCAACTGTCAGTCAGTGAGCAGTCAGTCAGCAGTCAGTCAGTCAGTCAATAGTCAGTCAACAGTCAGTCAGTCAGCAGTCAGTCAGTCATTCAGTCAGTCAGTCAGTGAGCAGTCAGTCAGGGGTCAGTCAGTCAGCAGTCAGTCAGCAGTCAGTCAGCAGTCAGTCAGTCAGCAGTCAGTCAGTCAGTCAACAGTAAGTCAACGGTCAGTCAGTCAGCAGTCAGTCAGCAGTCAGTCAGTCAACAGTCAGCAGTCAGTCAGTCAGCAGTCAGTCAGTCAGGGGTCAGTCAGTCAGTCAGTCAGCAGTCAGTCAGTCAGTCAGCAGTCAGTCAGTCAGTCAGTCAGCAGTCAGTCAGTCAGTCAGTCAACAGTAAGTCAATGGTCAGTCAGTCAGCAGTCAGTCAGTCAGCTTCAGTCAATCAGTCAACAGTCAGCAGTAAGTCAGTCAGTCAACAGTCAGCAGTCAGTCAGTCAATAGTAAGTCAACGGTCAGTCAGTCAGCAGTCAGTCAGTCAGCAGTCAGTCAGTCAACAGTCAGCAGTCAGTCAGTCAGCAGTCAGTCAGTCAGGGGTCAGTCAGTCAGTCAGCAGTCAGTCAGTCAGTCAACAGTAAGTCAACGGTCAGTCAGTCAGTCAGTCAGTCAGTCAGCAGTCAGTCAGTCAACAGTCAGCAGTCAGTCAGTCAGCAGTCAGTCAGTCAGGGGTCAGTCAGTCAGTCAGTCAGTCAGTCAGTCAGCAGTCAGTCAGTGAGTCAGCAGTCAGTCAGTCAGCAGTCAGTCAGTCAACAGTAAGTCAACGGTCAGTCAGTCAGTCAGCAGTCAGTCAGTCAGTCAACAGTAAGTCAATGGTCAGTCAGTCAGCAGTCAGTCAGTCAGCAGTCAGTCAGTCAGTGAGCAGTCAGTCAGGGGTCAGTCAGTCAGCAGTCAGTCAGTCAGTCAGTCAGTCAGTCAGCAGTCAGTCAGTCAGTCAACAGTAAGTCAACGGTCAGTCAGTCAGCAGTCAGTCAGTCAGCAGTCAGTCAGTCAACAGTCAGCAGTCAGTCAGTCAGCAGTCAGTCAGTCAGGGGTCAGTCAGTCAGTCAGTCAGCAGTCAGTCAGTCAGTCAGCAGTCAGTCAGTCAGTCAGTCAACAGTAAGTCAACGGTCAGTCAGTCAGCAGTCAGTCAGTCAGCTTCAGTCAATCAGTCAACAGTCAGCAGTAAGTCAGTCAGCAGTCAGTCAGTCAGTCAACAGTAAGTCAACGGTCAGTCAGTCAGCAGTCAGTCAGTCAACAGTCAGCAGTCAGTCAGTCAGCAGTCAGTCAGTCAGGGGTCAGTCAGTCAGTCAGTCAGTCAGCAGTCAGTCAGTGAGTCAGCAGTCAGTCAGTCAGTCAGTCAGCAGTCAGTCAGTCAGTCAGTCAACAGTAAGTCAACGGTCAGTCAGTCAGCAGTCAGTCAGTCAGTCAGGAGTCAGTCAGTCAGTCAGCAGTCAGTCAGTCAGCTTCAGTCAATCAGTCAACAGTCAGCAGTAAGTCAGTCAGCAGTCAGTCAGTCAGGGGTCAGTCAGTCAGTCAGTCAGCAGTCAGTCAGTCAGCAGTCAGTCAGTCAACAGTCAACAGTCAGCAGTCAGTCAGCAGTCAGTCAGTCAGGGGTCAGTCAGTCAGTCAGCAGTCAGTCAGCAGTCAGTCAGTCAGTCAGCAGTCAGTCAGTCAGTCAGCAGTCAGTCAGTCAGTCAGTCAGCAGTCAGTCACTCAGTCAGTCAGGGGTCAGTCAGTCAGCAGTCAGTCAGTCAACAGTCAGCAGTCAGTCAGTCAGCAGTCACTCAGTCACTCAGTCAGTCAGGGGTCAGTCAGTCAGCAGTCAGTCAGTCAGCAGTCAGTCAATCAATCAGTCGTCTCTGGCCTCCATATGTCCACATGTGAGCAAGCTCCCCCATGCAGATATATGTACATACATGCCTATGCCACACACCACTTTTGAAAAGAGAAGATGGGAGGAATGAGAGGTATGCGTGTATGCTTAGAGCATCTGAGAACAGGAAAAGATGACAGGGCATCTAGTGACAAGGCATTTGGTGACGAGCAATGAGAAGTGACCGTGGAGCAGTCTGAAACACCGTTTAGAATATTTTGCAAATACATTTTAATAAAGTTATGAAAATTAGTATGTGCTTTGATTGAAACAGAATATAATGAGTCATCATTTTAAAAGTTATACGGTATTTTAAATATTTACTAAAAGATAACGTCTGATGTAAGTGATCTGTTTACCTGTATGTAATGTGCATATCTAGTATCCTTACAATTAAACCACAGGAACAGGTGACTGCAGTTTGATAGATAGACTACTTTCCTACCATACAAGAAGCCCTGAGTTTAGCCTCCTGCACTGCTAAATTCAGATAAGGTGCATGCCTGTGACCCAGCACCAAGGAGTGCAGAAGGCATTGCTTGTAGGTCATCCTTGGCTATACGGTGAACTTGAGCCCAGCTCTGGGGTACCTGTGACCCTGTTTCAAATATCAGCAAACTAAAAGGATTTACAAAACATATTCTTTATTTTTAAAATGCAATTATATTCTTAGAGAAAGAAAACTAATTGCTGTAAAAAGAAATGTGTCTCTGTTTCCACAGATGTACCAAAAAGTGAACGGCCGGGTGCTCACTGTGGACGCTGTGAAGAACGTTCTTCAGAATAAAGCCCCTTATGCTAACATTTTGGATATTTTGGGAACTCATTCCAAATATGACGAGAGAAGAGCGGTAAGATTGGGCCGTGTATAAAGGGCGACGCCACCACAGAGTGGCAGCACACACTCGTCTGCCGTGTGGGATCTAAGTTACGGGGCTCCGAGCTGCAGGGTGCAAAGCTGGGCAGATGGGGGGAGAATTAGTGAGGAGCGCAGCATTTCAGGTACCAGGAGATCACAGTCGAGAGGTCTGTTAAACATGAAGGCAACTGTAATCCAAGTGTGTTTCATACTTGAAATGACTAAAGCAGGTTTTAAGATCTCTCACCACAAAGACACAAGTGGAAGATATTTCAGCTTTTTATTTATTTATTTATTTTTTTTTTTATGTATGAGTACTCTGTCTGCATGTATGCCTGCAGGCCAGAAGACAGAATCAGGTCCCATTATAGTTGGTTGTGAGCTATCCTGTAGTTGCTGGGGATTGAACTCGGAACCTCTGGAAGAGCAGATAGTGCTCTTACCTGCTCAGCCACCTCACCAGCCCCGATTCCAGCTTTTCCTATCCAGTATTCGAGATGCCTGTGGACTTCCAGATATGTGAGGAGGTACACTGGAAATGTGTGGCTCAGGTCAAAAGAGACATACAGGCTAAAGGCGTAGAATTATGTCATTTGTTTGTCTTTGGTAATTACTAACTTGGAATACATAGGTTGCTCAATTAAAGGATGTGGATTGGAGGAGAAAGGCAGGCCTGTGTTTCCACCAGGAATATCTTTTTTAAAGTCGATACCTGTACATTCAGGGCTGGGAGATGGCACAGTTGCTAAAGTGTCTGCCCAGCAAGCATGAGGACCTGAGTTCAGATCCCCTGGTCTCCTCTTAAGAAATGAAAGGCTAAGAATGGGGCGCAGGCCTGGAAGAGCAGTGTGACAGGCACATCCCTGGGCTAACGGGTCAACCATCCGTCCAAACTGACGAGCTTCAGGTTCAGTGAGAGACCTTGTCTCAACAATCTTTCAAGACAGGTCGGAAGCAATTGAGATAAGATATCCAGCATTAACTTCTGATCTCCATACCCATGCACCTGTGCTCACACACACATTCATAACACACTAACACTCGCATGCGTGCATACACATACACACAAACACAGACACCAGTGAGAGGAAGGGGCAGTGCATCAGGCATGCATCTACCTGAAGGATTTCCCATAAACAGGAAGCCAAAGCTTCTAAAAGGAAGCCCATCCTGCCCCTTGTTAGCCCAAATCGTTTTCCTTTTCGTCCTCCCAAACAGTCATCAAGCTGTGTCAGCTCTGCCTGCTGAACATTCCTTTCAATGGTGCTTGCCCACCGCCACACCATCCTGGCTCTCATGCGACTTCCCATACAACGGCAGAGTTCATTGTTTCCAGTGTTGCTGTGTGTTCTCTCTAAAATAAATAACATGACCACACATTTGTCATTGAACCTGCATTCAGACAGTATTGCTCATGTCATTGGCATGTGTGGGAGCTTTATTCACACTCTAAGTTCATTTATGATGGTACTTACATGTTATTTATATGCATTCCTCAGCATTTAATACAGAAGACGCCCAGTCAGTGTAGACAGGACACAGTACTGTGGTTAAGAGTTCAGACTCTGGGTCAGACAAATCCGGGTACAGTTGAAGTTCTAAAATAGGATAGCTGTTTGATGTTGGAAATGACTGACTCTGCATCTGTCCCATCATGTGTTTCTTGTTGGATAACCATACTCTGAGTTTCCAAATGGCTTAGAATCCAAAAACATTCATCATGATTCAACATTTAGATCTCCAATAAAATTTATGATAGAGTCTGAAACCTAAACACTTGTGATCCTATATCAGAAAAGGAACACTCACTTTGTATGTAGTTTATTAGACTACATGTGACAGTGTTGATTCTAATAGTAATCCTAACACTTGGTGTTGCATGTCGGGTGGATGGCTTGTCCGGAAGGTGGAATGCAGGCCCCGAGGACCTCTGTGATCTGACTTCTGACGAAGTCTCCCTCACAGCAGATCAGACAGTACCGCATGCGTCATGCCCTGTTCTATTGTCATTGCCTGAACGCCACATTCTCACTTGCTTCCAGTTCTTGGTCTGCCGTCCCTCACTTGGACTGTCTTTCTCCATTCTGTCTTCCTGGGAAATGTCTGTTCATCTTTTAAGGCTTTCAGTGTCAGTGTCTAACAGGAGCCTTTACTTACCCCTTCCACTCCATGCTCAAACTTGTTAAATGATCCTTCTGTGGACCCCCTTGGAACCTTGCTTAAATTTGTGAGTATTCATCGATCTTCTTGAGGAACAACAGTCAGTTATATTTTCAGTATGGGTAATGCCCTTCTCATGGACTGAGTCAAGATGTGTTTATCACATAAGTGGATAATAAAATGGTTTGTGCTATAGATAAATGCTTAGGTTTAAGTAAATGTCATACTGAACATCAAGGATCAGTAGAACCATCGCTGTTTGCTTTTCTAAGTAACTTCTGGGACAACCAAAACCAATGTGCCGATGAATTGTCCTTCTAAAAACAGAGGTCATTGTAGCAGAGATAAAAGGCTGACAAAGCCTAAAATATTCACAAGCTAACCCTTGATAGAAGATACTCTCTGATCCTTGCTAAAATATTCACAAGCTAACCCTTGATAGAAGATACTCTCTGATCCTTGCTAAAATATTCACAAGCTAACCCTTGATAGAAGATACTCTCTGATCCTTGCTATATGAAGGCAGATGGCTTTCTTTTGCATGCATGGGTATAAATAAAAAAAATTGAGAGTTTTCCCATTATATAAAAACATAGCATTGTGTCTGTTTCTCTTATATTTATTTTTAAAATAGCCACATTTTATTTGACTATTTAATAAATAGGCGGGAACAAGCTTTTATAAGAAGACTGGCCTAGATTCGTTGCCTCAAGCTCTTTATAATGGGGAAGTCATTGACCTCACAGAGATGAGCCCCGAAGAACTGAAAGGAGCTGTTCTGGAAAAAATGATGGATGCCTTTGTATACCTACAGAGAGATGTCTTTATGGTAGGTGTGCATTTACAGAAAAATAACATGCAGTATATTTATAATTATGTTGAAGAGTCTTTAAAGATTTTTTATTTTTATGTGCATTGGTGTTTTTCCTGAGTGCATGTATGTCTGTGTGGGGGTGCTAGATCCCCTGTAACTGGAGTTACAGACAGTGGTGAGCCGCCGTGTGGGCACTGAGAATCAAACCCACATCCTCTGGAAGAGCAGCCACGGCTCTTTTCTGTTGACCACATCCCCAGCCCTTATACTGAAAAATTTAATGATATAAAATGTATGAAACTTTTCACCCTGATCATTTAATAATTAATAACCAAATCTATCAGATATATAAGTACATGAAAAAATATGTTAGTTAGAATATTTATAATTTTATTAAAAAGCTTATATGTTTTTATAACATATGCTATATACATATGTTTTTAAATTTTATTTTAAATTAAGTATATTTGCATGAATTACATAACAATGTGCATATAAATTATCCATATTAATAAAGTGAAATTTTCCTATTTTAGGGCACATTAAATGATGAAATCAATGCAATTGATTTCCTGATGGATAAGAATAATGTTGTACCCCGTTTAAATTCTTTGATTTTGCACACTGAACCACAGTACCTTAATTTATTATCTTCATCAGGTAAATAACCATTCTTACACTGTCCTAGAAATGCTTGTTGTGGATGTCTCAGTAACATGTTATTAAACATTTGTTATTTCAGTAACTGCTGATATTGAAGATTTCTCTACTTTCTCTTTCTTGGACTCACAAGATAAGAGCGCTGTGATTGCACAAAGCATGCCTTATTTAACCCAGGAAGGTAATGAGCATAGTTTTCCATCATGTATTCATAAAGTAATAAAAAAAACTTTAGAAAGGCACTTGCATAGCAAATGTTACTATGTTTCTATTTTTTACTTGGCACTTGGATTTCATTTGTCAGTTTATAATTTGTTACAATCTAACAGTTGTTAGAATTGGGGGAATGTCCCTCTTAGCCTCATTAATCATGTATACAGCAGGGTTCCTTTGTGGCCTTTTGCTTTTTTACTCATTTTTACCATTTAAAGAAAGTAATACAACCTATTTAAATCTGTTTTAATGAGTTCATGGATGCAAATGAAGTTTCTGTGTTAGATGAGATGATAGTGTTTGCACTTTATAATTAAACAAAATAGATGTCTTGCTGAAGTTGGGGATCACAACTGGAAAAGGGGAGCCCAAAACATTAAGGCATTCAGAAGTCAGGGTGGAGGTTAGAAAGAGCCCCGCCGCTGGACTGCAGGTTTGTTGTGGAGCAGCTGAACACTTCAATAGGTGAATAGACCGTGCATAGCTTGTGTTTGCGTGCTTGGATCTGCTTTGAGGTTCCTCTGCTTCCATTTGTTCTTTTTCTTTTTTAATTGAAATGAATTTTTTCATATAGTATGTTCTGATCATGATTTCCCATCCCCCAAATCCTCCCAGGTCTTCCCCACCCTCCCAAATCCTCATCCTTTCTTTGACTGTCTCTTTAGAAAATAAATGGGCATTTTTTATTTAACTTTTTAAATTTAAATTAGAAACAATCTTATTTTACATATCAATCCCAGTTCCCTCTCCCTCCCATCCTCCCGTGCCCCCCCATCCCACTCTCCATCCCTCTCCCCAAGGAGAGTGAGACTTTCCATGGGGTGCGACCCCTGGAGGGGATCCCCGACCCGCGGGGATGAAGTGATGAGGGTCGCTACTAATTTGGTGGGTCTTCACGAGCAGATCCGATCTTAAAATCTGTCACATCATTTGAGGCAGGGTCTAGGCTCTTGCCTGTGTGTTTAGGCTGAGAGAGTATCCCTCCATGGGGAAATGGGCTCCCAAAGTCCATTCATATACTAGAGGTAAATACTGGTTCCACTGCAAGAGGCCGCATGAGCTGCCCAGGTCTCCTAACTGTCACCCAAGCTCAGGGCCCTGGTTCAGTCCTATGCTGGTTTCCCAGCCATCAGTCTGGGGTCCATGAGCTCCTACTTACTCGGGTCAGGTGTTCCTGTGGGTTTTCACAGCCTGGTCTTGATCCCTTTGTTCATCACTTCTCCCTCTCTACAACTGGGTTCTAGGGATTCAGTTCAGTGTTTAGCTGTGGGTATCTGCTTCTACTTCCACCAGCTACTGAATGAAGGCTTTAGGATGGCATCTAAGGCAGTCATCAGTCTCATTATAGGGGAAGGGCATTTAAGGTAGCCTCTCCCCTATTGCTTAGATTGTTAGTTGGGGTCATCCTTGTGGATTTTTGGACATTTCCCTAGTGCAAGATTTCTCTTTAAGCCCCCATAGTGACTCCCTCTATTAAGGTATCTCTTCCCTTGTTCATTCAGACTACTATGTTCTCCTCAACATAGCTAAAGACTAATTGCTTCACATGAGACGTTTTTGCTTTTAATACCTCCCTTATAATGAGATTAAAGGCCTATGATCCCAAGTGCTGAGATCATCTTTGTGTGAGCTGCAGATAGACCATTGCCTATCATCATGCAACTTAAGTCCAAATGGATCGAAGACCTCAATGTAAATCCAACCACACTGAACCTCTTAGAAGAGAAAGTGGGAGGTGCCCTTGAATGAATTGGTACAGGAGATCAATTCTTGAACACAACTCCACTAGCACAGACATTTTTTAAGAGATGAAAAAAAGGAAAAGAAAGAATATGAAATAAAAACAGATGAATCTGAATAGGACAAACAAAAGTGAAAAACAAGGAACCAAAGGAAAAACTCAGGAAACAATATAGATTCAGATACATACATACTGGCATACGTGGACTCCCCTAAAATCACAAAATGAGAAAATATATATGGAAGAAAAAAATGCCCAGTCAAAGCATTAAGAGAAAAAAATACCTCTGAAACTACCACTGAGTTGGTTTTATCTAGGCCATCTAGTGCTGGGCATGGGGCCTGGCCTTAAGAGTGTTGGATCTACTCGGTGAGATGCTTGTCTGCATGAGTGGGTGTCGATTAGGGATAATGTCTGAGTTTGGGGTTTGGGCTTGTGGTCTGCTTCCACTTCCCTGGCTGGCTCAGTCTCTGTGACGTCCTGTGTGCGTCTGCCCTGCCCTGTTCCCTGGGGCTCTTCACCCCTTCTGGCTCTTTTTTACTTAGACTTCTGAGGAAGAACATTTAATCTGATAAAAAGAATACAGTCTTTCCTAAGGTGGATTATCCCCAGCTACTCTTCTTTCGGGTTCCCTAAGCCGTGAGGGAGGGATGGAGTGTTCCAAGGTCTTTCTCTGTCTAACGTCTGGCCGTGGGCCTCTGTGTTTATTTCCATTATATTGAAGGAAGTTTCTCTGATGATGGCTGAGCAGAACACTGATCTACAAGTATAAGAGAGTGTCAGTTGGAGTCATTTTGTTGCTACATCTTTTAAGAACATTAATGTTTAGTTTTTCCCTAAATCACTGACCCATCTATTCTCAGTTTCTTGGCTGCCTGACCAGTATCAAGGAAGGGCTCCAGCTCATGCACTGGGTCTTACATAATCATGTATTGCTTGGTTATTCCCACAAGTTTTGGGCCATTGTTTTAGTAGTGTTTCTTGCATGCAGCTCATCATTACAGATCACTGGGTTTGAAGCTGAGTTGATGTTGACCTCTCTCCTTTGGTAGCGTTCAGGTTCCCTTCTATACCCTGAACACTAGTCTGTGGGGAAGTCCTGTTATTTGCCTGTGCATTCGTCAATAAAGTACTGTCTGGCCAATAGAAAACCTAGATAGGAGGGACTAGGAGTCGAGGAGGATTCTGGGAAGGGGAAACACAAGAGAGTCAACATGTGACGCCATGGGGGTAGGACGCCGGGAACTATTCTCCGGTAAGAAACATACTTAGATTAACAATTATGGGGTAATTACTTAAGGCAGAGCTAGCCAGTAAGAGACAAACAAGGCCAACAGCTTCATAATTAATATAGCCTCCTGTGTGTTTATTTGGGACTCATGTGGATCTAGAACCAGGCTGGCGCGGCAGAGCCCAGGCGACTGGCGGGGGATAAACCAAAGCGGCTAGCAAAAGAAAAAGCTTCTCTTAACACTAGTCAATACAGATGAAGACCTCTCCATGTTCATGGAGTTGTCTTCAGCAATAGAGTTTGTGGAGAGCAACCAATAGCCTTGGAAATACCCTGGGTTGTAGCTTGCCAGTGTCCCCGGTTTTACGGCGCTACAACACTTCACAATGATCCCAGCAAAGAGTAAGGATGTAAATGAAGACAAAGACAGCAGCTCATTCTTGCAAGGAGAATGGCATTTATTTTTAACAAGAGCAGAACCTTGTATACCAGTCAGGTAGGGTGGAAAACCACTAAGGTCAGAAGCCTACATTCCTAGGGCCCTCTGGCAAAGGATGGGCGCATAACAGGAATTAGTATTTACAGAAAACAGGAACTTGCATGCAGGCCTTACTGGGAGGAGGGAATAAGAAGTGTTTTGCTAGAAGTTCCTAGTCACAAGCTGGTGCAGCAGACTCCCATGGGGGAAGGGTGCAACAAATGGGTGGTTTGTGGGTTCCCATGGAACCCCTTTGGACAGCAACTCCATTATATATTAATCCCACCCCCAGAGGTGAAGTCTTCATTTGGTAGTGAGAGATGTCCAACTGGGGTTCTATTCCCCCCATTATTCAGAGATTCCATTTATGCCACCTTTGTGTGCGTGTGTGTGTGTGCATATGTGTGTATGTATGAAAGGTCCTACTATAGTGGGTTTCTATACTACCCCTCAAATGGCCCTTAACTTTAGCTGTCTCTGCCCGTCTTCCTTCCTTCATGCCCCTTGTCCATCCCTTCCCCTCCCGTGTCAGCCAGCCCAGCTCCCTCATCCATAACTATCCATTCTATGTACCCTTCTTAAGATGACCCAGCTCTCCTCCCAGTCTCTTGCCTAGCTCTGTGGTTCAACAGATTGTATCTTTGATATCATTGATGCAACAGCTAATGTCCACACAGAAGCAAATGTCTGCCATATTTGTTTTTCTGGTTCTGGGTTGACTCACTCAGGGTGATTTTTTTCTAGTTATACCCATTTACGTGCAGATTTCATGATTTCATTTTTTTAATGGCTGGGTTATATTCCATTGTGTAAATATATCACATTTTCTTTATCCAGTCTTCTATTGAGGGACATATAGGTTGTTTTCAGCTTCTAGATATTATGAATAGAACAGTAATGAGCATGTGTGGGCAACTGTCCGTGTGATAGCATGAAGCATATTTGGGGTACATGTCCAAAAGTGATACAGTGGAGTAGAAGAATCGCTGGCTGTGAGGTCTGAGTGGAGTAGAAATGCTGGCTGTGAGGTCTGAGTGGAGTAGAAGAATCGCTGGGCTGTGAGGTCTGAGTGGAGTAGAAGAATCGCTGGGCTGTGAGGTCTGAGTGGAGTAGAAGAATCGCTGGGCTGTGAGGTCTGAGTGGAGTAGAAGAATCGCTGGCTGTGAGGTCTGAGTGGAGTAGAAGAATCGCTGGCTGTGAGGTCTGAGTGGAGTAGAAGAATCGCTGGGCTGTGAGGTCTGAGTGGAGTAGAAGAATCGCTGGGCTGTGAGGTCTGAGTGGAGTAGAAATGCTGGCTGTGAGGTCTGAGTGGAGTAGAAGAATCGCTGGGCTGTGAGGTCTGAGTGGAGTAGAAATGCTGGCTGTGAGGTCTGAGTGGAGTAGAAATGCTGGCTGTGAGGTCTGAGTGGAGTAGAAATGCTGGCTGTGAGGTCTGAGTGGAGTAGAAATGCTGGGCTGTGAGGTCTAAGTGGTAGAATACTAACAGTAAATGTGACCTAATGGTGCAGTGAATGAGGTTGTAGGAGGTAAATTTTATATATTAGAGAGTTAAAGCAAAAGACACACGCGTTTTTAGAATTCTGGAGATTGAATCTGAACTTCACCTCCTATAAGAAATGTAACATGTAGCTGGGCATTGGTGGTGCACACCTTTAATCCCAGCACTCGGGAGGCAGAGACAGGCGGATCTCTGTGAGTTCGAGACCAGCCTGGTCTACAGAGACAGCCTCCAAAACAATACAGAGAAACCCTGTCTCAAAAAACCAAAACAAAAAGAAAGAAAGAAAGAAAGAAAGAAAGAAAGAAAGAAAGAAAGAAAGAAAAAGAAAGAAGGGAGGGAGGGAGGGAGGAAGGAAGGAAGGAAGGAAGGAAGGAAGGAAGGAAGGAAGGAAGGAAGGAAATGCAACACATAATAAAATCTGGTGTGTTTCCATCCTAGTGATGACACACTGGGACCTTGGCAGTGTCAGTAGTCAGAGACCAGGCTCGGTTGTATTTCAGAAAGTCTCTGGGTATTATGCCAAATTAGCCTACAGTACCCAATTTCATTAACTCTCTTCCAAATTAAAGTGATATTAGCTGAAAATTTCATCTTATCATTCCATATTTATCATGAATAAGAACGCACACAATTTTGAGGATTTAACACTGAAAATCCTTCTCAGCTTAGGAGCTATGATAGTAGAAGTGTTGATGTTCAGGCAGAATCAAACTCCTGTAACTTCTCCTCACAGTGGATGTCACTGCACTGCTAACAGTGGTGTCACTGCACTATGCTGACACTGGGTGTCACTGCACTATGCTGACAGTGGGTGTCACTACACTGCTAACAGTGGTGTCACTGCACTGCTGCTAACAGTGGTGTCACTGCACTGCTGCTAACAGTGGTTGTTACTGCACTGCTAACAGTGGGTTTCACTGCACTATGCTAACAGTGGGTGTCACTGCACTATGCTGACACTGGGTGTCACTGCACTGCTAACAGTGGTGTCACTGCACTGCTGCTAACAGTGGTGTCACTGCACTGCTAACAGTGGTGTCACTGCACTGCTAACAGTGGTGTCACTGCACTATGCTAACAGTGGGTTTCACTGCACTATGCTAACAGTGGGTGTCACTGCACTATGCTAACAGTGGGTGTCACTGCACTGCTAACAGTGGTGTCACTGCACTGCTAACAGTGGTGTCACTGCACTATGCTGACAGTGGGTGTCACTGCACTGCTAACACTGGGTGTCACTGCACTATGGCTAACAGTGGATGTCACTGCACTGCTGCTAACAGTGGTGTCACTGCACTGCTAACAGTGGGTGTCACTGCACTATGGCTAACAGTGGTGTCACTGTACTGCTAACAGTGGTGTCACTGCACTGCTGCTAACAGTGGTGTCACTGCACTGCTAACAGTGGTGTCACTGCACTACGGCTAACAGTGGTGTCACTGCACTGCTGCTAATGGTGGCTTCCAGTGGCTGTAGAGATCGGCCCCACCCACACACAGAGCACAGGGTGGGTCAGGGAGGATCTTGATGGCTGTCAGTGAAATCAGTGTCATCCTTTTTATTATGTTCCTTTTTCTCTCATTTCTAAAGCTATTTTACTATAAAAAGTACTTAGTGTAATTTCAAGTATCTATATGGCTTTTATTACCTCATTTTTTTAATTATCATTTTTCTGTGAGTTGCACTGGCAGCACTAAAAGTATCCTTTTGTGTGCTGTGTACTGATGCTGGATGGAATTATAATCATTTAATATGGCATCAGAATTAAAAATGGGGCTTAGAGAGAGCTTAGTCCATCATGTTCCCAAAGCAAGCATATGGACCTTAGTTGTATCCCCAGAACCCAGAACCCACTATTGTGTCTCACCTTGTAATCCCAGCTCTATGAGAGGTAGAGACAGTTAGATCCTTAAGGATGCCTGGCTAACGAGCCTGTCTAATCAGTGATTTCTATGTCACAGAGAGAGAGAGAGTCTCTGTCTCAAAAGGAGATGGACTGCACCTTAGAAACACATGAGGTTATCCCCTGACTATTAGGCATGCATGTATGTGTACACCCACATACAAATGTGTGCCCACATACACATACAAAAAAAATGGCTTCTTCCTCTGGATTCTAGATTTTCACTTTCTACAAATAGAGATTAAATAATGATAACCAAAAAACACAGTAACTGTTTCTATATTCACTAAAAATCTTCATGTGTGTAAACAAACAAAAAATGCCCCCCACAGGAATAAAAAACATCTCACACCACACACAGTCTCACTTTGCAACCCTGGGACTGGGAAAGACATGAGACATCTTTCTCTCCTGGTGAAAAGACCTCTGACTGTCCCCAGATACTGTTCTTTTCCTGCCTTGCTGTGTGTGTCTGCATGGGTATGAAATGTATGAAGTGACACACTCAAATAGCAAGAAAGAGAAACAGTATAAAATGCTACTTTTGAGTGATTTTTAAGGTGGTTGTTTTGTGGGGCTTTCTAACTAGAAAATTTCTTTTCCCTGTAGTTTGAGTTCAGAGAAATTAATTTTCCTCTGCTTTTTGAAAATTTCAGACGATGTCATATCTGCAGTCACTCTGTGGATTGTTGCCGACTTTGATGTGCCGTCTGGGAGAAAACTGCTTTCCAATGCGCTAGACCACATGGTGAGTACATCCTCCTCAGTGAAAGAAGAGCCAGCGTTCGGGGTCATCCCCTCTGTGCTCAGCATTTAAACGGCTTGGTTAGTGCGCAGCATCAAGGTGACCCAGTCAGAAACTGCCTCTCTAAGCTCCACTCAAAACAGGCAACGGCCCAGAAAAGCTTGCCTGTCTCCAGAGAGCTCAAGTCTGTGTTGGTAACAACAACTAGTTTTTGTCACAAAATTAATTAGTACTTTCTCTCCCAGATTATTTAGGAAAACTTAGTCAATTTATCTTACCAAAACTACTGAAAGTTATATTAACCTTGATTTTTTTTTGAGTAATTGTAAGTCAACTATTAGGAGGATTGGCTTTTGTATTTTGGGCTACTTTTTAAATGAATGTCTATTTCTAAGGTGAAGGCAGGGTATTAATGATTTCACTAGACCCAAGATGAATGATAAATGGGTGTTTTACTGGGAACAACTTACACAGATAATGGTAAAGAACCACTCCAGAAGATGTAGTTCCCACTACACTAAGGGAACATGTATGCCTATATTTTTATATATTTTATTTAGCTTATTACACATATTACTCTCAGTTCCCTTCCCCTCCTCTCCTCCTCCAGCCCCCCATTCCTCCCAACCCCCATCCCACTCCACCTCCCTTCTGCTCCCCAGGGAGGGTAAGGCCTTCCATGAGAGATTTTCAGAGTCTGTCATATCATCCAGGGCAGGGCCTAGGTCCTCCCCCATGTGTCCAGGCTGAGAGAGCATCCCTCTATGAGTCAAAATGTTTTATGACATTTTATATTATCTCATTGTAAGTTTATTGCTATATAGCAAATTATTACAAAACCCAACTTAAAACAGTGATTCATAGCCTGGCATTGGTGGCGCATGCCTTTAATCCCAGCCCTCGGGAGGCAGAGGCAGGCAGATCTCTGTGAGTTCGAGGCCAGCCTGGTCTACAGAGAGAGTTCCAGGACAGTCTCCAAAACAACACAGAGAAACCCTGTCTCAAAAAACCAAAACAAACAAACAAACAAAAAACCAGTGATTCACCTCACCTGTTTCTGTAGTTCAGTGAGTCAAGAGCATCTTAAACTAAAGGTTATGGATTAAGCCACTCAGGAAGATTTGCCTCCAGCTGCACCATCTGAGCAAGAACTACATATGGGTCCTGCTAGCAAATGGACCAAATGTGTCATTCCATTGCCACATAAACTAGTTTTTGTTTGTGTGTGTATTGCTTACAAATGCTCACAACATGGTAACTGGCTGTCCCTAGAATAAGAGATAAAAAGATAAGGACAAAAATTACAATGCAATCATGAAATAGTCTCACAAGTTTCCACACGAGCAAAGCTTGTATGAACTCACAGAGACTTAGGCGATGTTCAGGGCTGGCATGAGTCTACATCGGATCCTCTGTGTGTATATATAAGATTGTTTCAAGCTGAGTGTTTTTATTGATGTGAGTTGCATTGAATCTGTAGATTGTTCTAGTAACGTGGCCGTATTTACTACATTAATCCTACAAATCCATGAGCATAGGAGATCTTTTTATTTTCTAATGTCTTCTTCAAGTTCTTTCTTCAATGTCTTACAGTTTTTAACGTACAAGTTGCTTGGTTAGAGTTACACCAAGATAGTTTATATTATTTGAGTCTATTGTGAAACATATTGTTTCCCTGATTTCTTTCTAGGTCCATTTGTCATTTGTACATAGCAGGGTTACTGATTTTTGTGTATTAACTTTGTATCCAGCTACATTTCTGCAAGTAATTATCAGCTGTAGGAGTGTTCTGGTGGAATTCTTAGACTCTCTTGTGTATATTATCATATCATCTGCAAATAAAGATACCTTCCCTTCCTATTTGTATCCTCCTAATCTCCTTCAGTTTTTCATGGCTAAGTGTTTGTCCCAGCCCTTTTCTGCATTAACCACATGATCATGTGTTTTTGTCTTTCAGTTTGTTTATATGGCAGATTGTGTTTATCAGTTACATATGTTGAACCATCCCTGCACCTCTGGGATGAAGCCTATTTGATCATGGTAGATGAACTTTTAGATGTGTTCTTAAATTTGGTTTGCAAGTATTTTATTGAGAAATTTTAAACACTTTTTATTATATATTTAAGTTAGAAACAAGCTTGCTTCCCATGTCAGTCCCAGCTCCCTCTCCCTCCCCTCCACACCCACTCCCCCCCCCCACCAGGCTCCCCAGCCCCCCACCCAATCCCCATTCCATTGCCCAGGGAGGATAAGGCCTTCCATGGGTGATATCTAGAGTCTATCATTTTGTTCTGGGGGAGGGCCCAGTCCTTCCCCCAAGTGTCCAAATTGAGAGAACATCCCTCATTGTGGGATTGGCACCCAAATTCCATTTGTGTTCCAAGGATAAATACTGATCTACTACCCAAAGCCCCATAGATTGCCTAGATCTCCTCAGTGACACCCACATTCAGGGGGTCTGGGTCAGTCCCATGCTTTCCACACAGCCATCAATCTGGAGTCCAAGCGCTCACCCTTGTTCAGGTCAGCTGTTTCTGTGGGTTAAACCAGCCCAGTCTTAACTCCTTTGCCCATCAGTTCTCTCTTTCTGACACTGGATTGCAGGAGTTCAATTCAGTGTTTGTCTGTGGGTGTCTGCCTCTGCTTTCATCAGTCGCTGGATGAAGGTTCTGTTTCCTGGCAGTGGGATTGTATGCTGGCACTCCCCTGATTCATGTCTAAAATCCATAAATGAGTGAATACATACCATGTTTCTCTTTTTGTGACTGGGTTACCTCACTCAGGATGGTTTCTTCTAGTGCCTTCCATTTGCCTGCAAATTTCAAGATTCCACTGTTTTTTCCACTGAATAGTGCTCCATTGTGTAAATGTACCATATTTTCTCTATCTACTCTTCAGTTGAGGTGGCTTCTAGGTTGCTTCCAGGTTCTGGCTATTACAAATAATGCTACTATGAACGTAGTGGAACAGACATCCATGTTGTATGAATGTGCATCTTTTGGGTATATGCCTAAGAGTGGAATCGCTGGGTCTTGTGGTAGACTGATTCCCATTTTCCTGAAGAATGTGCATACTGATTTCCAAAGGGCTGTACAAGTCGGTACTCCCACCAGCAGTGTAGAGTGTTCCCCTTTCTCTCCATATCCTCTCCAACATAAACTGTCCTTGGAGTTTTTGATTTTAGCCATTCTGACAGGAGTGAGATGGTATGTCAGAGTTGTTTTGATTTGCATTTCCCGGATGGCTAGGGATGTTGAGCACTTTCTCAAGTATCTCTCAGCCATTTTAGTCTCCTCTATTGAGAATTCTCTATTTAGTTCTGTACCCCATTTTTTTGATTGGATCCTTTGGTGTTTTGGAAACTTGCTTCTTGAGTTCTTTGTAAATTTTGGAGGTCAGCCTTCTGTGAGATGTGGGGTTAGTGAATATCTTCTCCCATTCTGTGGGCTGTCTTTTTGTCTTGCTCACTGTGTTCTTTGCCTTACAGAAGCTTCTCAGTTCAGGAGGTCCCATTTATTAATTGTCAGTCTTAGTGTCTGTGCTACTCGAGTTATGTTCAGGAAGCAGTCTCCTGTACCAATTCGTTCAATGGTGCCTCCCACTTTCTCTTCTAAGAGGTTCAGTGTGGCTGGACTTTGATCCATTTGGACTTCAGTTTTGTGCATGGCGATAGACATGGATCTCTCCGCATTCTTCTACATGCCAGCATCCAGTTATTCCAGCACCATTTGTTGAGGATGCTTTATTTTTCCATTGTCTATTTTTAGCTTCTTTGTCGAAAATCAGATGTTCATACCTGTATGGGCTAATATCTGGGTGTTCAATTCGATTCCATTGACCTACCTGTCTATTTTTGTGCCAATACCAAGCTATTTTGAGGACTTCAGCTCTATAACAGAGCTTGAAGTCAGGGATGGCGATGCCTCCAGATGTTGCTTTGTTGAATAAGGTTGTTTTGGCTATCCTGGGTCTTTTGTTTTTCCATACAAAGTTGATTATTGTTCTTTCAAGGTCCGTGAAGAATTGTGCTGAGATTTTAATGGGGATTGTGTTAAATCTGTATATTGCTTTTGGTAAGATTGCCATTTTTACTATGTTGATCCTACCTATCCAAGAGCAAGGTGTCTTCTTTCTTAAGGACTCAAAGTTCTTGCTATACATGTCTTTCATTTGTTTGGTTAGCATTATCCCAAGGTATTTTATGTTGTTTGTGGATATTGTAAAGGGTGATGTCTCTCTGATTTCTTTCTCAGCCCTTTTATCGTTTGTATATAGTAGGGCTACTGATTTTCTTGAGTTGATCTGGTATCCTGCCACTTTGCTGAAAGTATTTATCAGCTGTAGAAGTTCCCTGGTGGAGTTTTTTGGGTCACTTATGTAAACTATCATATCATCTGCAAATAGTGAAAGTTTGACCTCTTCCTTTCCAATTTGTATCCCCTTGATCTCCTTTTGTTGTCTTATTGCTCCAGCTAGAACTTCAAGTACAATGTTGAAGAGATATGGAGAGAGTGGACAGCCTTGTCTTGTTCCTGATCTTAGAGGAATCGCATTGAGTTTCTCTCCATTTAGTTTGATGTTGGCTGTTGGTTTGCTGTATATCGCTTTTATTATGTTTATCCCAGATCTCTCCAAGACCTTTATCATGAAGGGGTGTTGGATTTTGTCAAAAGCTTTTTCAGCATCCAGTGAGATGATCATGTGATTTTTGTTTCTCAACTTGTTTATATGGTGGATTGCATTGATGGATTTTCACATGTTGAACCATCCCTGCATTGCTGGGATAAAACTACTTGATCATGGTGGATGATTTTCTGATGTGTTCTTGGATCCGATGTCATTATTTTATTGAGTTTTTTGCATCAATATTCATGAGTGAAATTGGTCTGAAGTTCTCTTTCTTAGTTATGTCTTTGTGTGGCTTGGGTATCAAGGTTATTGAAGCCTCGTAAAGAGAGTTTGGCAAAGACCCTTCTGCTTTTATTGCATGGAATACATTGAAGAGAAATGATATAAGTTGATCTTTGAATTTCTGGTAGAATTCTGCACTGAGGCCATCTAGACCTGGGCTTTTTTTTTTTTTTTTTGGTTGGGAGACTTTTGATGAATGCTTCTATTTCCGTAGGGGTTATACATCTATTTAAATTGCTTATCTGTTCTTGATTTAATTTTGGCAGGTGATATCTATCCAGAAAATTGTCCATTTCCTTTAAATTTTTGAATTTTGTGGAGTACAGGTTTTCAAAGTATGACCTGATGATTCTCTGGATTTCCTCAGTGTCCATTGTTACGTCCCCCTTTTTCATTTCTAATTTTGTTAATTTGCATGTTCACATTATGCCATTTGGTGAGTTTGGATAAAGGCTTGTCTATCTTGTTGATTTTTCTCAAAGAACTCTTTGTTACATTGATTCTTTGTATCATTTTCCTAGTTTCTACTTTATTGACTTCAGCCCTCAATTTAATTATTTCCTGGCATCTGGTCCTCTGGAGTGAGTTTGCTTCTTTTTGTTCTAGAGCTTTCAGCTGTGCTGTTAATTCTCAGATGTGACTATTCTCCAGTTTCTTCATGTGGGAACTTAGTGCTGTGGACTTTCCTCTTAGCACTGCTTTCAAAGTGTCCCATAAGTTTGGTTATGTTGTGTCTTCATTCTCATTGAATTCTAGGAAGTCTTTAGTTTCTTTTTTTATTTCTTCTTTGACCCAAGAGTGGTACAATTATGCATTATTCAATTTCCATGAGTTTGTAGGATTTCTGCAATTTGTGTTGTTGTTAAATTCTAACTTTAAAGCATGGTGGTCTGATAAGATGCATTGAGTTATTCCAACGTTTTTGTAGCTGCTGAGGTTTCATATGTTGCCAAGTATGTGGTCCACTTTTGAGAAGGTTCCATGTGGTGGTGAGAAGAAGGTATACTATTTTTTATGTGGATGGAATGTTCTATAGATGTCTTTTAATCCCAATTGGGTCATAACTTCTCTTAGTCCCTTTGTTGTCTTTGTTAAGTTTCTGTCTGGTATTCCTGTCTAGTGGTGAGAGTGGGGTGTTGAAATCTCCCACTATAAGTGTTTGAGGTTTTATGTGTGGTTTGAGTTTTATTAATGTTTCTTTTACAAATGTGGATGCCTTTGTATTTGGGGCATAGATGTTCAGGATAGAAACTTCATTTTGGTGGATTTCGCCTGTGATGAATATGAAATGACCTCCTTCATCTCTTTTGATTCATTTCAGTTTAAAGTCTAGTTTGTTAGATATTACGATTGCTACCCCTGCTTGTTTCTTGGGTTCATTTAATTGGAAAATTTTTTCCCAACCCTTAACTCTGAAGTAATGTCTGTCTTTGAAGCTGAGGTGTGTTTCCTGTATGCAGCAGAAGGATGGGTTCTGTCTTCGAATCCATTCTGTTCGCCTGTGCTTTCTTATGGGTGAGTTAAGACCATTAATATTGTGGGATATTAATGACCTTTGATTGTTCATTCTTGTTTGTTTTGGAATGGCTCGTGGTGGTAGAACTGTATGTGGATTTCCACCCCTTTTCTCTTTTGGCTGTTGGTAAAGTGGGATTATCTATTGCCTATGTTTTTCTGGTTGTAATTAACTTCCTTGGATTGGAGTTTTCCTTCCAGAACTTTCTGTAGGGCTGGGTTAGTGGATATGTATTGTTTAAATCTGGTTTTGCCATGGAATACCTTGTTTTCTCCATCTACATTGATTGAAAGCTTTGCTGGGTATAGTAGACTGGGCAGGCATCCATGGTCTCTTAGTGTTGGTATAATATCTATCCAGGACTTTCTGACTTTCAGAGTTTCCGTGGAGAGGTCAGGTGTGATTCTGATAGGTTTGCCTTTATATGTTACTTGGCCTTTTCCTTAGCTGCTCTAAGTATTCCTTCTTTGTTCTGTATGTTTGCCGTCTTGAATATTATGTGGCAAGGGGACTTTTTTGTGGTCCACTCTTTTTGGTGTTCTGTAAGCCTCTTGTACTTTCATTGGCATATCTTTCTTTAGGTTGGGAAGGTTTTCTTCTATGATTTTGTTGAATATGTTTTCTGCCCCTTTGAGGTGGTTTTCTTCACCTTCTTCTATACCTATTATTCTTAGGTTTAGTCTTTTCATGGTGTCCCATATTTCCTGAATGTTTTGTGTTAGGGACTTGTTGGACTTAAGATTTTCTTTGGTTGATGAATCAATTTCTCCTAGTGTCTCTTCAACACCTGAGAGTCTCTCTTCCAAGTCTTGTATTCTGTTGGTTATGTTTGCATCTGTAGTACCTGACCGTTTCCCCAGTTTTTGAATATCCAGCATTCCTTCAGACTGCAGTTTTATCATTATTATTATTATTATTATTATTATTATTATCATCTCCATATCTGCTTTCAACCCCTGCACTGTTTGTATTGTTTCTTGTAATTTTTGCTTTGTGTTTTCCTCCCTTTCTTGCATTTGTTGGATTTTTTGGTTTGTTTTTCCATTTCTTTAAGGGATTTTTCTCATATCCTTTTTGAGGGACTCTATCATTTTCGTGAAGGTGTTTTTAAGGTCATTCCCTTCTTCATCTGCATTGGCGTGTTCAGGTCTTGCGTGTAGACTCTCTAGGCTCTGGTGGTGTCTTATTTGTTTTTCAGTTGCTGAGTGTGTTCTTATAATGCCTCTTTCCCATCACTTCTTTCAGTGGGTGTAGAAAGAGCCTCTTCCTCTCCTGGTGGGTAGGCAACCAGGGTTCCCTTTCGGTGGATGGAAGCAAATCCAATACTCTCTGGCCTCTGCTCTCTGCCCTCTGCCCTGAGTGTGGGCAGAAGTGGGCCAGCTCTCTCTGCAGCTCCTGGTCACTTGGTTGTTGGGGTTGAGTCGGCCTGGCTGTGGTCCCCAGGCCAGGAAATCCGAGTGATGGCGAGTGAGAGAAATTGCCCCTGAATTGCCTGGTATTGCATGTGGAGAAGAATACCAGGAATCTGGGATGCATAGGCTCCCGCTGGGATGGGAGGCTCAGTGGCAGTCTCCAGGCACTGGAACCTTATTGAGAAATTCTGCATCTATGCTCATACATGAAATTGGTTTATAATTTTCCTTGTTGGGACTTAATGTGATTTGGTATCAGGTGACTGCATCCTCATAAAATGAATTGGGCAATGTTTCTCCTGTTTCAGTTTGTCAAATAATTTGAGGACTGTTAGCATTAACTTTTCTTTGAAAGTCTGGTAGAATTCTAGGCTAAAACTGAATGACCCTTGGCTTTTTTTTTACTTTTGATGACTGTTTCTATTTCGCTGGGTAGTATAGGTCTATTTAAATTGTCTATCTAATCTTGATTTAACTTTGATAACTGGTATATGTGGACAAATTTTCCATTTCTTTAGATTTTCCATTTTGATGGAGTACAGATTTTTTAAGTATGTCTTTATGATTCTCTGGATTTCCTTGGTGTCTCTTGTGATGTCCTCTCCATTTCTGATTTTATCAATTTGGATACTCTTGGTCAGCCTTTTAGTTAATTTGGATAAGTATTTATCAATATTAATGATCTTCAAAATAACCAACTCTTCGTCTCATTGATTCTTTGTATTTTTTGTTTATTTCTACTTTAGTGATTTCAGCCCTGAGTTTATTTCTTTGCATCTACTCCTTTCGGGTGTGATTTCTTCTTTTTGTCATAGAGCTTTCAGGTGTGCTGTTAAGTTACTAGTATGATATCTCTCTAATATCTTTATGAAGGCACTTAGTGCTTTGAACTTGCCTTCTAGAACAGCCTTCATTGTGTCTCATGAGTTTGGATATGTTGTTTATTCACTTTCATTCAATTCTAAAAAGTCTTTCATTTCTTTTATTTCTGCCTTGACCTATTTTTCATTCAGTAGAGAGTTATTCAGTCTCCAAGAGTTTATAAGCCTCTTGTTATTTCTGTTGTTAATATCTAGCTTTAATCTATGCTGGCAGGATAGAATTCAGGATATTACTTCAATATCTTTCTTTTATCTATTGAGACCTGTTTTATGTTCAAGTATGTGGGGGAAATTCATGAGGTACAGAGAAGAGGGTATATTCTTTTATGTTTGAGTGAAATGTTCTACAAATATGTTAAGTCTGTTTGGTTTATAACATCTGTTAGTTCCAGTATTTCTGTTTAGTGTTTGTCTGGATGACCTGTATATTGGTGAGAATCTGTACTGAAGTCTCCCACTATCAGTGTGTGAGGGTCGTTATGTGATTTAAGCTGTATTATCATTTCTTTTACAAACACGGATGCCCTTGTGTTTGGGGCACAGATGTCAGGAATTAAAATGTCATCTTGGTAGATGTTTCCTTTGATGAGTATGTAGTGTCCTCCCCCATCCCTTCTGATTAATTTTGGTTTGAAGACTAATTTGTCAGATGTTAAAATGTCTATAGCAGCTTGCTTTTCCTAGATCCATTTGCTTGGATAATTTTTTTCATCCTTTTACCCTGAGGTAATGTCTATGTTTGATGCTAAGGTGTGTTTCTTGGAGGAAGCAGAAGGATGAATCCTGTTTTCACATCCATTCTGTTAGTCTGTGTCCTTTCATTGGGGAATTGAGACCATCGATATTGAGAGATATAAGTGATCAGTCATTGTTAATTTTTGTAATTTTGGTGGTGGTGGTGGTGGTGGTGTGTGTGTGTGCCTTTCCTCTGCTTTCACTGCTGGTCTGGGATTATTTATTCACTGTGTTTTCCTGAGTGTAACCTCTTTACATTGGACTTTTTCCTTCTAGCACCTTCCATACAGCTAGATTTATAGATGGATATTGTTTAAGTTTGGTTTTATCATAGAATGTCTTTTGTTTCTCCATCTATTGTAATTAAAAATCTTGCTGAGTTGAGACCAGGGGACCAGTGGGTCCAGAGGCGAGACCAGGTAAAACAGGCCTTGAATCCAGGCCTGCATTCCAGTGCCTGGGGATTGCCTGGAGACTGCCACAGAGCTTCCTATCCCGGCAGGAGCCAAGCACCCCAGATCCCAGGTCTTCTCTTCCACCAACAAAACCAGGGGACCAGGTGGGAGACTACACACCCCAGATTCCTGGGCTTCTTCTCCACCCACGGGGCCAGAACTAGGATGAGAAATAGAAGAACTACCAGAGTATTGGACTTGCTTGCACCCAGAAAAAGGGAACTCTGGTCCCCTAACCACCAGACCAGTAAGGGGCTCTTTCTGCACCCACTAGAAAAAGAGATGGGATAGAGACAAAACAAAAACACACTCAGCAACAGAAAAACAAGTATGACACCACCAGATTCTAGAGACTCCAAACCAACAAGACTCCAACATTCCAATGCAAATGAAGCAGAAGAGGATGACCTTAAAAACAACTTCATGAAAATGATAGAGGCCTGTTGGGGAAGTCCTGTGCATTTGTCAATAAAGCACTGTCTGGCCAATAGGGAATCTATATAGGTGGGACTAGGAGTCCAGGAGGATTCTGGGAAGGAGAAACACAGGAAAGTCAAGATGTAACGCCATGGGGTAGGAAGCCCGGAACTATTCTCTGGTAAGAGACATACTTAGATTAACAATTATGGGGTAATTACTTAAGTCAGAGCTAGCCAGTAAGAGACAAGTAAGGCCAACAGCTTCATAATTAATATAGTCTCCTGTGTGTTTATTTGGGACTGAAGCGGCTCTAGAGCCAGGCTGGCTGGAAGGCGTTCTCTCAAAGGAAAAGATTTCTCACAAGGAAAAAGCCTCTCTTTACAGAGGCCCTAAAATAGGATATAGGAAAATCCTTCAGAGAAATGGATGAAAAAACAAACCAAAAAATGCAAGAAATTGAAGGAAAAAACAAACCAAAAAAATGCAAGAAATGGAAGCAAAAACAAACCAAAAACTGCAAGAAATTGAAGAAAAAGCAAACCAAAAAATGAAAGAAATGGAAGAAAAAACAAACCAAAAACTGCAAGAAATGGAAGAAAAAACAAACCAAAAAATTCATAAAATGCAACAAATGGATGAAAAGATGAACCAAAAATTGCAAGAAACAATTCAAACAGTGCAAGGGTTGAAAACTGGAATAGAGACAATAAAAAACACAATCTGAAGAAAGGCTGGAAATAGAAAAGCTGGGCAAATGGTCAGGTACTACAGATACAACCATTACCAACAGAATACAAGAGATGGAAGAGAGAATCTCAGTTGTTGAAGATACATTAGGAGAAATGGATTCATCAACCAAAGATATTCTTAAGTTCAACAAATCTCTAACACAAAAGATCCAGGAAATATGGGACACCATGAAAAGAACAAACCTAAGAATAACATGTATAGAAGAAGGTGAAGAAAACCACTTCAAAGAGTCAGAAAACATATTCAACAAAATCATAGAAGAAAACTTTCCCAACCTAAAGAAAGACATGCCAATGAAGATACAAGAAACTTACAGAACTCCAAATAGAGTGGATCACAAAAAAAGTCCCCTTGCCACATAATAATCAAGACCCCAAATATACAGAATAAAGAAAGAATATTAAGAGCAGTTAAGGAGAAAGGCAAAGTAACATATAAAGGCAAATCTGACTTCTCCATGTATACAAATGGACTTTGGGCTCCCATCCAACAATGTGAGATGCACTCTCACCCTGAACTCTTGGGGGAGGGTCTAGGCCCTGCCCTGCATGAAATGACAGACTATGGACACCCCCATGGAGGGCCTCACCCTCCCTGGGGAAATGAGGGGAAAAGGGGGGTGGTTGATGGGTGGGGAGGGAAAGGGAGAGGGACCTGGAATTGACATGTCAAGCAACCTTGTTTCTAATTTAAATTTAAATTTAAAAATAAAAATAAAATCTTGCCGAGTATAGTAGCCTGGGCTGGCTGGCACCTGTGGTCTCTTAACATCTGCAGCACATCTGCCCAGGCCCTTCTGGCTTTTAGGTCCCCATGAGAAGTTTGGTATCATTCTAACTCAATGGTTCTCAACTTTCCTAATGTTGCATCCCTTCAGTACAGTTCCTCATGTTGCAGTGACCCCCAACCATAAAAGTATTTCCATTGCTACTTCATTACTGCAATTTTGCTGCTGTTATGAACCATAATTGACATGTCTGTTAGGAAGGATATCTGTATGTGATCCCTGTGAAAGATGGTTCAACACCCAAAGGGTTCGCAACCTACAGGTTGAGAATCACTCTTCTAATAGATTTGCTTTTATGTGTTATTTGGTGTTTTACCCTTGTAGCTTTTAATATTAAATACAGGCTTCATTTTATATGTTTACTGTTTTGATTGTTATATGTTGTGCACAATTTCTATTCTGGTCCAGTCTTTCAGGTGTTCTGCATACTTTTTGTACCTTGATAGGCACCTTCTCCTCTAGATTAGGGAAATTTTCTTCTGTGCTTTTGTCAATAATATTTCTTTTGCCTTTTCCTGGGTTTCTTCTCCTTCCTCTATTCCTATTATTCTTAGATTTGATCTTTTCATAGTGTCCCACATTTCCTGGATAATTTTGTGCTTGGATTTCTTTTTAGGCTTCACATTTTCTCATTTTCTCTGGCTGGGGTGTCCATTTCTTCTATTGTGTCTTCAATACCTGAGATTCTCTCTTCCGTATCATGTATTTGGTTGGTGAAGCTTGCCTCTGTCGTTCTTGTTCAATTTCCTATTTTTTTTTTCGAGATTTCCCTCAGTTTTGATTTTCTTTATTGATCCTTTTTTACTTTCAGGTTTTGAGCTGTTTTATTCATTTCCTTCCACTATTTGTGTTTTCATGGATTTCTTTAAGGGATTTATTCATTTCGTCTCTGAAGGCCTCTGTAATCTTCACATGGGCTGATCTGGGAAGTTTTTCTTTCTTGTGCCTCATCTGTGTTGCAATTCTCAGGGCCTACTGTGGGAGGATTGCTGAGCTTCATGGATACACAGTGTACTAATTGTTATTGTGCTTTTGTTATTGTCTAGACATCTGTGATTAGAAAGATTGTAATTCTGGGTGCTGGTGCCTGGACTTGTCTTTGTTGGGTGGGTCTTCTCTTCCTTTGTTTCTCTTGCCCTCTCTGGTTCTTAGGAGAGTATGATGGCTGTGTGCTTGGTAGGAAATACTTTGGGAAGCTTATAGGTGTGACCACGTGGGGTTCCAGGTAAAATGTGTTTCTCGATATTAGGAGCTGACACTTAAGAATGGTGATGGGCATTGGGAGGGTCTGGAGGTCCACAGAGTGGGGAAATCGGCGTGTTCCGGCAGGATCTATTTAGTCCCCTGGGAGTGGGGCCAGAACATGAAAAGAGGCCACAGCAGAAGGTCTGCTGTCGAGCTGGGGATGAGACAGGGGACTGGAATCGGGGGCGTGGAGGGAGAGGAGAAAACCTACAGTTAGCCTGCCTGTTGCCCTGGTCAGAGTTTGGCCTGTGGGTCTGAGAGAGTGGCTGTGGGAGGTGGAGACTGGGATGAAGGGGGGACAAAGATCCCTGTGGTCCCCTGGAGATGGGACAAAGGGAGCCTGCAAAGGTGTCTGCTGCAGAGCGAGGCTCAACTGAGGCTGGATTCGGAAGGTCAGAGAGAGAGGTAAAGATCTGCAGTCAGACTTTCTGCTTCCCTGACTGGTGTGAAAAATATAACTTTAATTATCAGAAAATTTAAATGTGTGATCTAGGTGTGACAAAACAGAAAACTCCCTGTCCTGTATCATCATACCTGTGGACAGGCATTTATCTAGAACACAGTTTTTCCAGAAAACAAAATGGGAGGCAATAAACACAAACTTATTCACAAAGCTGCCATTGCCTCAACCTGATGACGTTAAAGGTTTCTCTCTAAGAAGATTGTAACTGATCATGTGGCTATATAAATTATTAGAATTAATTTTTCTGCTTTAATGTGTTGTTATTAGGTCTTTTTATAATTGTAAGAATCATAACAAATAAGAAATTAAAGTATAATGAATATACCATTTATACCAGCATCAAAAATACCAAATCCTAGAAACCAATGTAGCAAAGTTTAATATAAACATTTTAAGGGAAAATACAGGCATCCTATGTGAATGGGAGAATATACTATGGTCATTAATGAATAGGATCAATATTGTGAAGGTGCCGTTTCTCCCATAATTGATAATAGCCTTATTACAATTTCAATAGGGCATCCATATTATCTGAAATTGTCACATTAATAAGCAAAAATTCTAAGAACCAAGAATACTAAAATACTCATAAAACAGAGAAATAGAGAACAATTAGGTTATTACTGTCAAGACCTTTTATAATGCGCACATAATTGAAAACAATTTTTTTCTTAACTCAAGAAGAGGAAAGAGAAAATCAAAAGGAAATAAAGATACTAGAGCCATGCATATATTAGTAGTAGTGGGTTAAAGTTAGCCTGTGAGACAGTGAGAATAGTCTTTATCTCTCCGTGTTTGAGCTCATATGTAAAATCAATTCCAGATGATGGGAAATAGACTTTTACACATAAAACAAAAACAACAAATTCCTGTGAAGATGATCTTTATGACTTCAAAACAATGATTTCTAAAATAGACAATGAGCCTAGTGCCAATCAGTTAAAATATTAATAAATTGAACTAGTGTGAATTCAAATTAAAGCAATTACTTTTTGCCAACTCACAGCATAGAGTACAAGCCACAGCGCAAACAAACATGGTTGCACTGTTTATTGAGTTGAAGCCAAAAAGCACTTGAACTGTGGACATCAAACATGTGTACAAACATTAAAGAGAATCTAATTTTTATAAAGGCTGAAATTAGAGCAAAGAATTTAGGTGGGAAATGCCATTGACATAGACATGAATGCTTAGTACCACTGATGATGAGGGAAAAAAGAAATTAAAACCCTTGTGCAGTATCCTTCCTTACTGCACAGATGATTTAAATTTAAATGACAATGAAAAAGGTTCATGACCCGCCAGGCGTTGGTGGCGCAAGCCTTTAATCCCAGCACTCGGGAGGCAGAGGCAGGCGGATCTCTGTGAGTCGAGGCCAGGCTGGACCAACAGCCTCCAAAACAATACAGAGAAACCCTGTCTCGTAAAACCAAAAAAAAAAAAAAGTTCATGACCTTTGATATAATAAGCACTAATATGTTCACTAATATGTTGCTAGTGGGAGTGGCAACTCATATACATATTTTGTAAATCATTTTGCTATTTCAAAAATTAACGTTCTTTAAAAAATTAAATAAATGAAGATCTGTATATCCTGGTATAGAGTCCTAAAATGGAAGAGGCTCAACTACCCAACAACAGGCTTCATAAAGAGTATACTCATCACATGGAATTCTGTGTGCTACCAAAATAACCACACTGTAACAGTATTTATGACTCTCTCATTCTGTTGACTGGTAAGAAAGCACAGAATTTCACATGCTACGTTAACCCACTTACATGAAATTTGAAGATGATTAAACATTTAGTGTCAGAAATGTAGAGACTAGGAAATGAAGAGACTTACTGGTATAAATTTGGTGTAGAAATGTGGGGACTAAGAAATGAAGAGACTTACTGGTGTAAATTTTGAAGTGCTGCTTTTGGGAACTGGGAGGTGTATGGTGACTGAGAGGAGGTGACTGCCTGAATTACTGGTAATGCTGATTTCTTCATCTACGTCGTTGTTTATGGTAGAATTCGCTGAATTCTAAACTTGCATTCTGTATACTTTATGTATTCTTTTATACACTCACAAAGTGACTAAATATTTTATTACCAAAGAAACTTTATACTAAAGAAGTGGATAGAGTTACTAAATGGTTGTCTCTCTGGCTATTGTGGTGATAATTACTCATCTGGTATTCTCATCATAGAAAGTCCAACAGTAAAAAGAGGTATAAGTAAAGTCAAGAAACTGTAACAGGGTGTCAAGTACTGGTCTTGTATTGTCAATGTGTTTTACAGGAAGAAAGTGTTCACACTCGTTTGGGAATCATCTATAATCCCACATCAAAGATAAATGAAGACAACACAGTCATTTCTAGAGGAATTTTGGCAGCTTTTCTTACACATAAAAACAGCCTTTTGAGAAGATTTCTCAAAGAACTGGCAAAAGAAGAAACAGCTGAAGCAATTTATTCTGGAGATAAAATTAAAACATTCCTTAATATGGTCAGTAAACAATTGTGTGTGAGCGAGCGTGTGCATGCATGCGTGCATGCGTGCATGTGTGTTGCACATTTCAAAAGCGTAATTTATACACTTAAAGTACCAGAATACTGAAAATGTTGGTAAGTATGAGAAGCTGGGTGTAACAGACGGCTGTCCATCAGGGCATGGTGGGAGGTTGCAGCTGAGAAGAAATGGGGGAACTGGGCGTCTGTGGGCTGACAGTGCCTAGGGAGCCTGTCTGCAAGACTGACTAGGTGTGGCCACTGTACACTTACAATTGGAATTTTGTTTTCTAATCGTGCTGTGGCCACAGCTACCATACTGAATGGTGGGATGGAAATTTCTATCATGATAGGAGTGCATGACAATTTGCTCAACCTTCAGACCCTAAGGCCTCCTAGCTAAACACAAATAGA
Source organism: Mesocricetus auratus (assembly GCF_017639785.1). Lineage (NCBI taxonomy): Eukaryota > Metazoa > Chordata > Mammalia > Rodentia > Cricetidae > Mesocricetus > Mesocricetus auratus. The sequence goes on from NW_024429180.1 coordinate 5,155,637, forward strand.
ACCCACCAAGCTGAATCGTATGCATCTTAAAGCCTGGGAAGTACTGATTGGGAGAAGCGTGCCTCAGTATGAAGCTGTGTAACAACCTTTTCTGATTGATTTTCTCTAAGGATTATGCTCAATATTTCATTGTTCAAATGCAGTTATTAAATTGGCCTTCTGTAATTTGTACACTGGGGTAAGATGGAATGTTTCTAATTTAAACACTACTCTTTAAGAGCACCAAATATGAGTTACTGAGTTCAGAATTAATAAATGTTTCATTTCTTTAATGGTAAATTTTAGTGAAACTGATGTTCTCAAACATTATAATGATCTACAAATCTCCCTTAAATGGTCAAATAATGAATAATCTTTAACTATATGTACTTATAACAAGATTTAATGGTTTTGTGAATGATTTGACAAAAGAAATTATTTCTTGAAAATGTTGCTTCAGAAGAAAATATTTTAAATCATAATTTGCATAATTTTATTAATATTAATGTGGGATTTATATACATGAATTATATACTGCTACTTTGTCGTTTTATTCATCTTTAATAGTTTCATCATTTTTAACTTGTTTTTTTCTGTTTTTTTATTTCTCATTTTTTCTTTTTTAACTTGTACCTTAGGAGATGGATAAGAATGCTTTTGAGAAAAAATATAACACCGTTGGAGTAAATATTTTCCAAACCCACCAGTTATTCTGTCGAGATGTGCTTAAATTGCAGCCTGGCCAAATCGGTATTGTCAGCAATGGGAAAGTAAGTAGAAGAAACTTCCTAGGTTTTAGTGGACACTGGCGCTGTGGACAGAGACCCAACAACACGGTGTGACATACACAGTTCATGGGTGGCACTCATGGGATACGTACTAGTCAGAGCTCAGGATAAATAAGACAGGTCAACAGCCCACAACCTCACCCGCAGATGCAATAACGACATCCTTCCCTCCGTTATGGAAAGCATAGTGCTGTCCATGCATCCAGCTTTCTCTTGTTCTAGTGACAAGGTTCTTTGTAACAAACACACCGTTACATGTTTGGGACATCAGTGTTGTGGTGGGGTACAACGCACATTCCCACATCTTTTTCCTCTGTGCCTCTCTGCAGTTTTTATGTCAGATGAAAGCTAGTGTTGCACATTCTGGAGTATGCATGTATAGATTATCAACGTGTTGACGGTCTTTTACAAGTTATAAACTTGTTCAGACCTCCAGACCTCTATGGTTAGCTAGTGGCAAGCTCCATTCTCTGACCGTCAGACAGGCTCTATTTGTGCAAGCAAGGTATCACCACAGCAGGGCTGTGTACATGCGTGTAACAGCGGTGAGTATGAGTCAGCCCCGTGTTCTACAGCAGGGCTGTGGACACGCGTGTAACAGCGGTGCGTGTGTCTGCTCCCTCAGAAAATGCTTGTGGTGCTCGTGGTTGTATAGTGGTGATGGAGTAAACATGTAAAAAGAAAAGTTTCCTGAATGTCTGCTAGAAAATATCCAACGATAAAACAATAAACTAAAAATAAACCTTGTTTTAAGTTCTTAGGACCTTTACATGAAGAGTTCTACGTAGAAGATTTTCTCTTGATTGAAAAGATAACATTTAGTAATTCAGTGGAGAAAATTAAAGACATTGTCGAAAATATGGAAATGAGCTCACAACAGTAAGTATCTAAAGGTACTAAAGTAACTCCTTTGGCTGTTTAGACTAGATACATCATAAAAGCCATGGGATGATAGTCTACCCATGCATTTACTCGCTGTCAGCTGGCACTAAGGGCCAGTGTTTGTTTCCTGGAAGTCGTTCTTTCTCTCTGTTTTGTATTCACCTAGCTGTACCCTCTCCATTCACAGGAGGAGCCATTTCCATAAATATTGTGTGCGTGGGTCCCATGTTCTTTCTTTAAACTTCTGCTTCAGCTGTAAATATCCAGCTTGTGTATTGTGTGAGTGCCTTGCCTTTCCAGAGAAATGTGATTACAGTCTGTGTCCTTTGTAGTCTACTGTGTAAGAGAGGAACTATAGCTAGACATGGAGAGAGGGCCTCTCCAGAGTTGTCAACTGTGACATGAAATAAAAGTTCTCTTCCTAGAAGTCTCACGCTGCTTCTCTGTGTCCCAGCATGAGTGACCTTGTGATGAAAATAGATGCTCTTGTGTCTCCACTGCCTGTACGCTCCCCTCAGTACGTCACGCTCCTCAGAGAGGACCACAGGTAATGCTGCTGCAGCATTTAACTATTCCTACTGGTGAATGATTGCATGCATTCTTCCCCCTTGTCACCCATTATTTCCATTTCTTTTTACAGTACAGCATAGTAAAAACTAAAGGTTCTCTGTTCAGTAAAATTACAATTAGCAACATAAAGAAAAAAATCTACAACATAGCTCAGTAGCAGATGTGTTTGCATCTCATACGTGAGGCTAAGTTTGATCCCAAGTACCACACACACACACAACACATAGCGCATATACATGGCACAACACACACACACCACACAAGCACACATACACATACATCACACACACACATACCACACAGCACAACACATACCACACAAGCAGACAAGCACATACCTCACACACATACCACACAGCACAACACACATGCACACACCACAAATCCAATTGTGCAGCTCAGTGAATAAAAACACATTTAGGATATTTATTTTTCAATATTGTTAGTAGCACATTTCTTTGATTATTATAAACAATACTGTGATATGTGACGTCCTTCTGTGTGCTGCAAGTATGTGTTGCTTTTATTGATTAATGAATAAAGGTGTTTCAGCCGATGGCCAGACAGAATGTAGCTAGGCAGGAAATCCAAACAAAGACGCTGAGAGAAGGAAGGCAGAGTCGGGGAGATGCCGTGTTGCTGCAAAGGAGTAGCATGGTAGAGCATTGCTGGCAAGCCTCAGTCTCGCGGCAATACACAGATTAATGGAAATGGGTTCATTTATGAGAGACAGCTAGCCAGTAATAGGGCTGAGGCATTGGCCAAACAAGTACACTGTAATATTGAGCCTTTAATATTGAGTGTTATTTCGTAAGTGGCTACAGGGACCCAGAGCAGGAGAGAAACTGGTCCAGTGGGGCCACATGAAACAGAGAAAACCTTCCAGCTACAATAGTGTGTATTTTCAGTGTGAGAAAGACCATCTCTGCAAGAGTCCTTCTTACTGTAAGATCTGGAAGATACCTATACTCAACATTATCTGCAACTGCTTTCAAATAGATAGTATTTAACATTAGCTTTTTAATTTGTGGCGGGAGACGTTTATTTGATGCAGTATCTTGTTCGGTAGGAGGGCTGCAAACTTGCAATGTAGCTGAAGCTGGCCTTGAGGTCATGAGCCTCCTTCCTCGTCTTCCTTACTGCGGTGCTGATAGCTGTGCTGCTCCTCACTCAGTTGGGAAGCTGTCTTTAGTCTATGGTGAGGTGCATGTAGTTCAATGATATCTTTGAATGAATACAGTACAGCCTTAAAGAGTTAGCAGTTATCAGAGGAAGTTAAAGCAGCAGGAAACATGTACAGGCAAATCATAACAAATTACCCCATAATGAAGCCATGTGACAACCAGTTTCTACAGGTGCTACAGTATGACAGTGATTTGTAAAATTTCTGAAAGATAACTAACAGCAGCAACAATTAAAGTCATAGAATTAGATCATCTAACTTATAACACTTACTTCTAGTAAAATCATCCAAGACCTGTTGACTCTACTACTCTTACTATAACACAATTAAATTACAGCTGCAAGCAAAGTGAAGTTTCAATCTGTTCTCATGTTTCAAGTAAATAATTGATGAACACCCATTTCCTAACTGCAGAGTCTCCTGCAGCACAGACTGCTGCTCCTGTAGCTCACTGCAGAGTCTCCCTGAAGCACTGATTACTGCTCCTGTAGCTCACTGCAGAGTCTCCTGCAGCACAGACCGCTGCTCCTGTAGCTCACTGCAGAGTCTCCTGCAGCATAGACCGCTGCTCCTGTAGCTCACTGCAGAGTCTCCTGCAGCACAGACTGCTGCTCCTGTAGCTCACTGCAGTCTCCTGCAGCACAGACTGCTTCTCCTGTAGCTGGTCCTTGTGGCTCTTCATTTGTAAGCCTTTCTTCTGTCGAAATGAGCAGTTCTTCCTTCATCTAAGAAAATGTTTCTGTGTGACTAGTGTTAAGCAGTAATTAAGTTAGCGTAGTCTAAACCTTAATAACATACATATTGATCATCTCCCACTAGCCACTTTCCTTCTCCCTTTAGATTAAGTCGTCTCACAGTTTATGACTTAGATCAGCGGGACTGGAAGGGAAAGGATGAGCAGGAAGGAAATAAAGAGAGGAGGATGGGTCCAAATAAATTACCATGCAAAGTATGTGTTTGTTCCTGATTTCCCTGTATTATCTGTTTGTTTTTTATAATACCAAGTAAATACAAGTATAAAGTAGTTAATTCTCAGATCTTGGGAAATACACTCACCTAACACAAAAGCTATCAGAATTTTTGCTGTAGTAGTGTCATTCTTTAATGTATATTTTCATTGCATATTTAGAAAATACTTCATTTTCTCAGATTCTTTATAACTTTACAATGTTGCCTACAAATTTCAAGTTTGCATTTTATTACATAACCAGAATTTCTAAACTTCAAGGGAAAGCAGGCAACTCATACAAATGTACATAGTTCATATCACAATTACAGATGTATTTTATAAACTTGACCTACCATGCTTATCTTACTTTTTGTTGTTCTAGTGTTATAAAGATAAATCCTCCAGAAGATGATCTGTTCTTCGATGTCATTGCGATTGTGGATCCTTTGACAAGAGAAGCTCAGAAGATGGCACAGCTATTGGTTGTAAGATCATATAAACTAGACTAAACGCTCTCACTTTGAAACGTAAATATTCATAACTCTTTTTAAGTGTAATGAAGTGATTGTGTCCATCCCAGATCTTTATATCACCTAACGTTTTACACACACACACACACACACACACACACACACACACACACACACACACACATGAAGTATATACACTTCAGTGTAGGACAGTGTGGTGACATCTTGTTTGTACAAATGAGAGCACCTGAAGACCAGAGAGATGAAGGAGCAAGCCATAGCCACACCTTACCTCTCCAACTTCCCGCCTGAAAAGAGAGCAAGTTCCTGCTTCCTCCTGCCTATAATCCTTTCTCCGCCCAGCCATCTCACTTCCTGTCTCCGCCTAGCCATCTCACTTCCTGTCTCCTCCCAACCATCTCACTTCCTGTCTCCTCCCAGCCATCTCACTTCCTGTCTGCTAGCTAATGGCAAGCTCCACCCTCTGCTCTTCAGGCATGCTTTATTTGTACAAACAGGAAACCACCACATATCCCCTTTTTTGTCTAAAAATAAAAAAATTTATAAAGGATAGTGAGCGGTGCACAAATGTTACAGCAGTGCGTAGGTTGGGTTCTGCTATAGGCCAAGCTGCTGTACCCTACCAAGTCCATATTGTGGCACATGAAGAATGCTTTGATGAATTTCAAACCCTGCCTGTCAGTGTGGCCATGAATTTGAAAGAGAACGGGTGTGTTGTTGTCCATGTAGAGTTAAACAAGAGCTTCCTGTGGCTTGGGCAGGTAAGTCTGTACAACACATCTGAGAGGATGTGGAGATATGTCATAGGTGTCACACGTGTCATACTGCCGTCTATGTCAGGTGCGACAATGGGAGGCACATAATGGATCCTCAGTACCTGAGAGCCGTCATGTTATTTGAAAACCAAACATGGGAATTTTTAACAGGTGCTTGGCAAGATTGTGAACACGAGGATAAAGCTGTTCATGAACTGCAGGAGCAAGCTTTCCGAAGCCCCTTTAGGAAGGTGAGTGGGCGGACTGGCAGACGCACAGAGGACAGGAAGATCTGTTGCGGGCTAGCATTGTGTGTGCCTTCACTGGACACCATAATTGAAATGAAGCTAAAATCACATGACTCCTTAAATCTCTGATCTTACTGCGGAAACTGTGAAATTGTGTTCATATGTGTTTCTAGAAATTTGACTTAGTATTTATTGAGAAGTTATCAAGGGAAAACCCAGTGATTTCAAAAGTTTGGGGCTAACTGCATTGTCAGCACTTTTTCAGACCTGTATTTCAAGATGTTCGTTCTTACGTGATCACATTCACTATTTGGGGGTCTTAAGGTGGCTGAGAGTGTCTGTGGGTACCACAGAGATGCCTGTGTCTATCATTGTGTAAAACAGCTCTTATTCACAGTGACCTTAAATGACACCTAACAACAGAAACACACCCTTTCTCTTTTCCGGATCAGAATCAGTGTCGTTGTGATCACTTCTGTTTCTAGGAATATTCAGCAGCCTCTGGGTCAGAAAGGAGATGCTCCCTAGTGGACTTGCTGAGGCTTACTGGCAGGCTTTTCTCTGTCACAGCTGCAGAACACTAAACATGCATGTACACCCGACAGAAGATGTATAATTCAGCTCACCTCTTTATTGTTTCCAAGAATGTTATGTTTTGTATATTATACACCATTACCTTGAACAGTCACTTTAAAAGGGAATTTTTTAATGCTTGGAAGACAATGAGATGGAAAATGTAGAAAAGTAAAATGAGAATTTAGAATTCACCCATTGGCCCTTTGACTGACACGTTTTTTTATAGCTCATTTACTTTTTAGGGTTTTTTTTTGTATTTAAAATTCATCACATACCTTTCTTAATCTGATCAAAATCATTGACTATGTTATCTATTAATTGAGAGGTGTGCCCCATGGGTACAACATTTCTATTCATAGTATTCAGAGTATCTCTATAAAGATTGAAGAGGAAGAAGAGTATTGAGGACTGGAAAGAGATCTCAGTGTTTCAGAAGGCTTACTCCTCTCAGAGAATCCAAGTTTGTTTCCCAGCAACTTACAACTGCAATCTGATCTTCTGATGTTCTCTTCTGGCCTCTGTGGGCATTAAACCCGTGTGTGTGTGTGTGTGTGTGTGTGTGTGTGTGTGTGTGTGTGTGTGTGTAATTAAAGTAAAATATATAAAATAAAGGTTAGCAATGTTGAGTGTTAGAGGGAAGGACCATGCCTTCTGTAGTAGGAGTAATAACTAAAGGGCTAGCTGTTGTTCCGCATATACAGCAGGGGCCATGTTTTAATCCACTAGTTCAGCGTACTCTTACTCTGTAGCATATGACAATCAGATTCTGAGTCCTTCCCTTTTAGTAAGTATTGTCTCATTTATCTCACAGATGAGCAAAATGGTGAACAAGAGTTTCCTTAGCTACATACTCTGTCCCGTCTTTATGAGCCCCGTCATATTTTATGGGAGGGTGCCCTATTTCTGCTGATTTTTTACACAGATGTTTCCTCCCTGTTGGAATCCCATGCTTCCTTCTTTGCCTGGCATCACTGCTTTGTCGGGGATCCTATTTCTTAGTCTTTACTTTGTGAGCTTCATCTTCAGTCTCTAAAGCTATTAAATTGTGGGGAGAGGGGAACTGGAGAGACACCCAGCAGGTAAAGGTGCCTGCCTCCAAGCCTGGTGACCTGACTTTGATCACCGGGCCCCAATAACAGGAGAAAAGTGACTCCTGCCAAGTGTCCTCTGATGTCTACATGTGCACTGTTATATGTGTGCACAAACATACATGCAGTAAATATAGATAAGTGTTTGAAAACTCTTACAGTTACTCAGCCTGAGGGGCTGGAGAGAAGACTCAGCATCTAAAAGAACTTGAGACTCTCTCAGAGGAATGGAATTTGGGTCCCACAACCCACAAGGGCAGTTCCAGGGAATTGGCACCCTCTCCTGGCCGCCTCGGGCACTGCATGCCTGTGACGCACAAAGGTCGTACACATCATACACATAAAACATAAATCTCTTCTTTAATTGCTCCCTTTCCTGTCTGTGTGCAAGAGCAGTGATCCCAACCTTTTATGTAGTTCATGTTGTGGTGACCCCAACCATAAAATTACTCTCATTGCTACTTTATAACTGTAACTTTGCTGCTGTTATGAATCCTAATGATCTGTGGTGAACTCTGTGAACTGTCTCCTGACCCCCAAAGGGTCACAACCCATTGTCCTAGAATATTGATATTTTTCCTTCCTTCTCTTTCCTCTAAACTTCATCAGAGTGATGATGTGCTCCTTGTATCTCTCCTCCGCTGGGGGGGGGGGGGTCACCTAACCATGTATACTGTGTTTGACACACTGAGTGTTTGTTTTGTGTTTACTTCATGACTGTTCCCTCCCATGTCTTCTTGGGGCTCCTTTCACGTGTGTCCTAGTGAGCCATCAGCATGCTGGCACGTTCTCCTGGAGTCGGGGCGGACCTAAGGACTTTGTTCTCAGAAGCAAACAAAATATGGACAAGCTAATTGAATAACTTCTGCAATTTAGATTAAACGGGCTGGTTTATGTCTTGCTGGCTTTCTCTGTCTGGCTCTTGTCAGTGTCTCAGATGAAGCATGCTTAGAAATGAACACCTTGGTGACAGTCGATGGGAGGCTTTTCAGCCGCACCCTCGTTCCCACAGCACCAAACACCTGGCTGGGCTTCATGGCCCAACTCCGTGCTCCTCCCTTCATCCCCTGGAGCTTGAACCTCCCTCAGAACTCACACTGCCTTTATGTTTAGTTCAAAGTACATCTTTCTAAAGAAAAAAATCAAAATAGCAGTTGAATAGCGAAACTGTAGAACACAATATGAGTTTGAGCTTAACACAATTGTAAAATACATTAGAGAACTGAAACAATCACTCATGTGCTCTTGGTATTGGCTCTCACTGTTCTTAACTAGTGACTAATTTTAGTACGATTATACTGAAGAATGAGGATAAAATACAGTAAAACTGCAGTTGTGCCTAAGGATCTATTAGCAGGTGCATTTGACTCTATCCCGTTGGTTTGGTTTTTTAAAATTGGCATCAGAATTTCCACTTGAATTTTAGTTATTTTCTGGCTTTCATTTCTCTTCTTTGTAGTGGCAGGAGCTAACAAAATGCTAGCGTGTAGGCTGTGAGGAAACGTGAAGGCGTGTAGAAATGCTAGTGTGTAGACTGTGAGGAAACTGAAGGCGTGTAGAAACGCTAGCGTGTAGACTGTGAGGAAACTGAAGGCGTGTAGAAACGCTAGCATGTAGACTGAGGAAACGTGAAGGCGTGTAGAAACGCTAGCGTGTAGACTGAGGAAACGTGAAGGCGTGTAGAAACGCTAGCGTGTAGACTGTGAGGAAACGTGAAGGCGTGTAGAAACGCTAGCATGTAGACTGTGAGGAAACATGAAGGCGTGTAAAAACACTAGCGTGTAGACTGTGAGGAAACTGAAGGCGTGTAGAAACGCTAGCGTGTAGACTGTGAGGCGTGTAGAAACGCTAGCATGTAGACTGAGGAAACGTGAAGGCGTGTAGAAACACTAGCATGTAGACTGTGAAGCGTGTAGAAACGCTAGCATGTAGACTGTGAGGCGTGTAGAAACGCTAGCATGTAGACTGTGAGGAAACGTGAAGGCGTGTAGAAACGCTAGCATGTAGACTGAGGAATTGTGAAGGCGTGTAGAAACGCTAGTGTGTAGACTGTGAGGAATCGTGAAGGCTTGTAGAAATGAGTACAGAACAATGGTTGGGTCACCACAACATTAAAGGTTGGGTCCACTGCTCTAGAACACAGACAGGAAAGGGAGCAATTCAAAAAACTCAGGTATATTTTAAGGGAATTCTGATTATTTTCACTAAGAAGGAAAAATATGTATTACATAATCATATAAATGGTCTCTTGACTCCTGTGGCATACAGTGTGTATTTAACTTTTTGATTTAAGATCGTATAGTCATATTTATTAAGTCATTTGCATTTTTAAACTCTTTGGGGTATAGATAATCACTTTCATTTTAGTCACAATATTTTTATGCTTTATTAACAGCTTTTACCGTTTTGTTCTGGAACCAGAACTGATGTCAGGGGCTAACAATAGTCCTTCTCATGGACCAGTGGCAAAGTTCCTGGATATTCCAGAATCACACCTTCTAACCCTCAACATGATCACCCCAGAAGGATGGTTGGTTGAAACAGTACGGAGCAACTGTGACCTTGATAATATTAACTTAAAAGATGTAAGTTATTATGGGAAGTCATGTAAAGAGAAAGGGGTAGGATTATCAAATCCGTGTCTATTAAAACTGTAGTCAGTGAGCAATCACACATGGAAACTGAATTTTTCATATAGCTCTAGGTCTCAGTGTGGTCTTCTTATGAATTCAGCTCCACATTTCCAGGTTCATAAATTAATGAGGGCCTTTGGGGGTCCAGCCCCAGGGTCCTCTTCATGGTTCAGATCAGCTGCTACAGCAAGTGAAAGCAGCTTGGGTATCTGAGGGCAAACGTGTGCTGTTCTAGTCACGTCTCTGTATTGTTCTGTGTCTACTCTAACCCTCCTGTCCACAATCTAATTCCTCCTAATTTCTTCTCCTCTAACCTAAAAATCCTACTTTTACAGGAGGCTTGGAGCAATAAAAAAAATTACAAGAGTTAACTCTCACCGATCAAAATCACATTCCTAGGGTGAGCAATAAGTAGCTGAGCCATTTACCATGGCATCCAAGGTTTCAAAGTTAAAGGCATACGAGTGTGACCAGAGCCAGGTGGCGCGGTGCCCAGTGGCAAACTTTGAGATTAGGTCTGTTGTCGGCTAGACTTGGCAAGTGAAGAAATGGCATGCTTTTCTTAGGGTGCTTTGTGTAGTAACCTTGTTTGGATACCTGCAGCTCTGACCTTGTGCATAGCTATAAAGTTTTAAACTTATAATCTATTTACAAAAAGCTTTTGGTCTAGTTTGAACTTGCTCTGAGGTAAAAATGAGCTGATAGTGTGTAGTTTGCCTTAGACTGAGGAGAAATTTGTTGTGTTCTGATTTTAGTCTAAGTAAAAGGAACAAAGCAGCTTTTAAGTGCCTCACAGTCCCAATGGGACAAAGATCTAGTTATGAAGCATGTCCTAGTATATATTCTATATATCAAAATCATACAGATTAGTGAAGAGTCATCTTCCTAATCACCCGCAGATGCACGTGTGCCCAGTAGATGGAATGCTTTCATTAGATGAACACACAAGCAGTGGAAATATACCCAAAGCTGTTCTTAGAGAAGTGAAGTGTCACATGAGAGAAATTGCAGATACAGGCAGCCGGTTTCCAGAGTCAGTGGCCCCATAAGCCTTGTTAGGCAGGATTATCTCCATCAGAGTCTGGTGGGTCAGCACCTGAGTCATCAGTCACCATGTGCTGCATACTTCCACGGCCTCTGACAAAAATGCTCTCACATTTTCATTGCCATATACCGCTGTCTCAGAAAGACGGAGATGAAGTGTGGGAAGTTTGGAGATGCACATATGACAGTTGAGATTGATGGTACCGAGTACCTACTTTGCTTGGCAAGAAACTTCTAGAAGTTTCATTCAGGATACATTTTGAGGTACCTGACTCATAGATAACAAAATGAGCATTAATAAAATTAAGATAGAAATCAGGGAACAGAATTTGGTGGCCTATAGGCTAAATGCACCTGCTTGCCATCACTTCCGATGTAGCTTCTGGCTAGTGCATAGTAAGACTACCTTTTCTCACCTCGGTCTCTGTTCATGGGAGGAAAAAGCGTATCAGAGAAAGTATGGAGAGAAAGGTTCAGAGAAGAAATGTGGAAAAGTATAATCCTCGTTGTCTTCATTATCACTGAGATCACTTAACAGGATCTACTGGGGTCTCATAAACAGAATAAACAATGCATATTATTAAGGTAACTTCAAAGATCCCAATGAAAAGTGTACAAAGTTTTCAGTGGGACAATTATTAGCTGAGAAATAAAAGTACTGCCTACTGGTAACAGTCTTGCCATTCTTAGACACTGAGCAGGTCAACCAAGCACTTTGGCAGTGAGCAGCAAATCTCACGATCTTTTCAAAACTATGTAGATGAGCAGCAGCTGTAACTCTACGGTTAGAAAACCAGGTCCTTGTGTCTTCCTAGATGCAGTGAGTAAGATGGCACCTGAGAAACTCTAGCACCAATAACATCGCTTGCCTTCCTGACTCTGTTTCCCATTGTGTAACGGAGTTAGAATTTAAAGGATCTGTAACAATCCCACAGATTTTTCAAGTAATGAGCATAGCCATTTACTGGAGCAGAAAGGAGATTTTGGTGTAGAGAAGAAATACTAAAACGAGCTGAACAAGGGTGCACACTTTCATCTCAGCATTCTGACAACTGTGGAAGGAGGACTAGTTGAAGCTCCCAGCCAGCCTACCAAACAAGAGATTCGGAAGCAACTAGAGTACTTGTGTATAAACATTTACTTCTTAAGAACTGTTGTCGTGTAATTGTAGTGCTTATAAGGACAGAATGAAAACTTTGTTTCCCCTGAGTCCCTCCTCCAGAAACTCTTCATTTAAACGAGTTGTCTATACTTGGTATATGAAGCTCATCCCTAGAATAGCAGCAGTTCACAAATAATTCAGAATCCTAAAGTGGACTGAGCAAATACTATCTGCAAAGAGTTTACCCTCAAAAAAGCACTCGATGTTATCAGGACCTGAAGAAGTGCTATCCACACCATTCTAATCACGCCTGAGGTAGTTACACCAAAGAAAAATAACTATACAAGGTGAAATGTTTCCAGATACTACTGAAAATATCTCTAAGCCTATTACAATAGCATTGAAACCGTCCTAAGTGAAATACTTCAAAGGTGAACATCATCTACTATGTTTTCCTAAGCAAAATTTCCAAACTGCAAAAGTCCTATACCATTTGATTACATTCATATTTTGATTTATGCTGTACATGTGAGAGAAAGAAAGGTCTAGCACTAAAATATAATATTTACAACAGAAGGAACTTTATAAACAGTTGAAATGCCCAAGCCTTTTAAAAATATGTTTATGAATGGCAGACACACTGGCACATACCTAATTGTCTCAGCTACCCGGGAGTCAGAACAGAAGATAATGAGTTTAAAGTCAGGAGAGTGACAAAGCCTGTTCAGAGAGACACTATCCCAAATAGAGACATTGATTCCAAGAAAACCATGTTTCATAAAAATGTGAGCCATGTATGTTTTTTTGAATAAACCCATAAAAATTCAAATGTGCTCATGTTTATAAGAATGTCTCATCTGAGCCTGGCGGTGGTGGCACACGCCTTTAATCCCAGCACTCGGGAAGCAGAGGCAGGCAGATCTCTGTGAGTTCGAGGCTGGGCTGGTCCGACAGCCTCCAAAACAATACAGAGAAATCCTGTCTCATAAAAACCAAAAAAAAAAGTCTCATCTGTATGTGCTCTCTTCTTGCTACTTTGTTGTGCTATGGAAAGGGTAATTTTTAATTTTTTAAATAAATGGCATCTAGCTGTAGTTAAATAATCAACACTATTTTTTTTAATTCCAAAAAAGCCAGTAGGGAATAACATGACTCTCTTGCCCAGTTTGAAATGAATGCTATAGAAGTTGAAAAAATTTTTATGATTACCCCACGTACATGCTGAAGAAACCTTTTAATTTTCTGAGCTGTAGAGCACCTACCCAGACGCACTGCCTTCCTACTTGGTGTCACTGGTTCATACCTCATGAAATTTGGAAAGAACTGGTGTGGGAGAGGAAAAATTAACCATCATCTTTTCTCTCGAAGGAACTGGTGAATGAATGGTTTGCTCGTGTGTTACAGACTTGACATCATAAACCAAAGTGTATTGTTTTATTTCAGGATCACACTTATTCATTACAAAATGTGTGTTCTTGTGATTCTTTATACCCAACCAGTAATGTGTTCCTGCATAGACTGGGGGAGTGTCACACTGTAATGTGTTCCTGCATAGACTGGGGGAGTGTCACACTGTAATGTGTTCCTCTGTAGACTGGGGGAGTATCACACTGTAATGTGTTCCTCCGTAGGCTGGGGGGAGTGTCACACTGTAATGTGTTCCTCCATAGACTGGGGCGAGTGTCACACTGTAATGTGTTCCTCCATAGACTGGGGGAGTGTCACACTGTAATGTGTTCCTGCATAGACTGGGGGAGTGTCACACTGTAATGTGTTCCTGCATAGACTGGGGGAGTGTCACACTGTAATGTGTTCCTGCATAGACTGGGGGAGTGTCACACTGTAATGTGTTCCTGCATAGACTGGGGGAGTGTCACACTGTAATGTGTTCCTCCGTAGGCTGGGGGGACTGTCACAGCCGAGTACGAGCTGGAGCATCTGCTGCTTGAGGGACACTGCTTTGACAGGACAACAGAGCAGCCCCCTCAGGGCCTGCAGTTTACGCTGGGCACAGGAAACAACCCTGCCATAGTTGACACAATAGTGATGGCCAATCTTGTAAGTATTCTGATATTTAACTACCTCTATTTAACATTCTGTAAAATCCCTTACGTTTTCCCAATAGCAAAGATAAAAGAATTGCTGCTCTTAAATTGTTGAGCAGCTAATAGAGACAAAATTGACTCGTTTTAAGATTTATTTTATTTTTATGTATGAGTATGCGTCTATATGAATGCCTGCCGTGTATGGGGGTGCGTAGGCAGCAGAAGATGCTGTCATATCCACGAGAGCTGGGGTTGTAGGCGGTTGTGAGCCGGCCAGCATGTGTGCTGGGAACCAACCTCCAGTCTGTAGCAAGTGTTCTTCACCACTGAGCCATGCAGCCAGGTCCTAAAGTTAAATTAACGACATTAAAAACTGAAAGAATTGAGTCAGGCATGGTGAAATCCTGTCTCAAAACTGGAAAAAATCATACTTTTAGAATATAATTTATAGCTTCTTATAAAATCAACTTCCTTGGAGTTCATTTGTAGAATTTTCTCTTGTTCACACTAAATACTTTCTTGGCTAGTTTATATATAATCTTTAATGAATAATTGCATATTCTTATTCACATAATTGGATTAATATTTAATGAATAATTGCATATTCTTATTCACATAATTGGATTAATATTTAATGAATAATTGTATATTCTTATTCACATAATTGAATAGTTTCCCCTTTTCATCTTCAAAGGGGTATTTTCAATTAAAAGCAAACCCAGGTGCTTGGATACTGAAATTACGTGAAGGGAAATCTGAAGATATTTATGAAATAGTTGGGTGAGTTATCCAAACCACTTTTAAAATTTAATCAGTTTATTTTCCCCTCCTGATCACATTTTCCCCTTCCTCTCTCCCAGTCCCTCTCCAACCCCCCTTTCTTTTTCCTCCTCCTTTCTCTTCAGAAATGCAGAAGCCTCCTGTGTGTGTCAGTCAGCCATGGCATATCAAGGTGCAGTGAGACTGGGCATTGCCTCTCCTATTCAGGCTGGATGAGGCAACCCAGCAGGGGAGAAGGGCCCCACAAGCAGCCACAGGGTCAGCCCCTCCCCCGCTCCCACTGTTAGGAGCCCCACAAGAAGGCCAAGCTACACAAGCATAGCACATGTGCAGAGGGCCAGCCAATCCCATGCAAGCTCTCTGCTTGGCAGTTCAGTCTCTGAGCCCCTATGAGCCCTGGTCAGTGGAGTCTGTGAGTTTCCCTGTGGTGTCCTTGGCGTCTCTGGTTCCCATAATCCTCCCCCACAGGATTCTCTGAGCTCTGCCTAGTGTTTTGCTGTGGTCTCTGCGTCCATCTGCTTCAGTCAGTTACTGGGCATGGTCTTTGGGATGGCAGCTGGGCAATGATGTATGAGTATAGCAGAGTATCATTAGGAGTCAGTTCATTGACTTTTCCAAACCGTTTCTAGAGTTTTACGTATGAGTAATTGTTTAGTGTAACATATCAGATTGTCAACATGACAATTAAAATCCTAAAAACAAATGTTACATTTAGTTGTGTGAAAGATGACAGTGACTTTTCAGGACTTAGCCACCCCACAGGGTTTTACCAACTATCCATGCACAATGGTGAGGTGCTAACACAGGACTGTATCAGGAAATAAGTAAAAACAAACCCATCGATGAAGATAGGAAGGACAGTTTCCAATAACTATTAACAGCACAGCCTTAAGAAATCCTCCATTTGGTGTACTAAGAAGTAAGCCCGACTTTGCCCTGAACCCCAAAATCAAGCCTATACCTGAAGAGCCCTAGTGGCACTAAGCTTTAATCTGTACCCCAAAACTAAGCCTCTAGGCCTTTTGAGGTGGGGGCCCACAACCCCAACACCTAGATCTATCTGGCATACTCAGCATTTATGTCTTCCCACTGTTCAGCCTTCTCAAGTGATTGCTAGTAGTGGGTCAGTCCCTCCAAATTCAGATTCCACTTAGAAAGGGTTGAAGAGCGGTCTCCCAAGAATGGCACAAAGAACCAAACTGAGAACCTGACAGAAAAAGAGCTACTGCATTTCCAGGATTCCTATGATTCCAAAGTAAGAAAACAAGAAACTGCACTATCGAGATACCCACCAGCTGACTTTCTGAGCCCAGGAAGATATGCAAGTGAACTGTTAGATTCTTGTAAAATCTCATGTCTCAGTGGATGCTCTTGTCGACAGAACCACCAAAATATTATTAGCACATTGCCCCTTCAGGTTTTACTCGATGAAAATATACTTGTCTGTTCAGCAGGATCTAGGTGTCAGCCAGAACTATAGCTGCAAGAGAGTCTAGAGAACAGCCACCAAAAGAAAAAAAGAAAAAACGTGTAGTGAGACATTCATGCTATCTCCTCCAAGGCTCAGGTAGCATAGCAGCAGAAGAGGCTGAAAGAATACTAGAGCCAGAAGATAGGGAGGGAGGGAGGGGCAGGCTCTGAGGTGTCGTCTCATGGTGGTACAGTCTGATAGTTGTTTTCTGTTTCTGTGCTAAAACACCACGGCAAAAGCAGCCTATGGGAGGAGGAGTTTGTTTTGGCTTGCAGTTCCAGAAGGATGGAAGTCCGTCCGTCGTGGTGGAGGGCGTGGCGGCTCCCAGTGGCAGGCACAGCTACTGGAGCAGAGAGCTGGGAGCTCATCTCCTCAGCCTCAGACACAGAGCAGAAAGACCCAGCTGGGAGTGGCACGAGGTTTCAAACTCCCAGAGACTGCACCGCGATAGACTTCCTCAAGCAAGGCCACACCTCTTACTGCATCCACTCCCAAACTGCACTGCCCGCTGGGGACCGAGTGCTGAGACACTGAGCCTAGGGGGAACCCCCTTTGTTCAAATATAGCTACCGCAATCGTGACCTCTCGGCAACAGCGGATCTACCAAAGAATGAGTTACCCACAGCTGGGCACGGGTGGAACCTTCCCCCACACTGCTGGATTACTTTCTACTGACTGTAAGGAAGTGGGGGCCTTTGCCTTCAGTTGTTTGCTTGTAGATGATGACATGAGGTGCCAGTGGTTAGTCCTAATCCAGGAGTCTCACAGATGGCCCTGGTTAAATTAAGTGGGTCATGCAATGAAACCCAAATTCATGCATCTGGGAAAGGGACAGGTGTAGGAGAGGACATATTGTTACAAGTGGGAGGGAGATGGGGCTGTAATCAGAATATGCTGCGTACGCATATGAAATTGTCAAAGAAATAGCTTGTTTCTTTGGAAAAGATGTCCAGCTTTCTGATTCCTGCAGCATCTGCTGGATTCTCATGATATATACATTTCCGCATTTTCATAAACACCAGCAGTGTGCTACCCCTTCTCCCTTGCCTGAAAGTTTCCAGTGTCTTGTATAAATTACAGCCAGGAATTGAATCTAATGTTACAATGTTACAGCTTTCTTAAGACTAGTTGACACCTGAGAGAAAGGCTTCCTCCTTTCCTCTGAAGGCAGCCATTGGGTGAGCCAATGTAGGTGCCCACAGATACATCAGGGCCTGGGGAGGGTGGGTGCCTACAAATATATCAGGAGCCAGGGAGGATGGGTGTTCACAGATACATCAGAGGCTGAGGAGGATGGGTGTTCACAGATACATCAGAGGCTGAGGAGGATGGGTGTTCACAGATACATCAGGACCTGGGGAGGATGGGTGTTCACAGATACATCAGGGCCTGGGGAGGGTGGGTGCCTACAAATATATCAGGAGCCAGGGAGGATGGGTGTTCACAGATACATCAGAGGCTGAGGAGGATGGGTGTTCACAGATACATCAGGACCTGGGGAGGATGGGTGTTCACAGATACATCAGAGGCTGAGGAGGATGGGTGTTCACAGATACATCAGGACCTGGGGAGGATGGGTGTTCACAGATACATCAGGGCCTGGGGAGGATGGGTGCCTACAAATATATCAGGAGCCAGGGAGGATGGGTGTTCACAGATACATCAGGGGCTGGGGAGGATGGGTGTTCTCAGATACATCAGGGCCTGGGGAGGATGGGTGTTCACAGATACATCAGGGCCTGGGGAGGATGGGTGCCCACAGATACATCAGGGGCTGGGGAGGATGGGTGTTCTCAGATACATCAGGGCCTGGGGAGGATGGGTGTTCACAGATACATCAGGGCCTGGGGAGGATGGGTGTTCTCAGATACATCAGGGGCTGGGGAGGATGGGTGCCCACAGATACATCAGGGGCTGGGGAGGATGGGTGTTCTCAGATACATCAGGGCCTGGGGAGGATGGGTGCCCACAGATACATCAGGGCCTGGGGAGGATGCAGCAGGCGGCTGTCTACACTGCACAGAGCTCCCTGCCCCGCCAGGCCTGATAAACCAAGGCCAACCAAGGTTATGTCATATGCAGGATTCGTGTCCTCCATGGTAACTGCTAACGCCCAGTTCCTACGCATGCAATTTTCAACAAGTCTGCCCATCATAACCTGCTAAGTTTCCCCGAAGCCTTCAGTCTGTTGCTAAGGAGAGAGCTGGACACCACTGTGGGGTTTTGAGAGTCTTAAATTTTTGCTGGGTTGGTGAAGATTCCATATACAGATTCTTGGAAGTTATGCCCATTGAGCCATTCCATAAAGCTATCAGAAGAAGCCTGACACACCCAATGGATCACTACACCAGTCCACAGACTCAGAGAGATGCACAGGCTGAAGTCTGCTGACCACAAGAGCTGCAGCTTGGTTAAAGGGATTAAGTTACCAACGCCTGTGAGCAGTGCTGGCTGGAGTGTCTAAATGTTATATTAAAGTGTGGCATTTGAGTTGTGCACATTGGAAACTTTTGGTTTCCTACTGAACAACTGCTGGACAGGAGCCTGCTCTCCGCTGTGGTTTCAGCCACCCACCCTTCAGCGGGGAACCTGAAGTCAGAGGGAATCAAAGGTCCGTGCTGGTCATCATCATGCCAGGGTCCCCATGTGCTCCTGCTAGAAAAACATAAAGATACATCCCAAAATATAATAAAATGACAAGGCAGCTATTATCACGACCTCCAATCTCTTCCTCTCTGGCAAACTTTAATGTCATTATATAAGTAGTTTTCACGACAGACTCCTGAGTACATAGAGAGCTATCATACGTAAGTTCAGTTACCATGATTGTTTAACGACTTTGAAATTTAAGCAGTGAACTACATTATGTGTGGTGAAAACTAGGATCCAAGTGGTACAAGTAGACACACTTTGTGTTTTACTGAGTGTAGTCACACCTTTCGGGTCCAGGTATGTGAAAATGTTGGTGAGATGAGACAGTTTCAACAGCAGGGTTCCTCTAAGACTGAAAACATTCACGCCCAGAAATGGCCTCTCATTTTACTCTGTGCAGTGTGTCAGCTAAGAGGTCTGAGTGTTGCCAAAGCCTTGTCATATGACAGGGAGAGTAAGAAGTGCCTCTAGATCATTTTAATATGTATTGAAATAACCTTTGTCAAATATTTCAGTATAATATTTTAGTATATGTAAGTTGACTGTGTTATACAAAAAAATTTATTGTAAAGGGATTATTTATATCATCAAAATTATAGTCTATTGTTGGACAACTTATGGCATTTGTGTTCTTCTCTGTTAGGCATGAGGGAACGGACGCAGAGACCGATGGGGGAGACGTCATCGTTGTATTGAACACTTTCAAGAGTAAGATCCTGAAAGTTGAGGTATGAGCGGCCGCAGCTCTTCAGGCCTTTAATAAGACCTTTTGTCTCCTTCATTCTCTTCAGTGGCAACTAAAAATTTGTTCTCTAAAATTTGGCTTTGTAACTGAGTGAAAAGAAGGAAAATTTAAGGTTTTGAAAGTAAATCCTAAAGACAGAAGGAATGTTTGTTTTGTTTGTTTGCTTGTTTTTAGATTTTGTTATATTAGAATACTTACTGTAACTGTAACTGGACATGCTGTACACCCGGCTCTGGAGACGAGTCTAGACACAGGTTGGAGCTTAGTCCTGCGTAGAGAGAGATGGAGAACAGGTGTTTGCTTGTTGATCTTGGACAGGGTCTCATTAGGTAGCCCTGGCTGCTCCAGAACTTGCTGTATGGACAAGCTGCCCTCAAACTCAGAGATCCTCCTGCTGTCTCCTGAGTCCTTTCTCTGTCCCTTCTCTCTTCCTCCCTCAGCGCCTCACAGCCTTTTTATGTCTTGTTTTCTGTTAGAAAGCAAATTTCAACACAACTTTTAAAGATTCGTTATTTTTAATATGTAACGCCTGTTTGGTGATGGGGCGTGTGTGTGTGAGTGTGTGTGTGTGTGTGTGTGTGTGTGTGTGTGTGTGTGTGTGTGTGCGTGTGCATGCAGAGGTTTGGGCTCACACCCCTGCAGTTAGAGACAGCTGCACCTTCTCCTTCTCTTGTCCATCCCCTCTTCTGAGAAGCTGCCAGGGTTTTCTATTTTCAACTCTGACAGCATTATCCTTGTGTTTTCAAAGAGGAGGGGGAGGGAGGAGTGCAGGGCAGGAAGGAAGGAAAAAAGAAAGGGAATTTCTAAACAACGCCAGGCCTAGTTCCTCTTTTGAATGAAGCCTCCCTATTAAAACTAGTAAATCTGTCTAAGAAAAGTGAAGAACCGACCATAACAAAACAGAAAGGAAAGCATGGAGGGAGATGAAGTGTGACAAGGAACGCCACATATCCTGGAACACTTGGGCTGTCATACTAACCTAATTCACATGTCATTAATACAAATTAAAGCTCCAAAACTACGTAAAATAGTCATTTCTTTAAGACAGTTTCATCAACATAAGGATGAAACATAATGAATTATCTCTCATCAACCCAAAATTGTGTCGCAAAGTATTCCAGGAAATTCTTTGAATTGACACTAAACTAGTTCCTGATAGGTATGATAAGCAGATATCATGCCTATCAGGATAAGCAGGAGTATCAGTACATCTCTGGAATAAGATTACAGTAAACTGTAAATCACATTTTTCATGGTTAGAAGCCAGGATGTGATAAAGATAAATACACAAAACCAGCAGAAGCAAAGAAACAAAAATCAGTCACATTCAGATCAGATTCTAGACATGAGAGTTCTTGATGAAGACTCTAAAATAATTGCGTTTAAATAAATAAGCCCTCTTGAAAATAGAGCCCTGGTTTAAAGTGCATAGTAGCTGGGTGGTGGTGGTGAGTGCCTTTAATCCTAGCACTCAGGAACAGAGGCAGGAGGGTCTCCGAGTCTGAGGCCACAGGGCAGCCAGGGCTACACAGAGAAACACTGTCTTGAAAAACAAAAGAAAAAAAGTGCGTAGCAGATTTGGGTGTGTATGTAACAGTAGGGTTTGTTTTTATTTTTAAGAAGAACCTTTGAAGCTGAGCAGTACCAAGACTAAATTCAGTAGCTGGGGGGAGAGACGCTCAGGAGTTCAGGGCACCGGTTGCCCCTGCAGAAAGTGGGGCTCTGTGTCCAACACCACATTAGTTGGTCTCACAACCACCTGAAGTGCGGTTCCAAGGGATCCAGTGCCTTGGCCTTTGGGGCACCTACCAGCATGTGGCATACATCTAAAGTCATGCAGACAGATGCACACGCTGGACACACACACACACACACACACACACACACACACACAACGTTTATAAAAACAACAGAATTAATTTAGTGGCTGGCTTTACTTGTGGAAAGAATTAGCAAAATGCAAGACAGATAATTATGTTTTACAGACCTGGGGAGATATTACTTGTGTCTGCAAATACCAAAATGTGGGCTGGGGCATAGACGGAAGGAGGAGGTATTATATCAGTCCTCTCCTCAACAATGTGTGGGAGAGACTGACACAGAGTTGGAGCAGAGTTTAAATGTAGTCACAGAAGAGCTGAAGAGCAGACATCACCACTGGAACCTCCACAGGAAAAGGAAGAGGGACTGTCATTATTAAGATTGAAAAGGGCCTAAATTATGTGAATGAGAAATAATTCTCAAGTAATGTCTTACGCTGGTAAAATCTCAAACCAAAGGGGAAGCACATTATTTGTCAGCATATTAAGCACCAAAATATTTTTCTGAAATTGTGTTTCTGTAGAACTGATAGTACAAAGAGTATAAGATTTAATCTATAACATGACACTAATCTATACCCTGGATTTGTTAACCATAACTGCCTTCTTACATTTCTAAAGTTTTCTTGCCTTATATGGCATACTGCATAACTAATCAGTTAAATTCTCTTTGCCACCTCATCCAGGTAAAGAAAAAATCAGGTAAAATTATGGAAGACATCCTTGTGGATAAACATGAAAATAAAGGCATGTGGGAGTCAATTAAAAGGTAATTATGAGTAATTATTTTAATGAGGTAGCTGTATTGATCAAGAGAAAACCCTGCAGGGTGACAAAGATGTAAGCAAATAAGACACAGACATAAAAGATGATATAAAATCCTGGAGCTGGCAGGAGAGGCTGATGGGGAGAGGAAGGAAAGAGGGGTGGGGGACAGTCAGAGCCGGCATTGCACACGTCAAGGACAGTCAGAGCCGGCATTGCACACGTCAAGGACAGTCAGAGCCGGCATTGCACACGTGAAGTTGACATGGAATTAATGTAAGTTTTTAAAAGGACACAGAGCTATAAAATGCCATTCAAACCAAAGTGTGGGAGTTTGTATCTGGCTGGGGGACCCCGGGAAAGACTTTGTGGAGAGTGGCCAGGATTGTTTCTCCAGGAAAGATGGTGTTCAAAGTTGTAGTGAAGGCAGCTGGTTACATGAAGAGACACAGGTGTGTTCCTCAAAGAGAGCAAGGTAGTCCAGCATGGCTGTGACATTGAAGATCTCAAGGCGTTGGTGAGTCATGCTGTTAATTTTTAAAGCACACTAGGACTTGGAGTACAGTTCAGTAGTAGGGTGTATTCCTAGCGTGTGTGAAGCACTGGATTCCATCCCCGGAACCACATTAAGGGGGTGAAAGGGAAGGTTTGGTTCATATATGTATAATCCACTAATGCAAGGCTATACATGGCTCTGGGCATTTGAGTGGCATGATCCACAAACTGTCTTCATCTCCTAAGTCTACTATGTCTTTGCCTTCTATCTTTCCAGGGAGATTTTTAAAAATAAAGGTTAACTGTCTAACAGATAGAAATGACCTCTTTCCATATAATACCAACAAAAGTTCCATAGCTGATCCAGGTCACACCATCACAGATTCCCCAAACTGAACCGAGCACTGTGTCTGTCCACAGTTGGGTAATGTGCTACCTCCTGTGAAGCCTGGGAAAGGTCTGCTCCATGTAGACCTCATAGAAGGGAAATGGGGGAAGAGTCGTTCCCCTAAACCACTTACTTATAACTGGAGGAAGGGGGAGCAGACACAGTTGTTTGCTGTAGACTGGTTTCATAGAGAATTCTGAAAGGCTGCTTTCAGGGTGTGGGTATATTCTAGTTTCATTCTGTTTCTGTGAAAACATCATAACCAAAGACTTCAGGAAGGAAAGGGTTTGCAGCCCATCTTTGGAGGAAGTTGGGGCAGGAACTCAGGCAGGAATTTGAAGCTGAGACCATGGGGGAGTGCAGCTTTCTGGTTTGCCCAGGTCCCTGCTTAGCTGGGTAGCAGGACCACCTTGCAGGGGCTAATGAGCCCACAGTGGGCTGGGCCTTTTACTTAACCAAGAGCCAAGACTGTCCCCATCGACACGCCCACAGGCCTGATCTGGGCAGTCGTGACAAGGTGACAGTTAACGCTAACTAGAAGACAACTTTGAGTTTATGAGAGTAAGCAAATGGTCATCTTGATCAAAGGCAAGAAAAGGAACGTTAAGCCAAATCGATTGAGCAGTCTAAATAGATTTTGTTGTTTACAGTCAAAAGCACTGCCATCCTTTTGGACTTGGCCCAGTTTACACCTCGTCTACAGCCTATCTGTGTTTGTTAATATAAAATAAAATTTAAAAAAAACTGAAAACACTGGCGTCATAATAACTTGTCCTTGCCAGAATATTTTCAAAGTTAACTTTATTATCTTGTATGTGTGGGTGCTTTGCCTCGGGATGTATCTGGGCACTGTGTGTGTGCCTGCAGAGGTCAGAGGAGAGCGGGCGCCCTGGAAATGGAGTTAGAGTATCATGACTTGCCGTGGGAAGCCTGGAACTGCGATGGCTGTAAGAGCAGCCGTTCTCTCAAGGCTGACGTCTCGCTAGCCCACAGAGTGGTTCCATAACAGTTATAAGTAGCTTTCCAATGCTAGTCACTAAACAGCAAGCTCATATAAAACCTGGGTTCTAATTAAGTAAAAAATTACTCAGCACCAATTATGTATATTAAGAATATCCCAAATTAATTTGGTCCCTCTGAGTTTTTTTTAAATATTTTTTGTTTACTTATCTGTTTAATTGTTTCCTTTTTGTTTTTCTTTTATTGAGAATATTTTTTCTCATATTCTCATTACAGTTTCCCTTCCCTATAGTCCCTCCAGTTTCTCCACACTGCCTCTCCAATCTGAATCCAATCCCTCTCTGTCTCTCATTAGAAAAAAACATATTAACAAAATAAAATAAGGTAAAACAAGACTAACACAGCGTGCTGGTTGGTTATGAGTCATCAGAGAGGAAGGAGCCTCAGTTGAGGAAATGCCTCCATGAAATCCAACTGTAAGGCAATTTTCATGATCAGTGATCAATGGGTGGAGCCATTCCTGGGCTGGTGGTCCTGAGTTCTATAAGAAAACAGGCTGAGCGAGCCAGTCAGCAGCTCCCTCCATGGCCTCTATGTCAGCTCCCGCCCTAGGGTCCTGCCCTGCTTGGGTTCCTGCCCTCAATTCCTCAGTTGAACAGTGATGTGGAAGTGTCAGTCTCAAATAAACTCTTTCCTCCCCAACTTGCCTTTCAGTCACGGTATTTTTTTGCTAACTAAAGCACATAGGAATTGAACAAAACAACACTCAGGGATCCCCACAAAACACGACACTGGAAGTCGTAACAGACACACAGAGGCCCTGGTGCTGGCCCCTGCAGTCCCCGTGCTTACTGCCTCAGTCTGAGAGTTCTCGAGAGTTTTGCTTGGGTTTATTTGGAGGGCCTTGTTTTCCTAGTGTCCTCCATCTCCTCGGGCTCTTATACTCTTTTTGTTGTTTTCTTTTGAGACAAGTTCTCTCACTCACTCTCTCTAACTCACTCACTGTGTAGCAGAGGGTGGCCTTTGAACTCGGGGCAATATCCCAGCCTTGAATTCCTAGGCAGTCACTTTTTAGGTGTGTGTGCGTGCGTGCGTGCGTGCGTGCATGTGTGTGTGTATTGTGTTCGTGTATGTGTGTGTGCACATGTGTGTATGTGTGTGTGTGTGTGCGTATGTGTATGTATATTGTGTGCATGTGCGCATGTGTGTATGTGTGTGCATGGGCGCGTGTGTGCATGTGTGTGTATGTGTATGTGTGTGTATGTGTATGTGTGTGTAGGTGTGCATGCCACAGGTATGCAGGTGTCATCAAAGGGCAGAAGGGAAGTTGCAATCCACGGTTGTGAATTGCCCGTTGTGGGTGCTGGAGACGGAACTGGAGTCCTCTAGAAAAGAAGGAATCTCTTGACCACTTGGACGTCTCCCCAGCCCACAGAGCAGTAGCGTTTGCTGTGACGTGTCTGATGTCAGACAAGCATCCGTCAATAGCAAGTGTCTTCCTCTATGGCTGTCCCCCTTGTGAACCTGGAGCTCACCGTTTGCTGGACTTGCTAAGTCTCTGTCCTTCCAGCACTGGAATCACAGGTGCACACTAGCAAACCCATTGTTTCATGGTGAGGGGATTCAAGCTCCGGCCCTCCCATAGCAGAGCAAATGTTTTGTTCATTGGGTCATCCTCCCAGCTGTTAAAAATAACACTTATGGTAGAGTACCTCATTATCAATATGCACATTCCTGCCCTAACCCAATAAATCATTGCTGTTCCATTACTAACGCTCTGGCTTAATGAATTCTGTTTCTTTCCTCATTGTCAGCCTATGTAAGTTCCAATAGACTAGACATGAACACAGTAGGCTACACTTCACTCTTGGTTCTCAGAAGAACTCTTGCAATTCACAAAAATTCAAGGTTGCTGCCACATTAATATGGAAAAATTTTAATTATGTTCCATGTCCAAAGAAAAGCTTTTATAACCTCAAACAATACCATCATATTTAATATAAATAGCTCACAATTGTCATGATGAATGCTCATTTAATATAATAGTTGTTATTTGTGCACATTATTTTGATGTATATTAACTAAGACTCCACTGTCCTGTGCTTTTATTACAAGCTTCGCAAAAAGCCTCCATAAGGATGACAAAAAGGAAAATGACATCCTAAACATCTTTTCGGTTGCTTCTGGCCATTTGTATGAGCGTTTTCTACGGTGAGTGAGTATTTTCTAGTATTTCCAGAAAGTTACATACTTACACGGTGCAGGGTTCAACAAAAAGAAAGAGTGACCTACAAAAAAGAAAAGAACTTCTTTTCCTGCTACTCCCTTGACACTTACCTTTCTGCCACACCAGATCCAATAGTAGTATTTGTATGCACCACCAAAGACTGTTAGGGGCAAATGTGTTGTTAATGTAAGTTCTTTCTTACACTTAATATTAGAATATTAAAAAGTCATACACTACTGTGCATCTTACTTTTTATGTATAATTTTTAAACACATTTAAATTTCATTAGTTTGGTTTGATTTAGAATGTCTTTAAGGTTAGAAAACACATTCTATGCAACAAGATGATAAATAAGGGGAAATGTGTGTAGTGAAATATTCCTTTCCTCATGAAGGCGTACCATACTCAGAGAAGGACGTTAGTGGGGAAGCAGATAGCAAAGGGTGTTTGTAGGAGTTTGAGGACAGATCACAAGGAGTGCCTCAGACTATTTCCGTTTTGGCGCTGGCACATGTGAGAGTCCTCTCAGGCAGCGTGCGTCTCCTCCAGTGAGAGACCTAGACCAGAGCTATCCTGTGGGGGTTTGGGGTGCACAGGGCACCTCTTTGTGGGTTTATACTGAAGGCCTTGTATTTACCACACAGTCACAGGGCCAGAGCAGACGCGCGTTCAGCAGCAGCACCACTCACCCTGGCTGCTTGATAGCATTTTTACATCCTATACATTTCATATCTTAACAGCCTTCATGTTTGAAAACATTTCCATTTGATATACATAAATTTATGAAGAAAAACTTAGTTCATACTTTTAAATACTTAAAAGCCTTTGAAAAAGGATGTCATCTTGCATTTGGTTTTGTGTCCTTACACACAGGATTATGATGCTTTCTGTCCTGAGGCACACCAAAACACCAGTGAAGTTCTGGTTTCTGAAGAATTACCTCTCGCCAACATTTAAAGTAAGCATGTTGCTATTTTACTGTGTGGCTAAATTTGATACTAACTTCTTTGTTGTCATTGTAAGTGCTTAAAACATACCTTTTACAAAATCGGCTTTCTAAAATGTATATTTACCCAAATTATATTCACTATTCTTAACCAGTTTATAAAAATTCTGTGTAATTTTTTAAAGAAGAATTTAAAGAAAATAATACCAGAAGGGTGAACCAGAAAAACTAATAGCTTTATATAATTTAATATTTATATTAATATTTATAATATTTATATAATTTAAATTTGATGAAAATATGTGCATTTTTCAATTAAGAAATCTTGGCCGGGTGTTGGTGGCGCACGCCTTTAATCCCAGCACTCGGGAGGCAGAGGCAGGCGGATTCTCTGTGAGTTCGAGGCCAGCCTGGTCTACAGAGCGAGTTCCAAGACAGCCTCCAAAACTACACAGAGAAACCCTGTCTCGAAAAACCAAAAAAAAAAAAAAAAAAGAAATCTTAATTGTCACATTTTTCATAAGGATTGAAGCATTAGTATTTCCAAGAAAATATGAGATTCCCTTAGATTTCAAACGTCCTGCCTCCAGGCTCCTGTGTAGCTCCTGCCCTGCATCCCCTCAGTGAGGGACCCTGATCTGGGTGTGTGAGGTGAAAATGAGCCCTTTCCTCTCCAACTTGCTGTGGCTGTGGTGATCATCACAGCAGTAGAAAGAACTAGAGCCCTGCCTGTCCGTGTGTGGGGACACTTTGCCACAGAGGCTCCAAGGAGAGAGCTCCGTGTGTGTGTGCGACGCACGGGCTGCTGTGGGTGTGCGCCATGGGGTCCAGGGCAGTTGTCCCGCAGCGTAAGGTGACCAGCACCGGTGACCGCCGCTCCTCACTCCTGCTGCCCAGTTTCTCCGCATTCTCAGTAGGAAAGCAATCAGACGTCACGGAACCCAGACAGCGCCTCAGGGAGCATCTTTTCCTAAACCAACAATAAGGAGAGAAATAGGAAGTGGCTAACCATGCTTTTGTTCCTTCGTGTCTCCAAGTATTGCTTTCCAGTATCATCTGGCAATTCTTCATAATCCCACTGGAAAGAAAACCGAGACACCGTGTGGGAGTTCAAATGGGACTGGCCCCCACCGGCTCATGTGTTGGAGCACTTGTTTTGCAGTTGGTGGAACTGTTTGAGAAGGATTAGGAGGTGTGTCCTGGGCTCAGGCTGGGTGGCCCCAATAGCCGCCCATCATCCCTGGTATGTGGCTGGGTACGTGACCTTTCTGCTGTTCCTGCTTCAAATGCATCCCTTCTGCCGTCGCGGGCTCTAACCCTGTGGAACCACAAGCCCAGTTAAACCTCTTCAAGTCTCTTGGGTGGGTATAGTGTCGCTGCCCATAAGGAGTGACTAATTCACACCTGGACCCACACCTTTACAAAGGGTTAGTCAGTGACTGGGGGACCTACACCACTCATGGAAGCTGTTTTGCTCACAGCTTATCACCACAAAAAGGTGCAAGCACAATCAGCAAAAGACAAGGAGCAGAGGATTCCGGCAGGGAAAAGAAATGAGCAGTTGCCAGCTGTCTTTCCTCAGACAGCGCTTGCTCCTCCAGACAGCAGTGGACTCATAGAGCACTGCGTTCAAGGATGTCCACCCGCATTTCGGTACCCAGCATTTTCATTAGGGTGGGTCAACCACGTAGCCCCACCTGCCCGCCTGCCCACCTGAGCTGAACATCTACCTCCTGCAGAGCTTGGGCTGATGACTGAGGCTCAAAATGCTCACCGTAAACTGTCAGTGTCGACTATGTGGTGTGACTCAGAGTCCCCTGGGAAACAAGCGCATTCCGATGGGAAGAACTTCCAGGCGTGGAGGTCACCTCAGAAGAGCCACACCAGACGCTATGTTTTTCTTTATGCATGACACAGACAGTCCAGCACAGGCCTGGCTAGAACAGCCGACTATGAACGCCTGAGGAGGAAACCCAAGCACTGCTTCCTCAGGCCAGCCTGTCTCTCGCCATCCGCATTCCTGTGTGCGTTTGGCAATAGAAAATACAAAGTGAAATGATCGCACAATGATAGACAAAATCTTCAACTGTTTTTTATTACTTTTTAACTATGTCCTACTAGGCAAATGCTGCATGGGGATGGGAAGTATATAAACCAAGACAATACAACGTAAAGATGGTCTTAGCAGATTGTCTTTACTAACTGGACAAAGAGTTCTCTGGATAAAAAGCCTGCAGCATTTCATGGAAAAAAGTAATATTCTACCAAAATAGTGTTTTCCTGTACGATTTGCTTTTTCTCTTGGTTTCTTCCTTATAAGATGCTTGAGTGCAAACGGCACCTACACAGAAAAGTGCACATCCATCGGCAAAGCCCTGGTGCATCTCCCACAAAGCAGTTGGGTCCCGGTGCAAGCAGGAGACACAACAAGCACAGCAGAAAGCTGAGATCTCACATCTTGAACCACAAGTGTACACAGAGTCAGCAAACTTGAAATGACACAAGTCTTTAAATTCTCAAAGCCACCTCCAACGACATACTTCCAAAAAGAAAAAAAACCACGTCTGAACCTCCCAAACGGCAGCAAACGTTGAAATGCCTGAGGCTCGGGGGTCATCTCCCTTACCCACCACAGGTACCTAGCTTCCCTCACTGATGTGCTAAAGCTCTCAGCTTAGTTATAACCCTTTCCGGGTGCCGGTATGAAAGCCACAGCTCACGCGTCTACGGCTTTGTTCTCCTGACCTCTCGTCCTTTTCCATTGCCCTGACTTGCGTAGTTAACAACAGTTTCACTTCTTTGTCTACCTGTCTTCTCCAAACAGTTAGCGCAATGCTAGGGCGATGATTTGGGTGGTATGGAGGGGTTTGCTGGTCACAGCCCCATCCACAGGACATAGCGGTGCTGTGTGAGTAGCTTTAATGTGTATTATTGAGAAGTTGAAGGTTTTTATTTCTCCTCGTGCTTTATACGACAACAGTGACTCCCAGCAGCTGTTAAAGCTGTAACGTCAACATTTTAATGAATAGACAAAATGGGTCCTTATGAAATGAGGAAAATTATTTATCTTTTATATTTAAAGTACTTTCAAATTTCTAGTATTTTTTAAAACCATATGAATGGTTAAGTATGTGATCAGCACCTAGTTGCAGACAAGGGTTGAATGAGGAAAGGAAATTTTATCCTTGCTGGCTTCTCTGTCTTTAGTCTTTGCACCTCCCATTCAGTTTTTGATCTCTTAGATGAAAGTTAACCAAGTGTGTTTCTCCCACTAGATTCAACAGAGAATAAATTATAGTCTCATAGTGTTAAAGTCACAACAGACCATACATATTATAGTAGCCCCATAAGCCACAAGGGAGCTGAGAGATTCCAAAAAGCCTAGTGACCTTGGAAATGTCATAGCACAACACATCACTCCTGTGTTTGTGGCGATCCTGGCATACAAATACCTACTTTGTGTCATATAAAAGTATAACACATACAGCAAATTGTAAAATAATACTACTATACAAGGACAATAAACAAGTTATGTGCATGTGTGTTTTGTCTGCATGTGTACCTCATGTGTGCAATGCCCTTGGAAGTCATAAGACGGCATCAGAAACTGAAGCCGCGTGTGGTTGTGAGCTGCGTGTGGGTGCTGGGAACTGAACCTGGGTTCCCTGCAAGAGCAACCAGTGCCCATCCTGCTGAGCACCCTTGCCGTCATTATTTTCCATTTTTGTAGAGCTATGCTAATGTTTGTGTTTTCATTTTTAAGAAAAAGTTGTAAAGTGAATAAACTTTTCAAACAAAAAAAATGCTTATAGAACAAAAGTATGAAGAAAGAGAATACTTTTTGAGACAGCCCCGGAAGCCCTGATCCTGAGTTCACCTTCTTTTCCCCTAAGGAAATATTTTATACAGCTGCACAATGTGTCTATTTTAAGCTGTTACCAGGAGAGATCAGAAGTTTTAATAATTTTAAAGTTTAAAAAATGAAAAAGTTACATAAAGCTAATAAAAATAAGTAATAAAAATATTTTTAGAAACTGAGTGTAGCTTAAGCCTAGCATTTACAAAACTCCATAGGCATATCCTAGACCTTCAGACTCCCTTAATTTTTTTTTTGTTAATTATAATTGTTTGCCCGATGGTTCAGGCCCATTATTAGCTTGCTCCTACATTTAAATTAACCCATTCCTATTAATCCTAGTACCACCATGTGGCAGTGGCTTACTGGTAATGCTTGAACATCTTTCTCCTTTGGCGGCTGGATGGCATCTTTGACTCTATCTTCTTTCTCCCTGTTTCTCTGCTTGGATTTCCTGCCTAGCTGTATTCTGCCCTGCTGTAGGCCAAAGCAGCTTTGTTCATCAACCAATAAAAGCAGCACATATCCCATAGTGTACAGAAGGACATCCCACATCATTTCCCCTTTTCTGTCTAATTAAAAAGGAAATGTTTAACTTTAACAATGTAAAATTGCATATAAAAAACAGTTACAAGCAATAATTACAATTATAATGTTTAGTCTATTTGCATTTGTCAAAATTAAAGACAATACTCTATCATCTATCCTATCTTTGTTAGTCCAAAGTCTTATATCTAATTTATCCTTTATCATAACTAAGGAAAACTACAATTATCTAGTCTTCAACTCCATCAAAGACCCCAGAAGGATATAATATAACCTGAGTAAACAGATAGTGCCCTGTAAGCAACTTCCAAAAGTCTACAAATGGCAGAGACATCTGGCTACCTGGACAGTCACCCAAAGTTTCTCTGCAATGTTGGGCCATCTATCTTTAGCCTATAGGCCTAGAGTATCTGGCAGACTTCTCAATGAAGCAGGAGATTTGAAGATCTGTTCTACTTTGTAGTGGCAAAGTTCATCAGTCACTTTCTTCTGTGTCCTGTAGAATGTCTGGCAGACTCTTTCGTGAAGCAGGAACCCCTGAAGGGCTGTCCTACCTTGTTTTGGCAAGTTCAGCAGTCACTTTCCTGTGGGTCCTGCATGTCCAGTTTATGCAGCATACAGTCAATCATTCCACGCAAGAACAGTTTCTTGTCCAAATGGCTGGTCTTGCCACAATGAAATCAAACTCCATAGGGAGCTTCCTCGATGCCCATCATCCTCTCTGAAGTAATCGGTGCTGCCAGGAGCAGATGTGTCTCACTGTCAAGAAAAGTCTTAGTTCTTAAAACATTTTAAATTTTATATTCTGAAGGTCTTTGAAGTGTTTGAAGACTACCTATCCCTCTGAAATATGTCTCTATATATCTAGAAAACCTAACTAGCACGACTATAAGTTCGACTACTATAGGTGACTATTAATTTGTATTTCTTAACTAGACATTACATATTTAAATGAACTGCATAAGCATAACACCTTCAACAAGAGTAGAAATATATATGTAGTATAACAAAATTGACCTTAAATTTCTATCAATATGCAAAAATCCTTTAAACAAGAATATAAACATATACAGTGTAACAATGGAAAAATATGAGATTAATAGTTATCTTTTTATCATGTATTCCTATATTCTCCTAAATATAATAAACATCCATAGCCTACCAAATATCCAAAGACCATCCATAACCCCCCCTCCTTGCAATTCTTGGGAATATGGATGTTGTTTTCTCCAAACTGCTTCCTGCTGTCTGTGGGTGAAGTACCTTCAGGGTCCCCGGGCCATCATTCCTATCAGAGACCTTTCGGGGGTGTTCTTTGATCAAATCATATTAGCCTGGTAAGAGTCCACAGCTTCCCATTGTCTGTGGAAACAAAAGCAGAACTGCTTCTCCAAAGCAATGTATCTTTTTTCCCCATCATTTTAAAACTTTATTTTACATACCAACCACAGTTTCCCCTTCCTCCTCTCCTCCCGCTCCCTCCTCCTGTCTCCCTTCTACACCCCCCCATCCACTCCCCTCCACCTCCATTCCGATGGGGTGAGGTCTCCCATGGGAATCAACGAAGCATGGCATATCAAGTTGAGTCAGGTAGCTACAGGTGCCGTAGCCTAAGACTGTGAGAGGCACTTTCAGACGACAGCATGAGAATGATTGGTTAAAGCGGTGTTTAGGCTTTTCCAATTGGTTTACAATAATGTTACAGTAAACTCCTTCTAATGTATTGTTTGCCTTTGTTATGTGTGTTTAGGAGGTGATTCCTCACATGGCTAAGGAGTATGGATTCCAGTATGAACTTGTCCAATATAAGTGGCCCCGCTGGCTTCATCAGCAGACTGAAAAGCAACGAATCATTTGGGGTTACAAAATTCTCTTCCTTGATGTCCTTTTTCCACTAGCAGTGGACAAAATCATATTCGTCGATGCCGATCAGGTAATAAGAATAATTGTTTTTAGTAATGTTTTCCCTCTAACCGAATATGAACCTGAGGATTTGTGTTGATCACTTGTTATCATTGTACTTCATAAATAGACAAGGCGTGATTGTAATGTATTCGTGGCGTACCTTAAGTTTCAGAGCCATCTGACAGAACGCGGGCAGAGGTAAAAGTGTGTCAAGAATCACCCACCGGTTGCTTAGAACATGGCAGATTGTATCCAACACAGCCATTTTTTGGTTTTATATTTTGTTTGTTTGTTTTAATTTGTCATGTAAAAATAAGCCATGCCTAGATTGGTCATTGTAAAAATAGTTATATGAATTTGTGTGGATATGAGTTGGTTTTCTTTTTAACTGGCTGTTTCTTCTTGCTGGAAATATTCATGGTTGCACACAAGCCTTCTCATTGTTGCGCCTTCAACAGCTTGGTTTGACACTGACGCAGTTACCAAGTCTCCATGTGTCTGCCACTTAAAGGCTCTACATTTATCTGGGAAAAAATTAAAGGCCACCTCAACTCCAAAATTGTTTCATATAAAAGTTATGGCTTTTTCCTTTACCTCATTTCAGTATCCTTATAATCACTAATCATGAAAAAATATTTGAAAAAATGTACCGAATTTTTAGTAGTACTAAGTATAAATGTATATAAACTACATACACAAGATAGAATTTTCATATTGAGGCCAAAAGGTGTATTTTCAAGTTCTATATTAGAAGTTGCTTATGCTCACTGAGTGTGGTGACATTTGTTTCTAAGTACAATACTTGAAAGACAGGCAGGCAGATGAGGAGTTCAAGGCCAGCCTGAGGCACAAATGAGAAGGAAAGGAAGAAATGACTTGCTCTCCTATGCTACTATTTTGTTGCAAGTTAATTTCAACTACTATAATAAAAACTTTAAAGGAGAAGCTAGCATGGTGATAAGTTAGCCAAATGTATTGACAGTCAATCCTGGAACCCATGGAAAAGTTCCAGGGAAGGAGGGGAGAAACCCCACAAGGTTGTCCTCTGAACTCCATGCTCAGGCCAAGGCATGTATGCCCAACTGTACACACACAGACACACACACACACATGTGCACACATGCATGCACACAGGAGCATACACACTCACACACCACGTGCACACACACATGCACACATACACACACGCATGAATACACATATGCATGTACACACACGCACATACTAGTTTGCTTATGAATGATATAAGTAGGTATCTCATTGATAAGATAGTAATTATACAGATAAAGAACATAAAGTTTATGTTTCTGTTAATCTCTGAGAACAAGAAAAAATGAGTATTTTGTAAATCCGTGCTGTATGACAATGGTATGAGGAAATGCACCTCTCTACATATGTGCAGTAAGGTAGCAATTTGAAATTTACATTGAAAGAGCTTTGATGTCTTACGGTCTGCACTGTAGAGAGACACTGTTTTCGTTACTTAGATTGTGAGACATGACCTGAAAGAACTTCGAGATTTTGATCTGGGCGGAGCTCCTTACGGATACACTCCATTCTGTGACAGCCGCACCGACATGGATGGATACCGCTTCTGGAAAACGGGATACTGGGCGTCACATCTTGTGAAAAGGAAATACCACATCAGGTGGGACACTGGGTGCTCTTCTGCTTTGCGGCTGGCCATGGTATTCATTCTGTGCCGTCTGTGGAAGTCCCTGCTGTGCCTGAATTTAACATAGGAGCTCATAGAGGTTTCACAGCTTCAGTCTCCTGCTTTGTAGCCATGGCAACTGAGGCAGTCAGCACTCAGGTGACTTGCTCAGGCCTTCCTTTCCTAGCACTTGGGTGAACCAAGAGTCAAGACCTAATGACACAGTTCAGGAGCGTGCAGTATCTGCTGTAAGATGGAGTTTTGTTTGTCAATAGCAAAGTGCAGGCACTGATTCCAACAGCAACTTGTCTGTAAGCTACGAGTCTCATGAGAACTTACAAAGGTCTGAGATGGCCTGAAGTGTGTACGTCCTGCCTTAGTTACAGCAAACCTCAAACTCTTTGGAAATGCGGGAACTCTGGACTCCATGTATGGGAGAAATATTTGCTGGGTTCTAAGGAGTCTGTCCTGCTTTGCTTTCTGCCGTTGTAATAAACACTGGGACAAAAAGTTGCTTGAGGAGCAAAGGGTTTGCTGCATTTTGGTCCTTGCGGACTATCATGAAGGGAAGTCTGGGCAGGAATGCAAGGCAGGAACCGGGAGCTCGAATGAAGGCCAGAGGAGAACCACTGGTTCCTAGCTCGCTCTGTGTAGCTGCCCAATTTGTTTCTAATACACCCACCACCTGCCCAGGGATCACACCACCCACCACGGTCTGGGCCCTCCTGCATCAGTCATTAATCATGAAAATGCCCCCACAGACCTGCCTACAGGCTAATCTGATGGAGGCATCTTCTCAACTGGTTTCCTCTTCCCAAGGGACTCTAGCATGTGTTGAATTGACAACAAAACTAACAAGCGCAGTCTCTACAGATAGCGTCATTGTTATACACAGTCATGGGGACCAGCGCAGCCTCTACAGATAGTGGCATTGTTATACACAGTCATGGGGACCAGCGCAGCCTCTACAGATAGTGTCATTGTTATACAGTCATGGGGACCAGCGCAGCCTCTACAGATAGTGGCATTGCTATACAGTCATGGGGACCAGTGCAGCCTCTAGAGATAGTGTCATTGTTATACACAGTCATGGGGACCAGCGCAGCCTCTACAGATAGTGTCATTGTTATACTGTCATGGGGACCAGCGCAGCCTCTACAGATAGTGTCATTGTTATACAGTCATGGGGACCAGCGCAGCCTCTACAGATAGTGGCATTGCTATACAGTCATGGGGACCAGTGCAGCCTCTACAGATAGCGTCATTGCTATACGCAGTCATGGGAGAAAGCCACACAAGCACCACAGATGACTAAGCAGTGTTCCTTTTTTCAGTGCTTTGTATGTGGTGGATCTCAAGAAGTTCCGGAGAATTTCAGCAGGTGATAGACTCCGGGGCCGGTACCAAGCTCTTAGTCAAGATCCAAATAGTCTTTCAAACCTAGATCAGGTAAGCACTATGACCAATTCTAATGAGTAAATAGACCTGTGTGTATAAACTCTTTCGATATCCTTCATACACATAAAATGTTTTCTTTGCAGATTCTTTTTCAGCCTTCTCTCCTTTGTGCAAATACTTCCACTTACACCCTTTTCATTTCAAGCTGAATGTTTTTTATTCCAACAGTGTTCTCACTTTCACATTGCAAACCTATTCTTTCTTCCCTATAACCTGGCTCATTTCCCCACCCTCTCTCCTTCGTTTCCGTCTTTCGCAGGCCCGCCTCCCTCTCCCGTTAGTCTGCTGAAGTTCAAGAAAAAGTCTCTTTGTCCTGTGCTCCCTGAGGACACCTGAGAGGCGTGTCTTTCCTCACATGCCAGTGAACTATTCATTGTCTCCCCAAAAAGAGTTCAGATAATTAAATCAGATGTGAAGGACAGTGCAGTTCACAATCCTCCCCATTCCTGTTTCCTAAAACCATTCATACTCACTCAGCTGGTGTGTTTTGTACACCCTGTAAGTGCTGCACTCTTTCCTAAGACCTAAAGCCACAGATAACAGAGCAAACTATTCTTGAGGTCACGATGCTTTCCTTCTAGTTACAATATATGTGTATATGTGTGTGTACATACATGTGTGTGATTAATTTTTGGAAAAGAAGTAAAATAGAAAAACATTATAGATTCAGAATGGCCAATCAAGGGTGGGGGTTAGTGTCAAGTAGGTACCCATTTGTCCCTCTGAAGACACAATTTGATTGGGTTTCATATAGTGTTGGAGGTGGGCATTTTATGTTTGAGAAATATTAAGAATTTTTGGTTATTTATAAGGTTAAATACATATCCAACATGCATGGATGTTACCCATAGTGTTGTATATTAACATTCATAGCTTTAATTTCAACAGACAAAAATTTCGTATTGTTTATCTATTGCTACATAATACCTCACTGTAAAATCTAGCAGCTAAAATGAGGCAGTGTCTATGAACCGGTCACAGAAGGCAGACATAGCTGAGGATCTGCCACACCTCTCAGAAGCAGCTCCCTTGAGGCTTGCTGAGATGAGGTCATCCTGACTGTGTGGACTTCCCCCAAAGCCATAAAGACTCGTGTGGGCTTAGAGCAAGTGTCAGTTTTTGCCATATGGCCTTATCACTAGAGCATGGAAAGGTCAGAGGAAGAGGGAATGCCAAAAAAATTGAAGTCACAATCCACTATAATATCATTTTGCTGCTTTAACTGGCACATTTTACCGACACATTAATTTTACATATTAATGTGATTCAACGTGATATTTTCGAAACTGCACCGATGGGTTGAATCCCCTGCCCTTTGCCCCTCACGTCTTCCCATCCCTCGGCACACTTCCCAGCCTCCACTAACCACTCTTGACACTGAGGTTGGTGTGGGCTTTAGTTCCTGCGTGTGAGAAAACCCTGGGAATTAGTCTTTCCGTGTCTGGGTTATTTCATCTAACACGGTCTTCTCCACCTCACTTTTGCTGAAAATAATGGGACTTCGTTTTTCTCTTTATGACTCCTCTACTCACTTTTTTGTTTTGCTTTGTATGTATATGATTTTATGTATCTGTACGAAATCTAGGAAACACAGATGAGAGGAAACACGTGGTACTTGCCTTTCTGAGACTGGCTTACTTTATTTAATGTGATCATCTCCAGTTGCAGTCATTTCCAAATGATAAGAGTTTCATTCTTCATGTTAGTCCGTGTGTGCCTTTCATTGATGGTAGCATTTTTCTGAAGAAATATCCTCTCACTTGCAGATAGCAGGACTTTGATCCCTTCTTTCCAACTGCATATTTTATTCCATTTTCTTGTTTTATTTAACTTTTCTAGAACATCCTAGTGGATATTTAGTAGGGGTAGTGAGAGTAGAACCCCAAAGTTATGACTCTTTTTTTTAAAAGATTTTATTTATTTATTACATATACACCAGATTGAATTGTAGATGGTTGTCAGCCACCATGTGGTTGCTGGGAATTGAACTCAAGACCTCTGGAAGAGCAGTCAGTGCTCTTAACCTCTGAGCCACCTTGACTCTTAAGGATACACGGGACATCTGTTGCAAAGTACCTCAGCTCCTCAGAGACTGGGGTGGTATGCTTAGATATCTGCATTTCTAGGAAGAAGGAAGGGCTGTGGCTGGCATACAAATAGATATCTCAGGGACAACACACTAAGTCTCTCTAAAAGTCTCTGACCTTAGCAGCTAGGCCCATTCTTCAGACTATGTGCCAGCAATCCTTGCTTGGAAAGCCTTGGGCAGGCAGAAATGTGAAATTGTTCTTGCATCTTTTCCAATGAAGAGGAAGACTGCTTGAGAGTCTGGAGACTATGATGGTGCCCAAGGCAGGTAGCAGTGGCGGGCGCTGGAGAGGTGGCTCAGAGGGGAAGAGCACACACCGCTCTCCAGAGGCCTGGGTTTGGGTCCCAGCACCTACAGTAGTGGTTCACAGCTGCCTCTGGAGCTTGCTCTTCCGGCCTCAGCAGGCGCCATGCACACCTGCAGTGCGCTTACACGCATAGAGACAAAGCACTCTTACACATAAATAAAAATCAAGATTTCAAATTTTGAAAAACAAACATAAGTAGCAAGGACAGGCAGGTATAAGCACTTATTCCTGCCTGTGGCGTTTGGGTAAGTAGAGAAAATGGGGCCGTACACTGCAGGTAACACAGAGTGATGGTTTTCAGACGCTCGTATTCATCCCTGATTCTGGATGTAGTTCAAGGTTATACATGGTATGACCCAAATTCTTAGGTTAAGAATGCCAAGCTTAACATATGGAGGTATCTCAATTTCATTGAATTTTTATGATATATTTAAAGTCTAAGTGACAACTAGATTCGATCTCAGGCATATTAATTTTTCCCTATAGGATCTTCCCAACAATATGATATACCAAGTTGCCATTAAGTCTCTTCCTCAAGACTGGCTGTGGTGTGAGACCTGGTGTGACGATGAATCTAAACAAAGGGCCAAAACAATTGATCTGGTGAGTGTCTGTACCCTCATTTGCATATAAGCAATATATAAAAATGTTCACGCTTAAATGCATGGCTTTACAAATGAAACAGCACACACATATTATGACCACACTTCTTCTTTTGCTTAGTCTCTTATGAGTTAAGTAAGAAGCTGTGTTCAGGGGTCCCCAAGACTACCCTGAGGCTTGCTGAACTGTAAAAATAGACTATATATAAAGATATCCCTGGCAAAGTTCAAAAGAAAGGGAGTGAATGAGACCTGCAGACACTGTGAAAAGAACATATCTGAGAACCCTGGCATAGAAAACTTCTCCAGTCAGTTAGCAGATGAGATATCTCCAGGTCAGGAACATCTAGAGCACCAAGTGGACAAGACCAAAGGGGAACATCTGCATTGTAAATTATAGTTAAAACCCTAGTACCTACAACAGGGACGTTTACTGAAGGCTGCCAGGGGCAAACAGCAGCTCACACGTGAAGACTGGCCCATCAGAAGAAAAGTCAGTTCTCAGCAGACACTCTGAAACTGTGAGGCTTGGAACAGGTCTTTCAAACTCTGAAAGACCACAGCTGCCAAGGCAGAATAGCAAACCCATCAACACCAAAGGAAGAAGAAAACTTTGCTGCTCTCCCTCTACTCAACAGCCTACTATAGAGGAGGGTAAATGGAGTGTGCAACACGTCCTGACCCTGAGTCCTGGTGGAGGGTGGTGATGGGCCCACACCCGCGTGTGAGGGAAGCGTTTAGCTGTGGTGGCTCACTTGCAGTTCAGAGGTTCAGTCCGTCATCATCACGGTGGGACATGGCAGTGTGAAGACAGACACGGTGCTGGAGAAGTAGCTAGGAGTCCTACTTCCTGCAAGCAACAGGAAGTGGACTGTGTGTCACTCACACTGGGTGACGCTTGAGTAAAAGAGACCTCAAAGCCTGTACCCACAGTGACATACTTCCTCCAACAAGGCCACACCCCTAATCTTTCCCAAATAGTTCTGTACACTAGAACTAAGCATTCGAGAGTATGAGCCTGTGGGGGCTATTTTCATTCAAATCACCACAGGACCTTAGTAAAGATCTTAGAAAATACAGAGACCATTGAGCTGCTAGTCAGCATGCTTCTTAAAGGACATGGCAGAAACTGGCCCAGTCATGGAGAGGAGCCAAGTTCTAGTGTGCCAGGTTGGCCCAGCCACAAGGTGTCCCCTGCCTCTCTCAGCTCTCCCAGGCAAGGGTGAGAGAGAACTCTGTCTGGCATCCCTGGCCTCCTACAGGGGTGTTCTCGGAACTGCTGCTTTGGGCTTCCTGCCCTGGCTCACCAGTTTCCAACTCCTGTCCTCATCTGTATGGAGGCTGTAATCCTTTGACTACAGGACTGTGTCCCTGGAGTCTGAGTCCAGACTTACTGTCTCCCAGTCATGGCCATCCCCACTGAAAGGGTTCAGACAAGACTCTTGGTGTACTGCAGAGGATCCGGGAGACTGCACAGTAAAGCAGGGCGGTGCAGACAAAAGCCAGAGGGACTGTTGTCCCAGGCTCCACACGAAGCGTGTCAGTCTGCGCAGTTTTAGACCTTTGGTGGTGTGCCGGTCTCCTCTGGAGCAGGAGAGGACACGGTGATGTGATGCATTCCGTAGGCGGGTACGTCAGCCCTGCTGCGCTCCGTTCTCAAACCTCATCAGTAATGAAAGCTGGGTTGGCCTAGTCTGCACTTTCACAGACTGTTGACCATGAAGGAGTGGGCAGGTCAGCTCCGGTGTCCTCCAGTCCTGCTAATGTCTAGTCACCCAACAAACAGTGGGGCTGTGTATGCTCTTCATAATTACAGCACATCACGTGAGCCCTCGTGACACACGCAGGGCCTCTAGTATGTCCTTTACTTCTCCTGAAATGTGCTTTCTTTCCTGTTTTACTAACAAATTTTGTTTGAACTTTTAGTGCAATAATCCCAAAACAAAAGAACCCAAGCTAGAAGCTGCTGCGAGGATTGTCCCAGAATGGGTCAAATATGATACAGAAATAAGAAAATTATTAGATCACCTTGAAAATAAGAAAAATACAAGTAAGTGATTGCCCTGCATGTGAGACATTTGATGTGTTAATGAAATCAGGGTAAGTCACTGTCATGAAAGGGCTGTTAACAT
This sequence comes from Mesocricetus auratus, assembly GCF_017639785.1. Taxonomy (NCBI): domain Eukaryota; kingdom Metazoa; phylum Chordata; class Mammalia; order Rodentia; family Cricetidae; genus Mesocricetus; species Mesocricetus auratus. The sequence goes on from NW_024429180.1 coordinate 5,197,768, forward strand.
TCCACTAGGAAATTATATGATGTGATTAAGAATTTCATTTTAGAGGCTGGAGAGAAGGCTCAGCAAGTACGCGCCCGGCTGCTCTTGCAGAGGCCCTGTTCCAGTTCCCAGCACCACATGTGGTTCACACCCATCGGTGACTCTAGTCTAGGGATTCGGTGCCTTTGTTTAACTTCCTTAAGCACCAAGCATGGTGCACACACACATAAATTAAATAATACATCTAATTAAAATTTTAAAGTATTTTAAAGGATTTTATTTTAGACAAGCTAAGCTCACAAATTTTTTAGTAAAATGTATATAATTGCATGTATTAGCAGTGTTCTCTGAAACATTCAGGCATATTTAAGACAGAGAATATAGCTTTAATTCCAATCTTTATGTAAAGAATAGTATAACATGATTTTAGGTAACGTGTTTATTAAAGCACAAAGGTTAAAAATAGAGGAGCTTTTATCTCTAAGATTATACTGAATTTCCCAAATGTGAAAGACCCAAGAAAGCCCTCAAAAATAACTTAAAAATGTTTTTGATAGCTCACAAAAAACATTATGTCCTTCCTCCCTTGAGAACTGTCATTTATAACACAGGTGTCCCTCCTCCCTGGTCCTAGCATCTTTACTCATGAGTTGAATGTTTTGAACCTGATTTTCTTCATTTATCTTATTTAAAAAGTTGCCATTATCTTGAAATTTCATCACTGAATATAATCATTCAACAAATGTGTTTTTCTTCCTAGGAATTTATTCACTTCATCCAGGATACCCAATGTTTGCTGTATAGTTGCTTATAATACTCTTTTTTGTTCTTTTTATTTATTCTACTATTATGCAATACATCCCAACTATAGCCTCCCCTCCCTCCACTCTTCCTGCCTCCCCTGTCCCCAGATGCTCCCCTTCGCATTTCCCTTCAAAAGCAAGCAGGCTTCCAGGGATATCAACAAAACGCAGTAGGATCATTTACAATAAGACCAGGCACAAACCCTCATATCAAGGCTGGACAAGGCAACACAGTAGGAGGAAAAGAGACCCACAAATAGGCAAAATAGAGGCAGCTCCCACTCCAGCTGTTAGGAGCCCCCAAAGAACTCAAGGTAAACAAGCATAAGGTGTATGCAGAGGGGCTACCTCAGAGGCATGCAAGCTCCGTGATTGCCTCTTGGGTCTCTGTGAACCCCCATGATCCTGTAGACTGTGTTCCTCTGGCGTGCTCGACCCCTCCAGGTCCTACAGTCCTTCCTCCTGTCTTCCTTGGTTACCTGAGCTTTGACTAATGTGTGGCTGTGGTCTCTGCTGCTGACTGGGCTACACAGCAATCTATGAGTATAGCAGAGTATCATTAGGAATCATTTCATTGACTTTTTTTTTTGCCAGTCCTATTTAGTTCTACCCTAGGTCTCTGAACCATCCATCTTCTGGGCCCCAGCCATCAGGGCAGTGTCAGGCGTGGGCTCTTTCATGGCGTGGGCCTCAGTCTAGGTTAGTGATCGGTTGGCCACTCCCACAAATGCCATCCTTGTCCCAGCACGTCTCCCAGACAGGACAGGTTGTCACACGTCTGGCAGACAGGACAGGTTGTCACGTGTCTCCCAGGCAGGACAGGTTGTCACATGTCTCGGAGACAGGACAGGTTGTCACATGTCTTGTAGCTGGGTTGGTGCCCCAGTCCCACCGCTGGAAAGGTAGCCTAATTACAGGAAATGGCTGGTTCAGGCTTCCTATCCCCCATTACTAGGAGACCTCACTAGGATTGTCCTCATAGAGTCCAGGAAGTTTCCACTGACTAGGTTTCCAAATGCCCCATTTTCCAGTACACTCTCCCTCCATCCCTCCCTCCCCAGCCTGATCCCTTCCCATCTCCAGTTTACCCACAAAATCTATCCCATATTCCCTTCCCAGAGAGTCATGCAGCCCCCCCAACCCTCCTTGTCACTTCTATGGGACTGTGGACTGTAGCATGGTTATCCTTTACTTAACAGCTAACATTCATTATAATCGAGTACATACCATGTTTGACTTTCCAGGTCTGGGTTGTCTCGCTCAGGATGATCTTTTTTCTATTTCTATCCATTTGTCTACAGATTTCATGATGTAATTTTTAGCAAAAAAAAAAAATTCTATTGGTTCTTTGGGAATTTCCCTTGTACCCCAGTCCTGCTCATTTCCCAGTCCCTGCCCCTCACTCCTGCAGCACCCCCTCCCCCCGGCCCCCCGCCCGGAGAAAAATGTTAAAATATCAACTGAAAATACAGCAAACAAAAGGGTCACTCCACCTTCCCAGAACCTCTTCCCTCATCTCAGTGACACTGGGAGCTGCTGCGTGTCACCCAGGGCTCCCTTTGTCCACCCAGCTCTCAGTGGCACACATGTTTATGATGCATTAGAATGGGAACCAAAACATACAAAGAGCTCTCCCCGCAATGAATGACAACATATAGACAGTAAGTCAATAGGCAAGAGTCTCTGTCAAGACTTTGACTTTCTAATGTATCTCATTCCTTAACGAGATTTTAGGCTAATTTTATACTCTGAGATTTCAAAAACTAAACAGACTTTCCTTCCCCTGCAGTTTCTGCACATGATGAACTCTAGCGCTGACTTCCAGAAGATAAAATATGACAAAAATCTGCCACCTGCTGGGAATTTGTGGAACTGCTGAAACTAGTAGGCCATTTCATACAAATTATTGACATACTTTTTATAAACTTTATTTAAAACACTTGTAAAGTTTTGAAATAAACTTAATTTATGTGGTTACCAGATTATCCCTTTTGTGGTTGCTTAAGATGTTAACGTTGTTGTTATTGTTGTTGTGACCGTTAGTTTGATGCTGTCAAACATCCTGGAAGGTCTGTGAAACTCCTTGAAGGTCCTCACTGGTGTTTATCAAACCATCAGCATCTTTTGGTATTCCAGCTTTAAGCGCATCCATGTTCCCTTACTCACAGAATGCATTTAAAACTACAGAAATTCATGCTTTTTAAGAAAAGGGACTCATGGCTTTCTCTACTAAAAACAAGCTAATTGCATGCTTCAACTATCATTTTTAAATGGAAGTCATGTTGCACTGTAATCATCTTAAATCATAGGTTTTAATCTTGTGCTGTGTTTACATTGTTCTAAATGTTTCTATTTCATAAACTGATATGCATGTCCATACATGTATGTATTTTTAAGACTGGATCCTTTTATAGAATTTAAATAAATGATGTAAACTGGATAGTCCTATAGAAGCTAAGTAAAAGATCTGTCCTGCTGCGTTTACATAGATAAATAGCAATAGTAAACAGTTTCTAACTATTCAAATATTCTATACTTATAGCATCTTGGGTCTAGAACATTCATCAGTGTCATTTAAATCTCATCCTCCAAAGTGCCACAGGATGTCCAGCCTGTGGCCCTTGGCTGCATTCATCCCAGGGGCGTTATCAGTGGCGCTATCTCGTGTGTAGATGCGCCTCATGCTGCATACGAGAAGGCTGGACACCTCTGATAGGTCTGCTGTGGCCTGAGAAATGCCGGTGTGCTCCAGGCACCCTCGAGTCTGTCAGATGGAGTCGCAGGTCATCTGGAAAACCTCACCTCTGAGACAGACTGTTCATCTGGGTCAGGTTTGTACACAGATTCCATACTGAGACAGAAGCCATCTGTGCCTTGATTCCCTTTAGCTCTTTGGGGTTAGATAATCCACTGTATCTGACAGAATATCCTAGAAAATTTGGAAAGTACCCACGTTCATCAGCTTTCTGTTGCTGTGACAGAGTGCCCGGGATAACACGTTAAGGAAGAAAGGTCTGTTTCCCTCAGGATTTCAGTCCATGGTCACTTGCCCACGGTGCTTTGGGCTCATGAGAGCACAGTGCATCATGGGAGCACGAGGAGGAGGTGTGTTCCCCTCACGGCTGTGGGAACCCAGCCTTTCCTTCAGATCCAAACCTGGACAGCATCCTTCCTGGGAGTCCACTCACTCCAAGTAAGAGAACACCCTCCTCTCCCTCTTTGCTCACTGTTTTTATTACTTAAGACACTCAAGCTGTATTAATTCATTTCTGCGTTAACATATCAGATTTGATAGTTCCCTTCTATCATCTGGTGATTCAAAAGACTAAATTTACATGTGTCTCATGTCTAGACTATTTTAGTTATGTCTTTCTTTGCAAGGACACTCTTTAATAAAGTGCCCTGTGCTGGATAGTTTTATGTCGACTTGACAAAAACCTGAAGTCATCCGACAGGAGGAACTCTCAATTACGAAAATGCCACAGGATGGGGCTGCAGGCAATTTTCTTTTTTTTTTTTTTCTTTTTTCTTTTTTTCTTTTTTCTTTTTTTTTTTTTTTGGTTTTTACGAGACAGGATTTCTGTGTATTGTTTTGGAGGCTGTCAGTCCAGCCCGGCCTCAAACTCACAGAGATCTGCCTGCCTCTGCCTCCCGAGTGCTGGGATTAAAGGCATGCGCCACCAATGCCCGGCAGCAGGCAATTTTCTTAATAGGTGATAGACGGGGAGGCCCAGCCCACTGTGGGTGGAGCCATCCTGGGCTGTGGTCCTGGGTTCTATAAGAGAGCGGGTGAGCAAGCCAGTAAGCAGTATTGTTTCACTGCAGCACGTGGCCTCACCGGAATCTACTCTTGTCTCCGCTAAGGAGTGTGGCTCAGTCCACGGCCCACCAACCACCACCACTGAGGCCACAAAATGTAGTTTTTAACTAAGTCTCTATAATTCTATTTTACCAATAGAGACACAGGAGCCAGATGCTGGGGTGAAAACCTGCCAGCTCCAAGAGGCAGGGGGAAACAAGCAGCTGCTTCCTCCTTTGTTGCCTTCCTGCAAAGAGAGCTTCTCTTCTGCCACCATCCCAAACCAAAAGTCCTGACAAACTCAAAACCCCACCCTCCTACTTCCTGCCCCACCCTCCTACTTCCTGTCTCACCCTCCTACTTCCTGTGCACTTTCTAGCTGTCAGCTGACCTCCCCCTGCCCCCTATAGTTTTTTTTTTCTAATTGGTTGCTTGCAGCACCTGTTGATCTATGGTTGGATTTACTTAATCTTTTAAAAGGGTATGATAGGGCTGAACCATGCTACAACCAGAAACAGGTTTCTCCAGTAAAAAGTGCAATCTCAGGGTTCGTACTGTGATTAGATTTCCTGCAACAAATCAGCACCTTCCATGGCCTCTGCATCAGCCTGATTCCAGATTCCTACCCTGACTGAGTTCCTGTCCTGACTTCCTTCAGTGAACAGTAATGAGAAAGTGTTAGCCAAACAACCCCCTTCCTCCCCAAGCTCTGGTCATGCATGGTGTTTCATCACAACAATAACCCTGACTGGGACAGAAGTTGGGACTAGGAGTAGGTTAATGCTGTGACTGAGCTGATGAGACTGTCTTGGGGAGGACTCTGGAAGGACTCTGGAACGCTGGTCTAGAAAAGCCATTAAGTGTGGAGAGCTCAGTGGGCTGTTCTGACAGGAATCTTGAGCAAAGGGCTGGAGGCCTGGCCTGTGAAGCTTCAGGGGGAAGGAAAGACTCTGCTGGGGCATTTGTGTGAAGAATCGGTGGCTTCTGGTCAGCTGGAGCTGAAGAATTGGCTGTGGTTACCATGAGACCAGAACCACTAAAGTAAAACCTTTACTCTGCCACAGCAATGGATGCTGGTCAGCGGGCGCTGAAGAAGAGACCAGCATCACTGAGGCAAAGTCGTCCAGGAAGTATTTCCTGAGGGTCCGCACGCAAGCTGTTCTAGAGGTGCCCTTGGTTGAACCGTGCGCTGGCCGCCAACCGATGATGTGTAAGACTCCCAGCTGGTGCTGGCTTTGAAGACATGACGGGGTCATCGAGGACAGCTGAGGCCTGTCACTTCGAGACCACCCATAAAGGTGCAGCCTCAGCAGCAGATGAGCTCTCGGGATTGAAGGGGTCATGCAGAGAAGTTGAGGCTTGGCACCATGAAGTGGACCCGGGAGGGGCTGTTGGTCAAAGTGCAGCCCAGTTGTAGCAGAAAAGCCCAGCATTTTGGAGGTACCAGCACCGGGGGACGGCCACCGCCAGCAGCAGCAGCGCAGTGGAGCCAGCCGGAGCCTGGAGGACAAGCTGTGTTCATTGCAGAGCCAGAGAAGTGGCCCGAGCCCTTTGCAAGAGCCCTGAAGACAGTGAGTCAGTCCCAAACATTGCACATCGAGTGATTTGTGATGTTGGAATCTTTTATCTTATTATGAATGCGCCCTGGTTCTTCCTTCTTGAAATAAAATATTTCACTTACTTTTTTACTTTATAGGAGCCCACACTTGAAAGACTTTTGACTTTAGAAGACTTTGGGTTTTTTTTAAAGACTAAATTTTTAGTGTTTGAATCTGTAAGATTGTGGGCTGCAAAAACCATCTTTTTGTACACTGTGATATGTGTTGTTCTCATTGGATTAATAAAGGACTAATGGCCAATAGATAAGCAGGAAGAGGTTAGGCAGGGCTTTGGACAGTGCAAAAAGAGCGTTTGGGGGAAGGAGGGAGTCACGTCCCTGAAGTAAGTCACCAGGAGCCTCCAGCTAGACACAGGGAAGCAGGAGATGATCATACCACGCTGGAGAAAAGGTACCACAGCGTGACAGAGCATTGATAAGAAACATCGGTTAGTTTAAGGTGCAAGAGCTAGTTAGTAACAAGCGTAAGCTACCAACCGAGCATTTATAATTAAGGATAAGTCTGTGTGGTTATTTGGGAGCCAGCTGACTGGAGAGAGATGACTGACACGGAAAATTGCCTACAATTGTGGGGCTTAAAAGCCTGTAAAATGGTTTATATTGTGATGTTTTATTAATGTGTGTCTTGGGGACAAACAAGAAAGGTTGTGGCTTTACAAGGATTTGTTTGTAAAACTGACAAGGGATCGATTATACGTGACAGTTTTATGCTAAAGTCACCTGAGAGGAGGAAACTTCAGTTAAGAAAATGGGCATTTTCTTAATTGATTGGTGGGGAGGGCCCAGCCCACGGTGGGTGGTGCCATCCCTGGGATGGTGGTCCTGGGTTCCGTAAGAAAGCAGGCTGAGAAAACCATGGTAAGCAGCTCCCCTGCAAGACTCCTGAATCAGCTCCTGCTCCAGGTTCCTGCCGACTTCTCCAGTGATGAACTGTGGTTTGAAAGCCTTTCCTCCCCAGGCTGCTTGGTCAGGTGTTTCATCGGTAACCCTAACTAGGACATGGCCTAATTTAAAATTCTATTATGTTGACTCTCTATGCCTCCAAAGTGCTAGCCACACAGAAATAAGCCCACATTCCACTGACACTGAAGTGCCGCTTGGTGAGGGCACAGCAGCAGAGGACGCCACAGCAAACGGCGCAGTGTAGGCACTGGGTTTGGGACCCTGCAATCTGCCTCTCCCATGCGGCACCGTGTGACTTTTTAACACCACCACCACCTCCTGGAAAAGTCGAGTAGTTTTCACTCCCTCTCTCTTAAGGAAAATGCAAAGCACTACATAGGCTGAGAATCAGATTACTTTGAACTTTACTGATTAAGTTCTCGTGACTCAAGTAGAACCCCACATATACGCTGAAAACTTAATTTTCATAGCACTCAGATGAGCTTAGACGCACATGGCTTTCTTTCAGAGATGTTCACCACTTAGCTCTAGTTTACCCTCAAGTCCCTAATGAGGTAAAATCAAATACACTCCCATCCATGTCAGCTAGAGAAGATACAAATCAGATACTTCATTGATGTTGAAAATGTAGTCAGAGAAAGTGTCTGCCTCTGTGCCAAGTCCCAATTCCAGCAGCTGCAGACTACCTGGCTCTACCACTAACAACTTCCAGAGAACCAGTGGTCATGGCAGAGCTTGCGCAGTGAAGACATGGCTGACCCTTCTGAGAAGCGTCCTTTGCTGAAACATACCAGCTCATAGAACTGATGGGCCTAACACCTGTGCTCAGAACCCAGTCTATGGAGGTCCCCTAGCAGTTACCTTGGCCATTATCATTACGTTAATGAATTTAAGTGACTGCCAAAGAACCAAAGGGTTACAAATTTTAGGCAACTAGGAAGATGGGGCTCAAAGGAAATGAAGTATCGGACCTCTCATAGGCCAGTTGTTTATGACCTAAGACCCCAGACATTCAGTAATCAAAAATCATTAGTGGCTTGAGATTAGTGACGCTGACTCTTGAGGGAGCAGAAGCAGGGTTTTATTGAAGAATGATTACAGAAAACTGCGAGACTGAAGTGAGAGATGGACTCCAATAGGGTGAGGGATTTCCAATAGCAAGCTCTTTTGTCTAGGGTTTTTGCTTCTTTGGGGCTACGGTGAAACTGGACAAACAGTGAGTGCCTGCTGATTGTGTCCTGTATCTCCCATGGAAGGGCTTGCCCAAAAATAGGAAAACAAACTGTAGGCCGTCCTTCAGGTAATTGCATATTTTCAAAGGACTCTGAAGCCCATAGAGCCACTGAGAGTGAGTGTGTGGTGTCTGCTGAGGGAAAAGGAGGCTCTGACAGAGTGAGGCTGTCCCCGCCTCTGCTTCCAGATGTCAAGCAGTGCTGGGCCTTCTGCCTGCCCACATCTTCAGAGTGAGGCTGTCCCTTTCTATGTTGCCAAGATTGTTATCAACAGGACTACTAAGGATTTGGAAAGTTTCTAATCTTTCTGTAAAAGTTCTATGATGAGCTGTGGTGGCACACACCTTTAATCCCAGCACTCAGGAGGCAGAGGCAGGCGGATCTCTGTGAGTTCAAGGCCAGGCTGGTCCCACAGCCTCCAAAACAATACAGAGAAACCCTGTCTGGTAAAACCAAAAAAAAAAAAAAAAAAAAAAAAAGCTCTATGATGAGGGAAGGCCTTCTGTGTATGTTGTCTGAATGGTTGATAATAAAGCACTGTTGGCCAATAGGGAAGCAAGATAGGTTGGACTAGGAGTCAAGGAGGCTTCTGGGCAATGTAGTCAAAAGTAGAGGGTTGCCATGTGTTCCCGGGGAAGAGAAGATGCCATCCTCGGAAAGAAAGTCCTTATAGAAATATATATATTAGTAGTCATGGTTTAATACTCAGACACGACTAATGAGTAGCACTGGACATTGATCGACAGCATTGTAACTAATGGAGTCTCTGTGTGTTATTTGGGGTTGACACAGCTCTGGGACCAGGCTGGTGGGAAGAATCATGTTACAGTTTTATATAAATTTAAGTATTTTTCCTTCAATACAGAATATATGACTGAAACAGAGAGCTGGCTTTGTTGTTGCTAGAAGTTTAACTGATATATGTTTTGGTACCCTTCCTGTAACCACAAGACAACAGGAGTAGTAAGAGTTCAGATTAAGCCACCTGTTAGACTCTAAAAATAGAAGAATGTTTAAGTCCCATTTTCCTAGGACTTGGTGAGCTAAAGAGCCTTTTTGTCAACTCAGGTCACTGATTTTATGTGAAATGAAGTTGGAAGAAACAGACTTCTAAGATGGATTTCCTTAGAATTTTAAGTCAAAGGTTAAGCATGAATCAGAAGCACGAAAGTAGTAGATATGGCCATAAATATTTTTATTAAATGTGAAAATACACGGGCATAAAAATATTGCCCATATTCATAGACATGTATGAGCCCCAGTTGAAATAATTTTAATTCCTTTTTTTATTAAAACATTAAATTGAGATGGACTGTTGGGTTTGTCCATTTAAAACAAATGTAAACTAGGAGCAATAATTTAACTTAGCAACATCTCTATTTTTTACTTCCCTGTGCCCTGTATTCTTTTGCACAGGTAAATATTTCATTCACAGACGAGTGCAATAGACCTGTTGTTACTGTACACGAAGCCACGCAGTGGCTAATTTTACTCGTAAATCACTCAGCAAATGAGATCATGTTAAAAAAATTATATCCCCCTCCTAACATCATTTGAAATTACAGAATAAATCCTGCCACTAACAGGAAAGGAATAATATGATCTGATGGAAAAAGAGATTAGTTCTTAAAAATCATTACTTGCCTTCTTCCTTGATCACTAAAGTAATGTCAAATACACTCAAGAAAACTGGCCTGACTTCATCTTAACCCTGTGATGTGCACTTACTAAAAACTGGCCATTGCCAGTTCCTGTATCTATGAGGCAAGTGGGCACTCGCAATGGCCTGTGGAGTGGTTTCAAACCAAGTACATCTTAGCTTCTTTCGTCATGGTAAGTCACTTCTGACCAAATGAAAGCCTTTACATGTGAATGTTACCTTCCAGGTATAAATGAGGGTGACTACTGACATTTTTCTATGTAGTTATCAATGTGTCTAAGTTTGGTACTTGCAAAATCAGGGTGACCCTCACACATGCAGCCCTACATTCTGAGATTACAGTCATGAGCCTTCATTCCTTATCACAACTCCATGTCGAATCTGCATACTGCTGTTTAAAACACACTCAACACTACTCAGTATTTTTAAATTAAGATGTTACATCCAATTCACATTGATGAAACTATGGAGATTTTTTTCATATTTTTCTTCTACTCAGTAAGCCTGCAGAAATTAAAAGTGAAGTTGGTCTTCTGGTAGCGTGTGACGTCTGTCCTTCTTCCTGCAGTGATAAACACCGGATGCAACCCAGGGACACTTGACCTAGAGCTCACTATAGAGGAAGGAAAGGCTAGAAACGTAGCAGGTCAGCTAAGGAGAGCTGTGATCATATTCTCCCCAGAATTACCACAAAGGGTTATCTGCAGCTCCTAAACACAGAAACTGGAATAAGGAAGTAGCCCTACAAAACGGAAAAAGAAGTGGAGGATGTTTCTTCAGTAGCTGGTTTTACACAGACTGGTACACAGTATCAGGCAGGAAGAAGGAACTCTATTCATTACTCTCTGCTGTAAGTCGGAAGCTAGGAGACTGCCAACAGCATCCAGGCTGGAACTGACAGGTCATCCTGACCTACCAATCAGCACTGGGCTCTACCTTCATCTCCCTCCATTGGCATCTGCCATTGGCACCAGAGTTTGCAGTGAGCAAGGCTAATCCTCAGTCACTTTGTGTAGTTACAAGCAGGAGAAAAACAAAAAAGCAAAATCACACCTCTCTGGGAAGCAAATTAGGAGGCACTAGATGAGGGACAAGGTCCATGCAGCCCAACCTTCAACCATGTCCAAGTCCCTCTGGCTTCATGCTGCTGGCAACTTTCCACCTGCTCTACACGGGACAGTGAGCAACCTGATGCTTCCTGGTGCTGCTGGGGCAAGCGTGCACTTTGGAAGGTACACAGACGCCATCATCACTCTAGTAAAAACTGTCAGTGACATCATCTGCAAAAGGAGTCAGACTAAAAAACAACTGTAACCTAAGTAGTTGACCTCATCTCCAGTGCTAGGACAAAAGGTACATGTTATCACACCTGGCCTGATTGGAATTTGGGGACACTGAAACAAAATCAGAGCTGAAAGGTATTTCGAAATGCATTGTTTATTGGTAAGAAATAGGCTCCTAAATACAGGCAAAGAACACATAAATGCTTTGCCCACTCCACTATGTGACTTATGTTCTTCCATTTAAAATGTTTTCTGTGTATGCTCAAGGGTATGACTATAGGTTAAGGAAATGATTTGTGCTTGGATGCTACATTCGTGTCTCCCACAATTGCCTAAAATGCTCAGCTTCATAAAGGCAATATATTAGAGCTTTATACTTAAAATATTCACAATGTTTCAAGACAGAAAAAAAACTTTTACCAAAGTAATTCTTCAGATTTCCAATGCAGCATCAGTAGTTCATAAATCTATGTTCTTGATTTAGCAACATATTTTTAGAGCAAAAATTATCCAGTATACAAACCCTGAACAGTACTTTTTTTTTTTTTTTTTGGTTTTTCGAGACAGGGTTTCTCTGTATTGTTTTGGAGGATGTCCTGGAACTCACTCCGTAGACCAGGCTGACCTCGAACTCACAGAGATCCGCCTGCCTCTGCCTCCCGAATGCTGGGATTAAAGGCGTGCGCCACCAACGCCCGGCTCAGTACATCTCCTAAAGTGACACCTGCTTAAAAAGCCAGAGGGGGTCTCCGGGAGGAAGTGGAAGACGCATCTCACCAAGGACACAGACAGAGCTAGACTGATGTGCAAGCCTGTCCTTCCTCCTAAGCAGAGTGAGAAACCAGGAACACCCAGTCCTCATGAGGCAGAGCTACTGACCAAAAGTCAACCAGCAATGCAACCAAGACAGACAGACAGAGACGCCCGCTGCCTCACTAATATTGCTCAGCTGGGAGTCACTACACTGTGTGCTTACGTTGACAGAGCAACTCTGTATCATTAAGCCAGTTTCGTGACACGACCTTTCTATCAAACAACTTGGAACTTCACCTGTTTAAAAAGTATTTCAAACTGACCTTCCACAGTATTGTCTAAAATACCACTGGGCCTCTCACGTATTTTAATTTGTTCTGTTTAACACTTGAAGGAGGATCTGTAAGTTTTTACGATTAAACTCAGGTGAAATTGGTATTCTGTGGATACAAAACAACAAAAAGATATGCTTAACTTCAACAGTCTACACCTGGACACTGACTTGCCACGTGATGGTGCTTCCTACAGATGTCTCTACCCTTCCTTCCTTCCTTCCTTCCTTCCTTCCTGCAGTGATGCCACAGGGACAGGGGTAAGTGCTTACTAGTGACTGGACTAAGCATAGTCGTCCCTAAGAAAATACTGTTCACATTCTCTGAGGAACAGAGACCCAATCCATCCTCCTGAAGATTGCAGCTCCTCCTCAAGGTCACTATGCAAGGCTGTGTAGAAACTGTCTGCTCCAGGTTAAATATGTGCATGTTTAATGCTATCTGACCACATCCCCCAGGGAGTCACAGATGTGCACAGGCTGCTTTGTCAGAAACAGGCCTCCTTGCTCCCACCTTGGCAGGCCCATCAGATCTACAAGAAGAACAGCTTTTTCCCCTAAAACAACTCTTTGGTCACGGACAAACTGAAAGTTTTGTTTCATTTTGTTTACATTAGAATTCCCAACAGTTTTTGTTTTTAATGTTAAAAATAATAATAATGAAGGAGAGGAGCGGTAAAACAGCTGGTTTAATTGAAGTGGAATTTAAATCTAAATGGTCCGCCTGAGCTGAAGGGATTGAACCCTTGCCATGAGTTCCAACTTCTGTGGAAGGGGTTACCACCACCTCCTTGTTGACTCTCTGCATCAAGAGGGTCTTCTCCATCATCAAACTTCTTTCTCATTTCTAGAAAAGAAACCAGCAAAGTAAGACCCACATAGTACACTTTTCCATTCCCATCCTGAAGAAAAGGACTGCAAAGAGAAGTCTCCAAGTCATGCTCTTTGTAAAACAGCCTGTCACTGTTCATCCCCCAAATGAGTCATCAGGCAAGAGCCTCACCGAGTCGTCTCCACAAAGCATCTAAGGAAGTGGTTTGCCCAACAGGTAAAACAGCACTCCCTCCATAAGGCTCATTTTCCTCCCAAAATGTAGACACATGAGCACGATGAAGAACAGGCAAGGCTGGGGGGCTCTCCTAACACCACCAAATCCCTCTGGCCCCATCGTTACACGACATTTGAGGGACACTGTATTTTGTATTCAATAACAGAACAGGAAACTGCACCTACTGTGTCCAATAATGAAGTGCACCTGTCCCCCTTACTAGATTACAAATTATTTGGGACAAAGATTATTTCAATTCTGAAGGGGCAAAACTTGATTTCTTCTTTGTTGACCACTTCCTAATTCAAATTAGAATACCCATCCCTACAAATACAGAAAGCCACAAAAAGCAGTGTGTACAAATTCTTAGCCTGTCTCACTTCCCAGACTGGATTCACATGTACACCTGTTCATGTGACTTAAGGCAAGATTGCTGCTAACACCCATGAGGCACAACAGGCCTCTCGTCTTTCGTAAACCAGCTTAACACACTGGTTTCCTCACAGGCTCCCGTGACGTCTGAGAATCATCCATCACTGAGCTAGGAGGCTAGCAGGGGTCTGAGAGAGATGCGTGTTATGCTCAGTGTTGTGCTTGCATATGGCTGCTAAGAAAACAAGGCTAAGAGATGACCGGAACTCGTTCAAGCAGGAGAAAGGGTTCCACATTCAACATGCTTTCACATTACAATGGCACAGTGCTTACCATCACCTGAGGGCCCCCAGACTCAGGTGGGAAGAGGCTGGACAAACTGCGGGGCTGACAACCAACCACAGTCCTCCCGCTCACGCACCTGCTCGCATTTCACCTCTGCCCCGACTGGGGTGGGGGAGGACAGGAGCTAATTCATCTCCAACTGCACCACCTAAGAGCTCGAGGACCTGGAGCGGGTACCTGGGTCTGAGAGGACTTCTTTGGCAGCTGCGATGTCAATGAACTTTTTCTCTGCCTTCTTCTTTTCTTCCTCATTCTGGAAATTATCCGGATGCCACTGAAGTGCTAATTTTCGGTATGCTTTAATGATTTCTTGTTTTTTGGCATTTCTGAAGGATGAAGAAAATTATTTAGCAATTGTCAGAAAGGTCCTAGCCTACTTTCACTAAAACAAAATCAGAAGAGCTGAGCTGGGAGTCGTCTTTGAGCACTCTGAGTATATAAAACCTGAGGCTTACTCACAGCACTGCAAACAAATCTGTGTGTGTAAGGAGACCGTGGAGTGTCAGCTCATGACACACACACAGTTTGTTTTCCTCGAATTCCAGATCAAAGACTTAGCGTGCTGTTCCGAACAGTGAACTGTGTTTCTCTTTCCTTTCGAGTCATGGGGTGTTGGGGGCAGGCACTGAGGCAAGGCAGCCACTACCCTGACCTAAACCAGGCGCGCTTCTCAGGACGCATGCTCACTATGCATCCCAGAGCACAGTACAGACCTTTACAGCTGTCCCTGCTCAATCTCCACACCACCATAATTTAACTCTTTGTGGGCGACACAGAGACATTCCCATGTCAGGATTGAGCACACGCCTTTAATCCCAGCAGTACTCAAGGCAGAGAGCTCTGTGAGATTAAGGCCAGCTAGGTCTACATAGTGCCAGGGCTACGCAGCGAGACTCTGCCAATCAAAATACAGCACCCACATCGCTAATTAAGACCAAAGCTTCAAACTTTGAAACAAAAGCTGGCATTCTACTTAGTCAGAGAAAACGAGTGTTTTTTAGACAACCCTTTAGGATTTATTTTCTTTTATGTGTGCAGGAGGAGCTGCCAGCATGTGTAATGGCAAAGCTGGAAGAGGTCAGAGCTGGAGTTAGAGATGGCGTGAGTGATCGTGTGAGCAGAGAGCTAACCCTGGGTCTCTGCAAGAGCAAGTGCTCCTAACCACTGAGCCATCTTTCCAGCCTGGAGCCCAGAACTTATAATAGCAGTACAACTTTACCTTTAGGTGCAGGGGAGGGTCTTTTTTCCTTCCTCCTCCCCAATGAAAATAAAGTGCAACTCTACTTTCTTAATCCTTCCCAAAACGTCTGGGCCTAAGACCCATTTACACACAGCCTTCGTCATCCACTGGTCTTTAGAAAACAGTCTGCCCAGAACTGTTGAAACGGCTCATGACAGTAAGGGCTGCTAGAGTAGCCATGACTGAAGCGAGGGAAGGAAGGGAGCCAGGCCCAGACAAAGGGAGCGACCATCAACTTTAAAGCAGTTCATAACACAGCAATGTGTCACCTTTTCACTCCCAAGATTTTGTAGTAATCCCGTTTCTGTGACTGCTTCAGTAACCGCTGGGCTTTCTCCAAGCCTTCCCGAATCTGCTGGTCATTTTCATTGTGCTCCTGAGCAGCTTCATAATCCTGAATGGCTGTCAAAATGTTTAGGAAATGCTGTTAGGGGAAATTACAATTCAGCGCCTTTATGCATTATACCAGCTTGGTACTAAGCCCTCACTGTCAGCCCCGTCCCTCACTACTGCTTCTAAGAGCCAACATGGCACCATTGTCATAATTTTGTTCAAACTTAACTCATAACCGAGGCGGAAGTTCTCACTCGTGTTTGACAGAACTCACTGTGGTTGTTTACTATCTACTCTCTCACATTATCTCCCGACACCTCCTCGAGGGATTTTAATATTGTACAGAGCAATCTTAGCACCACTGAGACATACATGGTCACTGCATAGCAAAGAAAGTACAATGCTTGATAAGAAACATTAACATCTATGTTGATAGTTTGGAAGAAGCAAAAGGTACAAAGGGAGGAACCATCAACGCAGTGCCGCCAATGTGATGCCACTGTCGATCCAAACAAAATATAGGAAACGTACAATACACGCTCCACTTTAGAGAATTTGTGTATCTAATGTGCAGAAAGAATCAAGGCAGCAGGCCTGAGATTCACCCTGCCAGAGTCCTGCTGGTGGAGACTATTCATGGCCAGGTTTGGGAAGCTGGGTTGATTTCAGGGACACGGCTTGGTCACAGGCTCAGCGGGCCTGGACGTCTGAAGTCTGGGTGTCACAGAGCAGTGACAGTCCTGGATGTGGGGTCTCGGGTGAGGCCCGGCTGCAGAGTAAGCTTGACTTGGGTCAGTTCGCAGGAACAAAGGTTCAGCCTCTTCACTGTCTTCTCCCTCACACCTCACCACCCCCAACTGCCAAGTCTTTACACTGCACTTACTAACTTACAGTATGCATGATTTACTATGACAAGCATAGGATTGTTGTTTCCTATAGTCAGATAATTGCAAGTAAAAACTATTAGAACCTCAGCTATTTTTGTTACATTTCCTCAGATTCCACCCTCTGGGAGGTGATCTTTTAAAAAGTAAACCATACAAGCCTACCTCAAAGCCTAAGGAGCACTACGTAAGACATGGAGGAAAAGACAGGGCACTCGGGAGGCAGAGGCAGGCGGATATCTGTGAGTCTGAGGCCAACCTGGTCTACAGAGCGAGTTGCAAGACAGCCTCCAAAACAATACAGAGAAGCCCTGTCTCAAAAAACAAAAATAAATAATTAATTTAGGAAGAAAGAATGTAGGAGCCAGACGCCGGGGAGGAATACTGTCAAATGCTGTCTCCTGGACATGACATAACTGTTGGACTCATCAACTCAAGAGCAGCATGGTGGCCCACACAAAATCTAGCCAGTCAACTCTCCAGCATGGATGAGGAAAGACTCGTAAGCTCCTCCCCTCCCGCTAGCTGAGGAGCTATGAACAGTTCAAGGTTTCTAGAAAAGTCATTTGTTTTCAGGTCTGTAGTCACACACCCATGCATACCACATGCTCACACAAGCAACCTTTAAGTCAATGTGCTATTGAAAATTAAAATGATAGAAGGAGGGGGTGTGTTGGGAAGAAAGGTTCTACATGGAGTGGACAGAGAGAACGGATGACTGATTAAAACCATGTGAAGTCATCAAATAGATTAAAAAATTAGCCAAAATCCAAAATGCTCATAAAGTACTATCAAAAATGTGGTAATGAATTCCATCTTTTAATGAACATACTATTGTGTGTGCTCCAGTACTGCCTTTTTAAGGGCCTCATAACATCTAGGAGTAAAGTGAGGTAAGCAGTTATCCTAACATTGCTAAAGTTGGGAGGTCACAGGATCATTTGTTAGACAAATGTATATGCACACTTTATGCATATACGTATTACACAATTCTGTGTTTATGTGCTTAGGAGAGTCATATATGTACATGTCTAGAAAAATAAACAATGATTACTTCAAACTTTTTTTTTTTTTTTGGTTTTACGAGACACGGTTTCTCTGTTTTGGAGGCTGTCGGTCCAGCCTGGCCTCGAACTCACAGAGATCCGCCTGCCTCTGCCTCCCGAGTGCTGGGATTAAAGGCGTGCGCCACCAACGCCCAGCTCGATTACTTCTAACTTTTTATTCTGCTGTTCATCTCTCCTAATTGAACTGACTACTGAAACTGGTTTATATGCCAGTAAACTGGTTTCAACAGAACTGTTTTTCAAATTCTCAGTCATTTGCAGGCTAACTGTATTCTAGATAAAATGTAAGTGAACTCTGTTGATTTCCTACAATTTAACCTTTAGCTACTGCAGCTCTATTCCTTCAGAGTTTACCTTCGTCATACATCTCCTCTATCAGATAGGCCTCTGCTCGGTCTTTCAAAGCGTTCACGTTGTCAGGTTCCAACTGTAAAACTTCAGAACATATTCTAATGGCTTCAACAGGCTTTTCATCCTAAAAGTCAACGCAAGAAAAGAAAATATAGACTGGGGTGCACCTCAGTGGAAAAGTGCTTGCTATCATGCACAAGTTCCCGAGGTCAATGCTCAGTACCAAAAATAAATAAAAATAAGCACTGTGAACCAGAGAGATGGCTCGGTGAGCGTGCGCACAATGATTGAATGAAAAAAGACAAAAGTGAGTTAAAAGTGGCCGTTATCCCGTGTCAGGCATTCACGTTACCTTAGAGAAACAGTGACAGATCCTCTCTTTGGAGCGGATGGTATACTCAGCTACACTGGGCTCTGTCTTCATGACGGATTCGTATTTGCTGGTTGCATCTGTGTATCTATGAAAGGAGCAACCGAGGGGCCACAATGAAACTATCTCTGAAGCTTTACAAGCCACCGCCCCTTTACTATGCATCGCTTAACAAACACAACGGAAGGAGCACAACACTGCCTCCAAATACAATTCCTCTAACCTTTGACCTGCTCAGTCCAGAGAGGACGCTTTGACACATGGGGCTAGGGGCCAGGTGGGGGTATAGGGCATAGGGTGGCCAGGTGACTCAGCAGGTAAAGGTGTTTGTCAGTGAAACTGATGACCTGAGTTTGGTCCCTGAGACTCACGTGGTAGAGACCAATACATTATTCTGCAGGACATGCACTTGCCTGTGCACAGGCATACAATAAGGACTATCTAACACATGTGGCAAGGCCACATGAGGGGTTCAAAGCTAGGGAAGGAACTCTGCAGCTTCACGGATCTCACCATCCACACTGAAGTGAAACCAGAGCTGGAGCCACTTTGGGCCATCCCTGCGCCCGAGTCCAACATGCCCACTAGTTCCTCACACGCTCCTCAGGCGAACCTGAGTGTCCCATCACCGGCAAACACCTGCTCATCCAAAATAGTGCGCGTGCGTGCATGCACTGGGGTGTAGGCACTGCACAGGGCGTCAAGACCTAGGATATGTCAACCACTGAGCTGTAGCCCCACCTCTAAAGATTTGCATATGAAAGCAACAATTCAGTGGGTGAGCGTCAGTGAACGAATGGCTAAATGAACTACAGCAGATACTAATACTATGGAAGACTTAACCAATAAAGGGGAAATGGTAAATGCACACACAACTTTATGGTATTCCGAGATGTTAGAGTTTGCAAGACACTGGGAACTGAGTAAGGCATTGTCAGGAGAGCTGCAAAGGAGCGAGCGGGGACCTCAGGAGTCTGCAGACATCAGCCACACTGTCCGCAAGGTCACCTCTCCTCCCCAGACATCAGCCACACTGTCCGCAAGGTCACCTCTCCTCCCCAGACATCAGCCACACTGTCTGCAAGGTCACCTCTCCTCCCCAGACATCAGCCCCGACACCCATTACTCAAGCGACTCCTCCTTTAAGACGAGAATTTCACTGCCTACCACCTCTGAGAGCATCCATCCCGTCTTCGTGCTGCAGGCTGGGTTAAGGACTCTGCTTCTCCCATTGAGTTCCACTCTAGAACTCTGCTACCAACCCTATGCACGAGCACTCCATACTGACTCCCACACTAAGCTATAAACCCTGTAAGGCTAAACACTGTAGTCACATTTCTATACGCAGTGTACAATCCAGTGCCTGACACACAAACTAAGAAAAACCTGATGCAGCATGCAGCTGCTAGGAAGAACGCTCTGCCGTGACTGCAACCTACACTCTGTAGTGACTGCAACCTACACTCTGCAGTGACTGCAACCTACACTCTGCAGTGACTGCAACCTACACTCTGCAGTGACTGCAACCTACACTCTGCAGTGACTGCAACCTACACTCTGCAGTGACTGCTACCTAACTCTGCAGTGACTGCAACCTACACTCTGCCGTGACTGCTACCTACACTCTGCAGTGACTGCAACCTAACTCTGCAGTGACTGCAACCTACACTCTGCCGTGACTGCTACCTACACTCTGCAGTGACTGCAACCTAACTCTGCAGTGACTGCAACCTACACTCTACCGTGACTGCTACCTACACTCTGCCGTGACTACAACCTACACTCTGCAGTGACTGCTACCTACACTCTGCAGTGACTGCAACCTAACTCTGCAGTGACTGCAACCTACACTCTGCAGTGACTGCAACCTAACTCTGCAGTGACTGCAACCTACACTCTGCAGTGACTGCAACCTACACTCTGCAGTGGCTACAACCTAACTCTGCAGTGACTGCAACCTACACTCTGCAGTGACTGCAACCTAACTCTGCAGTGACTGCAACCTACACTCTGCAGTGACTGCAACCTAACTCTGCAGTGACTGTGACCCACACTCTGCAGTGACTGCAACCTAACTCTGCAGTGACTACAACCCACACTCTGCCATGACTGCTACCTACACTCTGCCTGCTTCAACACTGTATAACCCTGGAGGTGTAGCTGAGGCTCAGTGCTCTCTAGACCCTCCCCCAAAAGGATAAGGAGAGGCTCTCACCTGCCATCTCTGATCAGCTCTTCAGCTGACTCGATCATCTTGTTAAGTTTCTTCACTTGCTTATAATGTGCAAAACACCTTTTGTGATCCTGGTCAAGTTTCAGACATTCACGGACTTCACTGCTCATGGAATTTAAGAAAAGAAATACTCCAAGTCAAAACCATTCAATACTTCACCACATCAAGTAGAATAGAAAAATCACCATTAACAACATGCTGACTTTATCATTTGCTGTACACACTTATGTATGACATCATATCAAAGATACGACAATTTAAATGGCATGAAGTTATACATTAAAGCTCTGTTTTGGTAAGTAAAAGCTTACTTTAGTTAACAATGTTTCTTGTAAATAAACTGCATAATTATATATTAGGGATAATGTAATTTATGATGTCACGGGAGCTGACCTGAGGGATAACTCGTGGTCTCCTAGCTGATAGTAGAGTGTGCTGATTCTGTAGAATGCCTCCGTGTTATCATTCTTCAGCTTTGAAGCAGCCTTTAAGTCACTGATTGCTTTCCTGGGTTCTCCTTCCTTTATGAAACACTCAGCTCGAAGTTCTCGCAACTCTGCATCCCAAACACAAACCTTGAGAAACAGAAGAACTAGACTTTGAGAAACAGAGGATGTACATGGATTCCTGACCCCCACACATCCCATCCACATATTTATACGTAACACACCCCCAGTTACAATGATCACAGTCAGTATTCTGTAAATGGTGTTTAAAATCCTGATATATGTAAACGTGACACATAGTACGGGATAATTTCTTGAGCGTGCCTTTTCTGAGGGAGATACACATACCACCTTAGGACCCTGAATATAAGGAAACAGCATTTGCACACTGAGATCCAGCCAAGCCTGAGATGCACAATGAAACCCTTTCTCAAGCAAAAAAATCCCACAAAACTGTGGCATTTACTAGTAGAGGGGTACCCCCATTCAAACATTTGAAGAGAATATTCAATAGTCAGATATTTTACTCGAAATTATAGTTTCTACAAGAAAGAAAATCTAGGTTCTTTTTCTAATTCTTGCTCTGTTTCTTGCTACAGGATACCATGCATACCAAGCTGGCCTCCAATACCATTAGCTCAGGATGACTTTGACGTCCTCATCCTCCTCCCGGCTACTTCCTGAGTGTAGTGGGCCCAGGCGTTTATCACTATGCCCAGTTAACGCTGTACTGTATGTCAAACACAAGGCTGCACTGCATGAATGGATGCTGGGCAAACCCCTACCAACTAAGCCTAAAAACTCAGTCCTCAATTACATTACATTGACTACTAAATTATTTGCTGTAAAATGTTATATCCTTGCTTTCCTGTTATTAAATCCTCATTTTAAAAAAGAAAAAAAAATAACATGGAAAACTTCACCATTCCTGTTTTACGAAAAGTCCATTACACTCACTGAACACAGATTCTTCCAGAGACCCCAAACTCACCAATAGGTCCTGTATGTTATATTTTCCTCAGAGTTTCTAACATTATGTCAATTTTTCATAACTTTTCTATGTATGTATACACACACACACACACTGAAATCAACACTAAATATGAATTCAAATGGACAGTCTAGCAGCAAGAAAGTGAAAGGTATAGTTTTATGTTTCTTTAATAAGGTATCAATAAAATAATTAAGTAAAGCAAGAATTCTTCTGTGCCATGTCACATGATTCCCTCCATTACGTTATCAAATAAGGTCTGGAAAGACGTTTCAGTAGGTGAAGACGCTCCCCACAAAAAGGTGGACGAGAACGACACCACAGGATTCACCTCCAGCCTCTACAAGTGCATCCCAGTACACACAACCACACACATCACACACGCTGATAATAACTTTTATCAAAGGATGTCTATCTTCCACACATCACATTGTGATTGACAATATTAAGTCAAAGAGCTGTGAAAATGGTATTATATTGATTATTTCCATTTAGGCTTTCTTCTGAAATCATCTGTCATTAAATCCTCCTGAGGCAAGCAGACCCTAACTTTATGCTTCCTATCAGAAGCTCTGTATCCCAGTACTCTTTTCATCTAGAAACTTCTCATTTTAAGCATTTCTCTCTTTCCAAACGTCATGTTTCCTTTTTCTTAAAGTAATTCATCTTTGGCCGGGCATTGGTTGTGCACGCCTTTAATCCCAGCACTCAGGAGGCAGAGGCAGGCGGATCTCTGTGAGTTCGAGGCCAGCCTGGTCTACAGAGGGAGTTCCAGGACAGCCTCCAAAACAATACAGAAAAACCCTGTCTCGAAAAACCAAAATATTCAAAAAAAAAAAAAGCAATTCATCTTTTATACATTATCTAGCATAATATTCTCCAAATTTAAAAGGGAGCAAATCAAGCAGTGGGTAAAAATATGTTATTCTTGGCCAGACGTAGTGGTGCACACCTTTAATCTTGGTACTTAGCACACAGAGTGAGACAGATCTGAGTTCAAGGCCAGCCTGGTCTACGTAGAGTTCAGGTAAGCTAGAGCTACATAGGAAGACTGTCGCAAAAAACGACAAAAACTACAGTTCTCACTTCACAGCACCCCAGCCTTTACGAAAACCCTTCCACTGCAAGCTTATATGATCCATCTTTAAGAGCTAAAAGCCCAAGATCAGTGTGCACCCTTCTTGGATTTGGCCATATATGAACATGCCAAAGTACCTACAATGTGCCTTCCTGTAAAAGCAGTGCCCGACTCACCAGCAGCAGTACTTAAGACACTCACCTCTAAAATCGTATCAAGGAAGGTTATAGCAGCGGTATAGTCAGCACTTTCGAACGCACCAAGGGCTTGTGAGCGCAAACGCTGCATCTCATCCGCTTTGACAAGCTGAGACTGGGCTTCCTTCTCTTCGTGTTCACTTGGATTAGACTTGAGCTACGAGCGAAACAACAAAGTAAGCAAGCTTTGCTCTCTCAAGTCCAGTGCCCGTAATGCACACGGGTCTGGTCACTCTGACACACGGCAGACACTGCCATGCCCAAGCTGTAGCCCACAAGCTGAGACAGCGCAGAGGGCAGCTTCCGTCACTTCCGGTTGTTCATTACACAGCAGCAGGTAACAAGACAGCGGCCTGCCATTTCTCAGCGACAGCGCTGTGAACATTTCCATGCATACTCTGACTGGCTAATCCTAGCATTGTTTATGTTTGTGGTTTTACCCACCAAGCCTCTCAACAGCCCTTTTATGATTACTTTAAAATAAAGCCTCAATCAACAAGTCACTTCCCCAAACCCTGCACTAATGCCTTTTCCACGTACTGTGCATTTCCCTGGACAACGGAAGGACAGTAACGCGTATCTGGGTCCGGCAAGCACTATAAAGCGCAGGTTCCCTTCAGTACTGGGGACTGAGCCCAGAGCCTCACTCACGCTAAGCCTGGCTCCACCGCTGGCTTAGACTCCTAATTCTTTTGTGAGCTCTGTGTAAGTATGAATTCACAACAAAGGGAGCTATAGCTCAGTGACAGAACTCCTTCCTCCAAATGTGCAATCCTAGGTCCAACCCCAGCCCGGAAACAACTCAACAATACACAATGAGGACAGGTTTCAAAAGAAGAAACTCATTTCCCCTTGAATTACACAACAGCCAACTTTAAAATGTGGACATTCTCTATTATAGCAATTAAAGTACCTAAATTTGACACATAATAAAGGTGTAATTTAATGCAGCCTCACATGTTTATCTGAATAATCTGAATTTCTAGGTTATGCACAAACAAAGTAAAGGCAAGTGACATACAGGAGAGAGATTTGAACCAAGTTATCAGACAAGGCGTAAATATTCAAGTGATAGCAATAACTTACACAACCCAAAAATAAGAACAGCTGTAAGTAAACAGGCAAAGTACCTGAAAGTGAAGAAATAAGAAGCAGGTACACAGAATAACATTCCACACCACTCAGCACTGGGAGAAGGCCAATGTAAACGACAAAGCTGCCTTACACTTACTAGGAACACTGCAGGGGTTGGATCTAGAATGTTACCCCAAGTGGGGGGGGGGGTCCCTGCAAGCATCACAGCCAGGAAAACTCTGCTCAGCCTGACTTAGTGCTCGTTCAAACTTCTGGAGTTCTACCGGGCGTTGGTGGCACAGGCCTTTAATTATGCCAGTACTCGGAAGGAAGAGGCAGGTGGATCTCTGTGAGTTCGAGGCCAGCCTGGTCTATAGAGCTAGTTCCAGGACAGCCTCCAAAGCCACAGAGGAACCCTGTCTCAAAAAAACAAAAACAAAACAAACAAAAAAAAAAAAAAAACTTCTGGAATGTGACACCAGGTCAGATTATTTAAATGTGGGAAATGTTTCTTGGCAACAATTATCCCAATCCCAAAGCACATGTGACTTCTCCATGAAGATGGGCTCTACAGTGCTAAGAGCCTGGGACCTAGCAAGGGTCACGGCTTTAAAGTGCATGTGACGTGTGACGTCCCCCTAAGGATGGGCTCTGGTGACTGAGGAGCACGGCTGAAGATGGAGGTCTTCCGACAGCGCCCTGGGTGCTTTGGCTGTGATCTGGCTGCACGGACGGCAAAGGTCAGCAGGTATTCAACACACCCACACCCACTGCCCGCTTCTGCAGCGCCGTCTGTGCACCCGTCACTGCTCCACAAACGGTCACCCTTGGCGTCACACCTCTGGAGTACTGGAAATCTTGGAGGTAAGGGCTACAAGGGTTTAGGTCACTGGAAATCTTAGGAGGCAAGGGCTACAAGAGTTTAGGTCACTGGAAGCAGACTGCAAGGCGGGCCTGTGAGACGCCTGTTTCCTAGAAAGGCTCCCCACCATGATGGAAACACGTCACAACACGGGCATGGACAGGGGCCAGATGGCCACGGACTGAAGCTTCTGAGAGCACGAGACAAAACAAGCCACACTTCTTTCTAAGCTATTCCGTGTATTTCGTTACAGTCAGAGAGAGAAAACCAGCTAGCACAGTAAGCAGAAAGTGCAGTGTCTGCTGTACACAGAAAAGGAACCCTACTGGCAGGAATGTAATTTTAGGAAACAGTATGTAGGTTTTGAAAACAGTTAAAAATACAACTACTATATGACCTGGTAATCTTCTCCCTGGATAGTAGAGAAATGAAACCATCACTCTGTAAAATGACCTACCCTGTGCTGTCCAGTACAGCACTCTGTACAACAGCCAAGACAGAGACAACCTGACTGTCTGTTAGCTGGGGATGTCCCCACGGCTGTGTTCAGATGCAGAGACAACCTGACTGTCTGTTAGCCCGGGGATGTCCCCACGGCTGTGTTCAGATGCAGAGACAACCTGACTGTTAGCCGGTGATGTCCCCACGGCTGTGTTCAGTGTAATCTCCATAAGTTTAAATAAATTCCTTCCAACTGATGTGTGTGTACTCAGTCACACTAATGGAGAGTTTATTAACTAAATTATTATCAAAGATTTATACTTAATTTTGAAATTAAATTGCAATTGACAGTTATTTGCTAAACATCTAATTGATACTGTAACCAAACTGCAGGTTGACAAGAATGCAAATTAGTAGAGTCACTGTGGAAAATAGTTCCGAGGCCTTCCAAAGGCTAAAAAGAAGACCTAAATATGATCCAGTTGTGTATACACTTGAAGGACAAGAAATCAGTATTCAGATACCTGCATGCCCATGTCTGCTGTGACGCTATAGACAAAGGCCAACATGGAGTCAGCATAGACGCTCACCAACAGATGAACACATTAAGAAATAAATGGTATATACATACGATGGAGAGTTAGTAGTCCTAAAGGATGAAGCCATGCTATTTCCACACTGGCTGGCCTGAAGGTCCTAAGATCAGCCTTTCTCCACTCCCCGCACTGGGTAGAGGAGCACGATGTCATGCCCAGCTTTTACAGGGGCTAGGTCCTCGTGCTGACACAACAAGCACTTGACCCATTTGAAACATCTTTGCAGCCCCAAGAGTTCATTCTTGTTATGTAAAAAGAAACACGCACATCCATCAAGTTAGTATGCAAATCTGCCTTCCTCTTGAATAAATGGCAAAAGGACACGGACACCGAAGAATTGTTTTAAAACAAATTCAGTAGGTGTTTGTTTGTATGACCATTTATACACCTAGGATTATTGAGTGAAATGGTCACTAGGAAAAATGTTCAAGAGGCCATGCTTAGAGCCCATGAAGCATGTTTTGGTGACATTTCTAGACTCTCATGTAGGCCAAGTTAAAGTGAGCCTACAACTGAATAGGACTCACACAGCAACTGTGTGCATTTCATCTTCCAACTGTTAACACAATTCTTTGATGCCAGCCATTAAATCTTTATTTAAGAACTGTAATATATATATATACACACACATATATATATATATATATATATATATATAAATCAACTGTGTATGTGTGTGTGTGTGAATGTATAGATGGTTTTCTTTTTTAGCTATAAAATTACTATTAAATACTTTATTGCAAAGAAAAATAAATTCTGCATGTCTCTCAATAACATCCTCCTGGCATCAGCACTTACCACTCTCTTGAAATCCTCTTCAGCTTCATCGAGTTTCCCTTGTTTGAGTAGTAAGTGGCCTCTCTGTAACCTTGCCTGGGAGGAAGAAGAGGGGCTGTTCTGAGTACGGGATTTCTAAATGTTCTTTAAACACAAACAATAAAACTAAAAATGTAACCAACTTACTACCATCCATTTTTCCATGTTTGACTTAGCACTAAGACTAATTCCTATAGCTTCAGAATGTGTACAACTTTTACTAAAATATGTTTTCTCTAAAAATATGTTTTGCTCAACCCAAAGAAAACATAAACAAGGTTACTGGGTGGGGAGGCTCTCTTTTGCTTGTTTAAGACATAAGGTTTCTTCTGAGAGTGATAAGAATGTCCTGGAACTAGACAATGGTAATGACTATACAAGCTAAAAAGAACCACAGAAAACTTCAAAATGTGCATTTTATGGGACAAGAATTATATACTTTTTTAAAAATGATAATTGGTATCAAACACAGGGACCCACCAAGGTGAATGACACCAGGTTCAGCCTTCGAGGCCCTGTATATTAATTTTAAAAAATATTTTTTGACCACATACCAACTTTTTTCACTAAAAGTTACAGTGAGACCATCAAAGCTCCAGAAATAGGTTTGGTTTTCATTAAGCCTTCAATGTGAATATTTACTATGATGTCTGATATTCCTCTTATTCTAATACATACCATTCCAGTTCTTGACAACACATACCTCTCTCTGGTGACTAATTCCTTCCAAACCACAGAAACCCCACTTCAATGAGAGCCGTCAGTCTGCGAATCTTGTCACCTCAGGTCTCTCACCATGCCCTACACTCCATCACTCACACAGACCTGTCTTCCTAAACCACAGAGCTACTACATCTGCTTTCTGGGAAACAATCATTTAGTACACCCTGTTACTCTTCCATACAAACCTTTTTTTGTTTGTTTTTTGTTTTTTGTTTTGCTGAGACAGGGGCCCTCTACTTAACCCTGACTGTCCTGTGCTGGAACTCATTATGTAGACTAGGCTATCCTTGAACTCAGAGGTAAGCATGTCTTGGCCTACCATGTGCTGCAATTAAAGGCATGAACACAGATGTTAATTCCAAGAACTTTGCTGTTATTACTGAGACAGGATCAGGCTACAGTACTCGAGCAGACCTCAAGACCCTGGGCTCCAGGGATTCTCCTGCCTTCACCTCCCAACTGGCTGGAACTATAGGTTTGTGCCACTATAAAGAAAAGCATAGAGCCGGGCGTCGGTGGTGCACGCCTTTAATCCCAGCACTCGGGAGGCAGAGGCAGGCGGATCTCTGTGAGTTTGAGGCCAGCCTGGTCTACAGAGTGAGTTCCAGGACAGCCTCCAAAACAATACAGAGAAACCCTCTCTTGAAAAAGAAAAAAAAGAAAGAAAAGCATAAGGAGTCTGCACTGCACACTTGACAGCTTCCATACGCGTTAGTAACACCTAGGGCGCCAATACTCACTACAGGAAACACATTCCCCTCCCGTTCCCTTAAGCGCCCCGTTAAGCAAGTGTAAGCGCGCTCACTGCAGTGAAGTCCATCTTCAACTCGATCACTTTAGTTAGATCAGGCAGTGCTGCTTTGGATTTCCCCATTGCTAAGAAGACAGTAGCTCTCCGGTAGTATGCAATATAGTTATCAGGGTCGCCATCTGAAAATTCAAGTAATAAATATTAGCCTTCTATAATTTAATCTAGACAAAATCTTCTGAGAAAATTACAGTTTACAATTCTATTAAGAATGACAAACAGTCAGGCAGTGGTGTTGCAAGCCTTTAATCCCAGCACTTGGGAGGGAGAGGCAAACAGATCTCTGAGTTTGAGACCAGCCTGGTCTACAGAGCTACACAGAGAAACCCTGTCTCAAAAAAAAAAAAAAAAAAAAAAAAAAAAACAGAATGACCAACAGGCAGAGTAGTGCACAACATTAATTCCAGCACTTGGGAGGGCAGTTCTTGAAGGGTGGTACAGCAGAGAGAAGACAAAAGCTCCAAGTCTTCCCCTTGGCAGGGCCCTGTGCACCTCTCTAATGTCTGTCCTAACCTGTAAAGATGTTTCCCTACATTCGTAGAGCCATTCTAGAGAACTAACTGAACTTAGAAACGGGTTCGTGGGACCCCCTGATTTATACCTGGTATGTCGGGGCTTCAGACTGGCATCTAAAGTGGGCAGCAGTTTTGCTCAAAACCTATGGTTTTTAGGCTGCTCCATAAAAGCATACAGTGCTAGAATTTAACTGAACCTAACTCAAACCCAAAGAGAACCTTTAGGATTGCTGAGAAGTCTCCACACACATGGGTAGACAGAAGTCAAAAAAGTACTGAAAGCTGGGTAGGTACAGAGGTTGCAACTGAGTTTGCTTCTACCCTTAGAGCAACAAATGACAATGGTTCAACATTGAAATGAAAAATCCCCTTGCTTAGAGGTGTGGGGTGACTAGGATGGTTGGTACCTTACTTCCTTTCATTTCATCTTAAAAATAGCAAGTATGGCGGGGTCGGTGGTTCAGTGGGTAAAACACTGCCACACAAACATGAGGACCTGAGTTCCTACCCCAAAGCCACTCACTGAAAGCCTGCCACGCACCACATTGTGTTGGAAAATAAACTGTTCATTACTTGTCAGGTGCTGACTAAACCACTCTTCACACCACAAATCAAGGTGAGAAATAAGTAAAAGATGGCCTGAGAAAAGCTAATGTCAAAAACCCTAAGTTAAAATTCAGGCAGTAACTTGTAGGAAGAGCTTCAGAGCTGGGCACGGTTGTAGACCATGCTAAATCCCAGATACACAGGGCAGAGGCAAGTGGGACTCTGAGTTCAAGGCCAGTTTGGTCTACTTCAGTGAGTTCTAGGCAAGCAAAGACTGAACAGTAAGATTCTGCCTCAGAAAGAGAGTGAGTGAGGACATGAATTAGGTCCTCAGAAGTTATGCATTCTGTCACCTCTTTTCTTTAGACATCACAGTGACAGCTGATGTTACAGAAAGATACAATCACCCAAGGAAAACTCCATAAGGGGCAGCTGCAATCTGACGAACAATGAAGAGTCACTGAACTAGAAAAATCTCAAATCTGGAAAAAAAAAAAACGGCCATAGCAACGACTATACTGATAACCTAGCTAAAGAAAAGCACAGCACACTCTGTGAGGTTTGCTTAAGACAGTTTCCATCAGAAGTCTCTGTTCTTCGTTGGGTGTTGATTATAGACAACGATGGCTTTTATTGTGACTTTTTCCCACAGGGATATGTTGAATTTTACCATATTCAACAGACATTCACTGGCTCCTGTAAGTTCCCTTCCTGTTGACCTCTCATCTCCTCATCTCCCTTCTACTCATGTCTCTCTGCTTGGTTGTTTGTCTGGTTGGCCCAGTGAGTCTCACGGCATTGTTTACAGGGTCCTGTCTGGGTAAGGAATTATTTACAGGACAACAGACTCCTTAGCCAGTGGAGATATTACTGGAGAAAATGTCTCTCCCTCCCCTAGCAACTATTAAATGCCCCTCAGTACCTCAATACTCAGAATGATGGAGCACTTCATGATACCCCTCCCCCACCCTGTAATCTGCCTGTAGGTGGGGAGGTCGGTTTTTCCACCACCGCTCATGACAGGACGCTGAGAGGCTGAGCCCTGCACACGTCTCATGCCAGTAATTCTCCACTCGCGCCTCTCATTCTCCACCATCTTCCCTGCATCCTGAACCATTCACAGCTGAGCATTCAATGGTTCCTTATTGTCTAGGAGTCTCTCAGAATGATAAAATCTTGAGTTACTCTTAATACATACATGACTAAGCCTCAGTGACCTGTTTTTTTTTAAATCTGCATCTAAAGAGCGTATGCATGTGTGCCTCTGTGTGTGCGCGTGTGCCCCTGTGTGTGTGCGTGTGCCCCTGTGTGCCTCTGTGTGTGTGTGTGTGCCCCTGTGTGTGTGCCCCTGCGTGTGTGTGCCCCTGTGTGTGTGTGCCCCTGTGTGTGTGTGCCCCTGTGTGTGTGTGTGCCCCTGTGTGTGTGTGCCCCTGCGTGTGTGTGCCCCTGTGTGTGTGTGCCCCTGTGTGTGTGTGCCCCTGTGTGTGTGTGCCCGGGTGTGTGTGTGTGTGCCCCTGTGTGTGTGTGTGTGCCCCTGTGTGTGTGCGTGTGCGCCTGTGTGCCTCTGTGTGTGTGTGTGCCCCTGTGTGTGTGTGCCCCTGTGTGTGTGTGCCCGGGTGTGTGTGTGCCCCTGTGTGTGTGTGTGCCCCTGTGTGTGTGTGCCCCTGTGTGTGTGCCCGGGTGTGTGTGTGCCCGGGTGTGTGTGTGTGCCCCTGTGTGTGTGTGTGCCCCTGTGTGTGTGTGCCCCTGTGTGTGTGTGCCCCTGTGTGTGTGCCCGGGTGTGTGTGTGCCCGGGTGTGTGTGTGTGCCCCTGTGTGTGTGCCCCTGTGTGTGTGCGTGTGCCCCTGTGTGTGTGTGTGTGTGTGTGTGTGCCCCTGTGTGTGTGGAGTGAGCGCATGTGAGCACAGGTGCTTGAGGCCAGATGCATCAGATCTCCTGGAGCCGGAGTTTCAGGTGGTTTAAGTCCACAGATGTGGACGCTAGGAACTAACCGTAGGCCCTGTGGAAGAGCAGTATACGCACTCTTAACCACTGAGCCTTCCCTCCAGCCTCCTCAGTTACCTCTTCTGCCAGATACAAATGTATTCGTGTATTGTGTATTTATTAATCTAATTACTAGAATCCTGAAAATATGTCTTGATGGGGGACGTCCTTCTGTGTGTATGTTGTCTTATTGGTTGATTAAATAAAGCACTGTTGGCCAACAGGGTGAGACTAGGAGTCCAGGAGGATTCTGGGAAACAGAGGCACAGTCAGTCATGATGTAGGACCAGAGGAGTATGAGGTCCAGAGGAGTAAGAGGTCCAGACCCTTGCTCCAGTAAGAGAAGACCAAGTGGAAATACTCAGTTATGGGTTAATAACTAAGTCAGAGCTAGCCAATAAGAAACCATAGCAAACGGCCAACAGCTTCATAATTAATATAGCGCCTTGTATGTTACTTGGGGGCTGAGGCAGCGGCGGGACCCAGGCGGCTGGCGGGAAGCGTACACGCTACAATGTCTGATGGTTTATCTAACATGTAACGATGCTTGGAGTTCTGACTAAAATTCAGACGATAGCAAACTGAGTGTGAGTGTTGCAATACCAACCTACTGCAGCATGAAACTGAGACAACGCGTCAGCCAGCTGCCCAGCTGCAAGCAATTTCTTCCCCAATTCCAGATGTTTCTCCACATCTGCATTCACGCCACACTCGGCACCTAAGGTAAAACAGAACGAGTTAACTTTCCAAGAAGCAAAACTGAACCCTAATAAATAAAAAGATGGCTCATCATCTACTAAAATGAGAAAAGTCACAGAAACTGAAAATGTCAGAGAGTAAAAGTTTCATTTTATAGAGTACAAAATAGCCCCCAAAACATACTTATATTCAATTTAGCCAACCCTGAGAATAAAAGCAGCCTATAGAACAAAAGAGCAATAGGTCACAGTATTAGTGCGGTTATTCTGAACTACCTAGTTCTAGCTGGGAAGGTGAGGGCTGTTAGGTAAGCTTGAGGACCAGAGTATGGATGCCCAGCAACCACAAACATGCCAGAAGGGCATGGCAGCCCAATGTAGAAACCGGATCCTGGGACAAAATGTCCATCTAGCAAACCAAACTGAAGGCTCCAGGTTCTATGAGACCCAGCCTCAGTAAATAAACCTCCTGATACCAATGTGGCTTCCACACGCACCACACATGCATGAACACCCCCAGCACACATGCAGGTGTGCATGCACACTTGTGAACACGACACACGGCATGCTGCTTTGCTGAGGCAGAACCTCGCCTTCATCAATGTGTGTCAGTCAGTCTGTCTGCTATGACACCCAAGTGCTTACCCGACACTACGACACGACCCCCCAGCCTGCTCTAGTTACCTGGTAACGCCTGCCCTTTGGATCCTCCCAGTGCCAGACATCGCAGTGTAGGAGAGAGACGCAATAAACAGTACAAACAACTGCGAGGTAGGTTAGTGCTGTGAGAGGACCCACAGCGAGAGGCCACTTATAGAAGCGGCCAAGTGGTCCGGGAGCATCCCCTTTGAAAAGCCTGTCTCTGAGCACAGCTTGGAGAAAACCCACCCCACAGGCACCAAAGGAAAGGGGGCTTCCTGGGAAGCAGCAGCTAAGGCAAAGGCTCATGGTGTCCAGATGGGTTCCAGAAACGGCAAGGAGACCCGATAGCAGAGCCACAAAATAAAGCAGCATGAAGCCAGACTAGAGAGCCTTGCTGTGCCCTGCACTGAATTGTACTCTGAAAAACAGAGCTATTCAGACACTTTAAGTAGAGTAATCTGAGTAAGTAGGCAATTATCTATAAACTGTCTCTACTCTGAATCCCTCCTTCAGCAGTTGCCCCCCTGACATAACGAGGCCCCGAGTGTTCATGCATTTCCCCTTCACAGTGAGGACAATGCTGTTTGTCAGATGGGGCCGGAGGACCGCAGCAGAGATGCCTCCGGGTTCTGCTGCAAAGTGAGTGTGTGTGGTGCTGTGCCCCAGCCACACGCCCAGCCCCTCAGCAGCAGGGCAGCCTCGGTCAGGAACCACCCCCCACCAGGGACACTGCCCAGTCCCATTCCAAGTTCCCAGCTCACAGCACTGTCCATGTACCCATGCAGAAAAACTAGTCCACACCCGGTGTGATTGTTTCTGTTCTGCCATCAGCGGTAGACCACTCTGGTCTCAGTGACTCACATTAGCAAACCTGAGCTCCAACTACAGCTCACCAAATCTGAACCCTGAGACACATCTGGGAAGGAAGGCTTAGTGCCTCCTACAGGCGACCAGAATGGCAGGCATGATGAAGACAGGTGTGAAGGATGGATCTTTTCAATGAACTTGTATTTGAGAATCACTGATTCTCAGCTCAAGTCATCCTGGGAGTTTCCACAGCAACTCTAAAATAATCACTCCACCCCTGCCTCGACGGCAGTCACAAAGCTGCTCTAGCTAAAAACTCAGCCGTAAAACTGTCAGGATTGCAAAATTAAAATTACAGTTGAATCTGAGGTCCCAGCAAGTCTCACCGAGCCCCCGTGAACACTGGGCACAGATTAATTAATAAAGTGCTGGGCTCTAGGGTTTGTGGTGGGAGCGTATGTTTGCACAGGCCCAGAACGGACGCTTCTCAACCTCGGACTTGAAGCAGCTCCCGTCCAGCTCTGTTCGCACTGTTTAAAACTATAGAGCATTTTTTCCTTCTCTTCTGGCTATCCAGAGCATATAAGCAATCTGACACAGCGTATTTGTATGAACAGAACTGGAATATTCACCTTTGTTCTACCCATTTGACCTTCAAAATGCCAATCATATGCTGAGTCTTCTGATTTTATGACAACATAGCTACTTTTATAGGTTCAATAATAATATTTCTTATAGAATTATGTCATTTGTAAGTGTTGAATACATTCACTAACAACCTGACTAGAAATCTAATGAACATGAGGCATATAGTGATAGCAGATGAAATGGCAAGGAAAAGAAACTAAGGCAGACTTCATGTAGTGAATACAGATCCAGGGTGTGAGGTCCAGAGGTGGCGTATGGCAAGTGGGTTGGTACCCTGTACACGCAGAGCCTACCATGGTTGCTTACACACATACGGATAAGGAATTTCATATCCTGGACCCAGGCAGGGAACCTTAGCTTAGAGGACTTTGAGAAAAACATTCAAACACCCTCTCCACTGTCCCACGGACAGACTCCAAACAAAGCAAACAGAAGGGATCACAGCCAGACAATCGCTTTCCACACACCACGTCTGGCAGCACTCCCGCCTCCGCAGCTGGGTGCCACCACCACCTGGTTCATGGCCAATTCTTAAACGGCCTCACACTAAGAAAGAAAACAAACTAATATTAGTACCACAAATATTTTAAAAATTGTTTAAAATGAACATAATTTGATGGGGGAAAACCCTGATTGGCCAGTAGTCAGGCAGGAAGATAGGCGGGGCTGCCAGACCAGGAGAAGGTGGGAGAGGAGGCAGGGAGAGGAGACAGGGACAGGAGGCAGGGAGAAGAGACAGGGACAGGAGGCAGGGAGAGGCCGCCAAAGAGACACCTGCTGCCCAAGGAGTAACACGCCAGAGTACGGGTAAGCCACAGCCTGGTGGCAATGCACAGTTTTAGTAGAAATGGGTTAATAACTGAAAGAGAGAGCTAGCCAGTAAGAAGGCAGCCATCGGCCAGTGTTCTACTTACTACAAGTCTCTGTGTGTTTATTTGGGGCTAAGTGGCTGCAGGACCAGGTGGGACAGAAACCTCCATCTTCAATAATTAATAATTTTACAGATTCAAAAGGTTGCAACATCTATTTAAACTCAGTTCTAGCAGCAAGGATACAATGGAGAACCAGAGAGAAATAAACAAGATAATTTCCTAAGTCCCAATCTGATGCTAGGTGACAAAATGCCGGAGGAAAGGGTAATTAACACAGACAGTCAACAATGTTTGAGTTAAAGCGAAGGCAAGAAGGGCTGGGGAGAAAAGCTGAATGACACACAACAAACACATGCAGGCCACAGAGCCAGTGTAGCGAGCCTGGCACACCAAGCTCAGCCTCAAGGAAACTAGATGAGGTACAGACAGGAAGAAAGGAGGGAAGGACAGAGACATGTACAAGATGGATCAAACTGCAAACGACAGAATCTAGATTTTATCTAAGTAATAAAGGAAGCCCCTAGAATGGACATTAGCAAGAAACTGGAGGCCTAATCTACGTTAAAGGGGACTCTGGCTACAATGTGAATACAGGCTGGAGACAGACAGGAATGGGAAGAACCATGGTAACGTGCACTAACAACAGTGTTGGATACATTACGTAAACTGATTTCACGTATGCTTTCAAAAGATTACCCATCCTGCTGTAGTCGTCACTTTTCTAGCAAAATGTATTAGCACATTATTTTTAGCAAAGTAAACTAAGGAACATGTACTTTAATTATTACTAGTTGTAAGTCTCAAGTAAAGGCACCTGTCACAAACTGGTCACCTATTGATGCCCGAAAAGAGGAATCTGACGCCCACAAGTTGTCCTCTGACCACAGGAAGGGAGCCATGCACATGCACAACCATTCTCAAAAACACTCCAATAAAAATAAACATTTTTAAGTGTTTAAAGTCATGAATATTGTTGAACTATAGTTTTAAGGTATAATTATCAGGTAATACAAAGCATGTGGGTGATACTGTTTCTGAAACTGAGTCTTGTGTAGCCTTAAGGATCAAACTCAGTCCTTACACACACTAGGCAACTGTACCACTAAACTGTCCCCAGTCTAGTCTTTATCTCTTTCATATGTAGTTAAATATGTATAGATGACATAATACATCCGATGTGTTTCAAGGTATTCTGTAATTACAGACAAAACAAGATCAGTAATGACTTGGTAATTGTTGAGGCTGCAGGATAAAAATACATAGGGGGTTAGCATATCATCCCCAATTTAAAAATGGTCTGCAATTTTTTCATAAAAGTTTGATTTTAAATCCTTAAAGGGATCGGGGTTGGAGAAAGGAAAACAGGCACAAACAATACATTTGTATCTTTAAAAGGTAATGTCTAACATTAATTGTGCCCACAAGCATTCATACTCCCTATGTAAAATCAAAGAGAGCACGCATCACTGATTCAAGAGAATGGTGTGCGCAGACACTGAGTAGCATTGTACTAGAACATGAACCAGGGGTGGGAGAAGGGCTAAAGCACTGTGACTGGCTATCCAGGGAACCCTGCCTTGTGTCTCCAAACCAGAGCCCTGTGAACCAACTTCAGGGACATGGTGATCAGTATCCCGGTGTCTTTGAAACAGCATGAGGATTTCAAACACTTCCTTGTCACATTTTCTCAGACACACAACCAAATCTCTGTGCTCACCGTCCTCATGAGGAAGTGCAGTGTGAGGCAGATCACATGGAAACGAAGCCAGGCAGAGCGCACACTCGTGTCCCTACCACTTGATGCTGAGTCTTGGGACTGCCATGAGTTCAATGCCTGTCTCCACAAAGAAAAGGAAGCATCCTGACCCACCCCTAGCCTGATCAGGAGGGAACAAAGCAGCACGAACAGAACTAAAACCCCACCATGCACTAGGTGCCTCTGTGTGCCTGGTTCATCTAATCCTCCCGACTCCGGGATGTGAACATCTCTCATACTTAACTAAAAACAAGTGGGGCTCATAAAAGCTGTCGGTCCTGCCCCAGGCGTCAGAACAACTGGCAAGCAAGGGTTTCCAGAGCCCCCTTTACTTCCCACACAACGTACGATCCCCCTCGGTTAGCAGTACTTCAACACTGCTGGCTGACTCCAAAGCCCAATGGGAGCCAAGAGTGCAAGTCACACTACACCACACTCTCCCACCAAAACTCAGACACTCTTCAAATTAAATTCTGTTGCGTTCTAAGATTGAAGAAAGCATTTAGCTATGGCCATATCACCTGAACAGGTAAGTCTAAACTCATCTGAAAGACATTTCACTTTTCTCCATTCCTTCAAACTTTGATTGTATTTATAATTTTATTCAGTCAAATTTCTATTTGGTTATACCACCACTATCTCTATGAAGATCCCCATGAGCCACCCCCTAGCAGAGAAAATCACTATTTTCTTTGGGGTTCTTGGTGGCATTTCCACCCTACAACACGCAGTCTAGGAGTTGGGGAGTGAAGAACCCTTTCACTCTCCTCCAAAGGTCCCCAACGCCTGTCTTACCTTCCTCCAAAGTCTGAGTCCATGCTGCAACCTTTCTTCTCAAACAATATTTTATCTGCAATAGTCCATATTACTGGGTAGTCATCCCAAATCCTCTCAAGTTTGAAGGCAGACAGCACACTCAGGCCTGTGTTCCCCGATGCTGCTACGGCTTTTAACCATCCATCTTTCCTCTACCACCTGTTCTACACTTAGAGCAAACCAACTGGTTGTACTTCCCTAAACATACTATGGCCCATGCCTCATGCCTCTCCAGTTGCTGTTTCACAGAACAGCCGTCCCCAACTGCCCACCTAGGAAACTCTTATCGAGATGCTGTCCTTGGACTAGGGATGCAGCTTAAAGGTGAGGTGCTGGACTCTCACTCAGCCCTACAGGGTGTAAAGAAACAAACCGAACAGAGGCTACCCACAGATGCAGGCTCCTCTGCGAGCCTCCCGCCTGCCATACCTGCCTTCCCACACACAAGCACACTCACCCTGTAGCAGTCTCAACACACCGCTTTTCACAGTTTCACCAGTCTCTCTCAACTGTGGTTCCCACGGGGGAGAAGAGGACCAGCCCCTGGAAGCTGTCCTCTGACCTCCACACAGCCCAACCCAACCCTCCCCACCCCTCCCCCCCATCCTGTTGTTAAGAATGAGGCAAGGGAGTAAGAGAAGGGGAATTTAAACTGGACTTGGTTATTTCAGTAACAGACACACAAAATTAGTGTAAGAATACTAGCAACCTTGAGTGTGCAACTGAGATGACACTGTGCCTAGGAGACTAAGAGATCTAAACAACAGTAAACTAACAAACTAGCAGCAGTCAGTCCTTCTCCATCTGTTTAGCTCCTAGGTGCAACAACAAGGTGGCCAAGCTTGAACTTAGTGGATTTGGGGATCTGCCAGGTGAGGAAGGCAAAGAACGAAAGCAGAGAAGTTTAGAGCACTTACAGTAAGAGGGCGCAGTGACGGGCCACTAAACTTGAAGGAAACAGACCAAGAAAGGGTACTGACTGACGCTTCCTAATGCGTGTCTTAAGCTCCGATTCTGTGGAGTCTAAGGTTGCCCATTAATGTTATACCACACACACCTCGTCACGGTACCACCTTTGCTGGCATGAGTCTTTTTTACACTCCAAAACTCCAAGCAACAAACTCATCCTATGCATCTATTTTTTCTTTTTTGGTTTTTCGAGACAGGGTTTCTCTGTATTGTTTTGGAGGCTGTCCTGGAACTCACTCTGTAGACCAGGCTGGCCTCAAACTCACAGAGATCCGCCTGCATCTGCCTCCTGAGTGCTGGGATTAAAGGCGTGCGCCACCAACACCCCGGCTCCTATGCATCTATTTTTAAAAGAGCCACTTTCTAAAGATGCAGAAAAATAAATGTATGGTTGAAAATAAAAGTTTGAGTTCTGAGTGCAGGGGTTTCCCTGGCATATTTCTATGTAAGCAAAGTAAGGCTGCTGATTGAGGCAGGTGGGGGGCATGCTTTTATCCCAACACTTGCAAGATAGAGGGGAGATCACAGTTTGGGCCCATCCTGATCTACATATCAAATTTCAGAGTCAGTCTGGGTTACAGAGCAAAACCATCAAAAAACAAATCAAAATAAAACACACACACGAAAATCAATCAACCAACCAACCAATTAATTAAAAGGTCAGGACAAAAGAAACAAAACTTAACCACAGTTAACTTCACAAGGAGAAATACATCCTACTTGCTCCAGGGCTTCTCATCTCAGAAAAACCCCACCAAAACCGAATGGAATCAACTGCTGTTCCAGCCTGCTCTCAGCAACACAGCTGCTGAGATGAACTGAAACACTCCTGACTTCATAATCTAGCTTGCTAAAAGATTCAAGATAAGTTTAGGGAGCTATCTGACCATCAGATTATACACATTCTCTTAACAATAATTTAAAAAGTTCTCTTCATATTTAACTAGCACCAAAAAATCCTACAAAAAGGTTAAGATATACTCTTAATTTATCAGTTTAGGTAAAATATATATCACAACATTTTGTTTGAACAGATTTTCAAGTCTTTCTCTGTGATGGCCAAATATATGGATTAATCATCTTAATTCAGTGGAATTTAAGAATGGGTTCATATATATATATATATATATGTCAAGAAAAATAAGACGAAACTATGGCAACTTAGAATGTTTTTCCGTCAGTATTCACACTCAAGTCACTCAATAAGCCATTAGCAACAAACTGCAATAATCTTATTTGTAACGTAAGAACACTAAAGTGGATACTAACACTTTCTTCTTTTACTTCTATCTGTGTATGTAAGAAGGACACATGCTGGGCACCTCGAGTTGGATATAAGGGGTGTGATGCTGAAGTCCCGCCCCCCACAAGGGCAGCCAGC
Source organism: Mesocricetus auratus (assembly GCF_017639785.1). Taxonomy (NCBI): domain Eukaryota; kingdom Metazoa; phylum Chordata; class Mammalia; order Rodentia; family Cricetidae; genus Mesocricetus; species Mesocricetus auratus. The sequence continues at coordinate 5,238,037 of NW_024429180.1, forward strand.
ACTCTCAACCGCTGAGCCATCTCTAGAGCCCTACAATTTGCCTTCTACCCAAAAATTCTATTCTTTTAAAGCTTTAGATTTTTTTCAAAGGCTCTGAGAAAGACAATGCTAAGAGTCGGTCTTTCAATTCACGATTAGTGCTTTCCTTCTATGGATTACAACAGGAAAGCCTAGCTTGCAAGGGGATTTTTAAATGAGAAGAAACAAAACAAACCGGCTAGGCTAAACACTAACAGTATCATCTGGTGTAAGGCTGTGCTTCACATTCCCTGTGTGCCCGCCACTCTGTCTTCCCTCTGCAAGCCTTAAGCGAGGATGGTACCCGACCTGCACGCCCCTCTCACAACTAACATAAATGAGCCCAGATATAACTAACTTACTCAAGAATATACAAGCTAATAATCTGCTACTTTGTCTTGATAACTCCATCACCAACTTTAGGGTTTAATAAATAGCAAACCCCTAATTTAATCCCCACATATAATTTTTACACAAATATGGTCATCTGGAATCATTTTAGAAATGCAAATTTTGAGGTTCCATCAAGACTTCCTACATCAGAAGTTCTGTAAGTGGGCCTAGAAATCTTAAAAGTCCTCCCCATGAGATTCCGATAGACATCTAGCTGGAGGACCGAGGTTTTAGGAGAGAGCATGCTTTAAAAAAAACAAACAAACAAAAAAAAACACAGCATCACACTATAGTTCAGATTGGCCTAGAACTCATGATATAACTCAGGCTGCTCTTAAACTCATGACAATCCTCCTGCCTCAGTCTCTTGAGTGCTGAGACCACAAATATGAGCCTGCACAGCTGGGAAGAACAGTTACACTGAACCTGTTAGGAATCGCCTTCCTGTGTAAAGTAAAATGCTTCTTTTTCTTAGCTGCCACAACTTAAAAATGCTTGGAAACAGTGCTGTCGATAATTTTCCTGTGTCCAGTTCATACAGAGAGTAAAGTTTATTTCTAAAGACTTTATTTACTCTGTGTGTGTGTGTGTGTGTCTCCAGGTGTCTATGGAACCAGGAAAAGACTCCTGGAGTTGGAATTACAACTGTGAGTAGCCTGATCTGGAGCTGGGAACCCAACTCCAGTCTTTTGCAAGACCAGCAAGTGCTCTAACCATGGCCCCAGCCCCGAAATACCATTAAGCTCTTAGAGCACCAGCTCCCAGGTGTAACACAGAGGCCCTCACGTATCTCCATGCAATAAGAGATGGTTACAAACAGGCTCTCTGCCTCTTCGGTCACCTGCTACTATACACAGGTATGGCTCCTGAGAGGCCAACGCTCTGGCTTCCCCTGTCAGGAGCCATTAGTGCGTCCAAGGCAGAAAAACTCAAAAGTTTTTTTCTTTTTTTAATAGAAATACCACCGTAGAGAAATGAGCAAACTGCTGGAAAAAGTAAAACAAACAAAAGCAAGTACTTCTATGTCTGGAAAAAAAATGATACTAAACGTGACAGACAGCTAGAATGCAAAATAAGTCATTTACGATAACTGACCATGACTGGGAGGGAAAGAGTGTGAAGACCAGAGTCAGACTGCGCGTCCCATATACTAAAGTGGCCCCGGCCTTCAGACTCCAACCCCCTCCAAATTTGAGGCTGGTTTCAATGTCTCAGTACTGCCACAGCACAAGACCTGACTTGAGGGTCAAAGAACATATGGCTATCGGGGAGGTCATAAACAAACAAAAATCCGACCTTTCGTGGAGATGCAAAAACCGAGTAGTATGACTTCTCACAAAGAAAAAAAAACGGGAAAAAAAGATACATACACGCTTGTGAGGACCACCTCACCGTGAATTATTCCCAATTCCAGTTCTCAATCCCCACCCCACCCCACCACCCCCTTCCAGGGAACTGACAATTGTTTACTTTCCTCGACAACTACCACCCACTTTCCGGAAGGAGAGCAGGATCGGCGCTCAGGGCGGCTTGGTCACTGCAGCCCAGGAACCGGGCAGGCAAGACTGCTCCGTGGGCACCGGGGGCTCCGCTCGCACCCCGAGCTGGGGCGGGCGGGCCTCTCGTTTGGCTCTTCCGTGGGGGAGCAGCCCGCGGGCCAGGGTGAAACGCCAGCGCGCCCCCCCGACCCCAGCCCAGCCCACCCCACCGAGGGCCAGCAAGAGTCGCCCCGGAGCCAATTAAAAAGTTGAACGACGCCATGCTGGGAACTGTAAACCCAACAGACCCGGGAGGGCGCCGCCAGCCCAGCGCCCACTTCTCGTCCGGGCACCGGGCTGAGCTGCGCACCGGACGCGGGGTGGTCAGGGACGGGGCTCGCTTCCCGGGGGTCCCCTCCCTCTGCTCGGCCCGCAACCCCCCACCCACCCACCCACCCACCGCGGCCCCGTCCCGTGCGAGCCGCCCCGTGCGAGCCGCCGTTATCCCCGCCGCGGGCTCCGGGCTGCGCCCCAGGCCGCCGTTCCCGGCCTCGCGGCCCGCCCGCCCGCTGCCGCCGTGTCCGGTTCCGCCAGCCTCGCGGCCCGGAGCGCCGCTCTCCCTCCCCCCCTTCCCCGCCCGGGAGTCCCGGCCCAGCGCCCCAGAGCCCGGCCCGGGTCCGTCAGGCCGTCCGGCCGGCACTCACCTTCGTACTGCAGGTCCACCAGGACCAGCAGGAACGGGAACACCGCGCCCAGCCGGCTGCCCACCGAGCCGGGGGCCACCATGTCCGAGCGCGCCGGGGCGGACGAGCAGGAAAGTGCGCGGCCCCCGCGGCCCCGCTGCGCTGCGCTCCGCTCGGCCACTCGGTTCGCTCCGGCCTCGGCCTCGGCCTCGGCGGCGGCGGCGGGCGCCCAAGAGGCGGAAAACGGCGGTGGTGGGCGGGGCCCCGGGGACGCCACGCCCTCGAGCGCCGCCGCCGCCGCCCAATCGCCTTCCTCCTGGCCTCGCAGCGGCCGGGCTCGCCGGGGTCGTGGTGGGCGCTGATTGGCTGCCGAGGCCGACGCCCCGCCCCGTCTCGGATAGGGTAACGTGGAAGCCTGGGACGAGGCTGCGTCCGCAGGTCGTGGAGCTGTCAGCGGCCTCGGAACCGCCGCCGGGGCCGGGCCGGGCGAGCGGGCGGGCCGCCGACGCCGCATGCGCAGCCGGGACGCCCGCCCGGGCGGCCCGAGCGGCTCCGGGCCGGGAGCGAGCCCCGCCCGGGAGTGTTGGGACGGAGGTGGTGCGGGCCGGGAAGGCGGTCCCTCCCCGGGGCTGCCGGGGTGGGTGCCCCGCGGCCGCGAAGGAGCCCCGTGCGCGGGGCCGGGGACGGGGCGGGGGGCGTTTATCCCGGGCAGTCCCGGGGCCCGCAGGGAAGCGTGGGGGGGGGAAGGGACGGGGTGGGCGTGTCCCCGGGTGGTAACGCCCCCGGGTAGGGTGCGAGCCTGTGAGCCAGCTGGGGCGAGCACTTGCGAGCGAGGGAGCCAAGGGGAGCGAGCCTTGGCCCTCGCCATGCTGACAGTCTCAGGTCGGTGGTGGAGGAGGCGACCGGTGTTCCTAGCAGAGCGGGAGCCGCCTTGGGCTCCCTGGGGGCGCGGGAGGGGGGCGATGCTGGCTGCCGTCCAGATGCTCGCCCGCCCGCCCTGGGGAGAGGGAGTTTGTTGGGGGGACCCGACACCCTTGAGTTCCCGGTGAGTCAGACAGACGCGAGAGCCACCCCACCGAGTCTCAGCGTCGGTTTTGGGCGGGCGGCCCTCTTCAAAAGCCCAGTCCTTTCCTGTCGCTCCACGGGAGCCTGCAGAGCCCCCCTCTCTCTCGACTTCATGGGGCTGGGCGGGCGCGCAGGCGGGTGGGCTGCGGAAGGCTTCCGCGTTTCCAGCCTGAGACCTGCCCTCGGCCGGTGATGGACGGGGGTGGCCGTGAAATGCCTCGGTACGGAACCGTAGCCCAATCTCTTGCTCGGTCTTCAGGGTTTGCTCTCTGCTTTCCCAAGAGACAGCCTTGGCAGTCTGCGGTAAACTTTTCCCCTTTTCACCCACGGGAGCCGCCGTTTTCATTCAAAGAGGAAAAGACCTTGAACAAGATCGAGTTCAAATCATTCTATTAGGCTTGTGACCGCGACTGTTTGTTCTGTTTCAGACACGCTCTACCCACCAGCAGTATTTTACAAACAGTTAAAACAAAGGCTTTCGATACCTTAGTGTCACTTCGTGCTGTAGAAGAACTCGTGGGTTAGGGAGAATTTTGAATAAAACAAGAAATAAAACGGAAGGACATGAGTATGCTCCCAGTGGTTTGCTGGAGGAGAATGTGTTGGAGATGAAAGGGGGAGCCTAGCCAGAGGCACAAATATCTGGGAGGCTGGACATGACCAGACTGGGCCCCGTGAGGAGCAGGAAGAGAGGGGAACCAGGTACAGCAGCCAAGAGGGCAGAAAGTAACCAGAATGTCTGGATTACACAGGGAAGAGCCTGGGGGGGGGGCAGCCCAGCCCCTGCACTGCAGAGTTTAGGGTAGAGGGCAGGGTATGCCAAGCCATAGCCTGTAACAGGTAGGGACTGACAGATGCTGGGAGAGCCTGGCTCTAGGCTCCCTTCGGTATGTTAAATAGACGCCATAACAAATTTGTCTCTCCTGAAGATGCACTTTAAAGGATGTGGAAAAGAAAGGCTTCTTTCCGTTCCAAAGAAACAGCATATCAAGGAGATGGTTCCTGGTCGGAGGAAATGAGTCCCTCGAGAGGGAGCTGTAGGGAAGGCAGTGTTGAAAGCACAAGGGTTAGGTTCAGGGAAGCAGCGACCATGTGTTACTCTAGTCTGTAAATTGAGTGGATTGAGGTTTTAGACGTTTTGTGCGGCAGGTAAAAGTTCCTGTGCACTGCAGTGCTCTACAGAAGCTGCCCTGTCCTAACAGGAGCAAACTGAAGAAACTTTAAGGTCTGTTGAGGCTTCTCTATTGGAAATACACGCAGATCTCACGAGGTAAAGTAAAAAGGTAGGAGATGATTTCATTGTCATCTAGTGAAGACACCACGCAAATAAGGCCCGGGGGGGGGAGAAAAACACCTGTGTGTTATCCCTGGATGTTGCTTGTGATTCTAACCTTAAGGAAAAAGAACTGAAAAAAATCCTAATGTGTGTGTGTGTGGTTTTTCGAGACAGGGTTCCTTTATTTATTTTTGGTTTTTCAAGACAGGGTTTCTCTGCATTGTTTTGGAGGCTGTCCTGGAACTTACTCTGTAGACCAGGCTGGCCTTGAACTCACAGAGATCTGCCTGCCTCTGCCTCCTGAGTGCTGGGATTAAAGGTGTGTGCCACCAACGCCCAGCGAAAGGAATTATTTTTAAGACAAAATATTTGTGTTACAGAGAATAACAAGGTCTTCAGAGCTGAGTGACTAAACATTTATTGAGCAATCATCTAACAGTCCTGTAGTATCAGAACTACAATTCACAAAGTATCCCTTGAAAAGGATGGTTCTACAAGAATAATGTCAAGAGGTTCTCTGCGGCTGTGAGCTGAAGAGGGCCGGGGTTGGTGTTAGCTCATGGCTATAGCGGTCCTCGGTGCATCGTGGCAGGGATAACATGGCAGGCACAGGAGTGGGAGCCTGTGGGATACTGACCTCAGTAACCATGTTGAATCAGAAAGCAGGGACAGCAGCAAAAGCAAAACTGGGCTGTGTAACTCCAGGCCCTGCCCTTAGCCTACGTTAGCCAGCTAGGCCCCACAAGCTCCCAAAATGGCACCACTCGTAAGGGACCAAGTGCTTAAAACACTGTGCATGACATTTCATGCATAACAAAGTAACATGACTTGAGACAGTTCACTCCCTTTAGGAGCTGGACAGAGGAAATAGAAAGTATAAAGGCATTGGAATGTTTGAGCGTGCCTGAAGGGGGGAGTGAGGATTGAGATAAGAGACAAGAGACAGAGATGGAGTCGGGAGGGTGCTCAGTGAAAACTGCAGCAGCCCCGAGTGTATTACTCATCGTCCTTATATACCCCCAAGCAAAGTGGGAGGGGGCAAAAGACTTCCTTACCCTGATACGAGGAACAAACAAGTGTAAGTACCTCCCCAATACCTAAAACATCTGGTCACCACGCCTTAAGTCAAACATCCTGTAATTTGATCTCGAGGGTCAAGACACATCTTAAACATCCTGTAGTTTAACCTTGAGCAAGAATAGGTTTTAACTCTCTGACCTTACGTCAAGACAGAACTGAGTCAATAACAATGAACCCTGATAGGAACAGAGACAGCCTCAGTATGTTTTACAGTTAGTGGGTTACAGTATAATAAACTTGAACCACAATGATGTCACCTGACACCTGAGGTGGGGTCACATCCTGGTAAGCCCACAGTAAGTTCAAAGTACCCAAAGTGGAAAATGCAATCAATACATGAAACTTTACAGAACACCGCAACTTAGCAACCCAGAACGCCGAGCAGGAGGGGTATGACGAGGCCACCTGGAAGCCACAACTCAGTGCGCTGCTGCTGTTCAGTGTCTCAGGCGTACCCTGCCTAAAGCTAGTATTGAAACAGAGTCAAAACTCAGCCTCTGCTATTTCTCACCATCCTAACAAAACCCAGGGTGAGCTGAACCATTTAAGTCGGGACTATCTTGTCAGTGACTCACCAGGCACTGTTAACTTTTAGGCTCTTAGTAGATTTATTCTTCTGACAACAGGAAGCCACCAGAGGGTTTTAGGCAGAGAACTTATCTTAGAGGTTAATCGTGATCAGGAGATTGTCATGCTAAGCAGGAGAAGATGAGAGACGGAGAGAACAGCAAAGGTGGAGATGAAGCAAGCTAAATTGTAGATCTTCCATGAAACAAGATGGTAAGAAGTTAGATGGGGATTAGGACCACTGAAAGAATCAGGAATGATGCCTGCAATGGCAACTATGTTGTCATTTGCTAACATCTGGTTTAGGTACGGGAAGGCGAAAGCTGAGTTGCTTTTTAGCAACGTTCTGTTTGAAATGCTTCTTAGACATGAAGTAGAGATAAAAACAGGTGGCTGGGTGTCTGCATTTGGAGTTGAGAGAAGAAAAGGGGGAAGAGGGATTTTAAAATTAGGAGCCATGTGAGACCACTTAAAGACCAAGGTATAAAGAGAACAGAACAAAAACGTGGGGGGGGGGGAGGTATCTAGGACAGCATCAGGACAGCAAAAGACTGAAAACCTACAAGACTGACCCAGACACAGAAGGAAAAACGAGAATGTGGCCCCACAAAATGTAAGACTAAATGGTAGGTGTGCAAAGAGGAGGGATTGAGTTGAGAGTCACGATGAGAAGGGGAAAGGGAGACTGGGGACCAGGGACTGATGGAGGAAGGGGACAGAACCAAAGCCAGTAAGAGTGGTGTCCACAAAGCAAGAAGTGATCAGATGCAGTACGCAGGCCTCTTCAAAGACTTGCATCGGACATTGGGAAAATGCTGACAACTGTCGAGTTTGAATCTCTCCATAAAAAACAAAAGTTGGTGTTTAAAGAGCTCTGCTTCAAAAGCGAAACAGCACTGAGGATAAGAGAGTCAAGGGGAAAACATCTTCCTTGCAGTAGATTTACAGTCTATTTCACAGGGCTACATGTCTCTAATGATTCTCAGCCCCTTGGAGGGGCTCCTGATGGGGGGAGTTGGTGATTGTTGGGGAAGGGAGAGTCCTGTTCCTCAGTGGCATAGGCCTGGGACATTGTTGCTCAAGTCAGTACAGCACCATGAATGCTCATGCTCAAAAGGGCGTGAAAGCAGAAGGAAAGGTGTAGAGGCGGCCAGCGGCAGGGGAGGGGTAAGAGGGGGCAGTTGGGGGAGTATGGTCAAAATGCCTTCTGTGTGTGTGATCATTGTGAAGATGTTAAGTGGATCCTTGAGAAGTCAAAGAAGTGTGTGTGTCCCACAATTTAGCTCTGGGGTTCCACCTTCCATGGTTATCCATTTAATCCTAGCCAGAGCAATGACTCTTGACTGTCACCACGTTGTACAGTCAACTTCTTCACTCATCACATATTAGAAAAAAAAAAAAGGGCAACAGCTGGGCATAGTGGCGCACACCTTTAATCCCAGCACTCGGGAGGCAGAGGCAGGCGGATCTCTGTGAATTCGAGGCCAGCCTGGTCTACAGAGTGAGTTCCAGGACAGCCAGGGCTGTTACACAGAGAAAACCTGTCTGGCGGTGGAGGGACACATGACTACGACTAACAAGAAAAAAAAAAAGTGGGATAAAGGGATGCAAAAATTATATGCTGTAGCCACCAGAGGTCACTGGTGATCAATCCTGCCTTTTGACTTGGAGCGGGGGTCAGTTTTTGAAAATTTCATCATCAAGCAGTGGTCGCCCTAGACTTTAATCCCAGAAGCAGGTTGGTCTCTGTGCATTTAGGCCAGCCTGCCCTACAGAGTTAGTTCCAGGACAACCAGGGCTACACAGAGAACCCTGTCTGAAGAAGAAAAAAAAAAACCGTGCCTGGATACAAAGTATCTTGATCCTAACCACTGAGCCCTCCAACACCCCTGTTCCTAGGCTCCCACAACACTTTGTCCTCACAACTTAATGTCTTTTTTCCCCATAATCCACTGGGTCCAATTCATGATGCCCATATGTACATGGGTATTGAGTTATCCACTGGGCCACAACTGTAAGGACTCAGGCATTATGCTGTCATGCCCTGTCGCCTGGCAGAATGCACTCAGGCAGTAGCCTGGTCAGCCCAGGGCTCCATGATTGCACAGTCTGCAGGAAGATGCAAAGGACCCCTTAGAAGAAAGAACCCTGCCTACTTACACTCTTCCTCGCTCTTTCTCTCTCTCTTTCCTGCTGTTCCCTGGGGCTGGCGGATCTTTTCCTGTCCCCCTCTTCTCCTCTGTCCTCTCCCTGTCTCTGTCTCTTTACCTCTTTTCTCTTTCCTTCCCTCCTCACTCCTCTTCCTAATAAAGCTTCTCACACTTAAGTTCTGTCTGCCTGGAGTGTTTGTCCCCCACCTGTGTCACCCTCGCCCACCATGGAATCTGCCAAGGTTCCCCCACACACATTATTCCTAACAACAGCCCCAAAGGAAAGCAACTCTTACAACCCCAAAGGAAAGCAACTCTCACTTCCCCAAGACTCATCAATAGCACCTCAACTAGAGGGTGGGGACTGTCCCAACTCCACAATGGAATTTTCACTGGCTTGATTTTGGTAAGTCACACATGTAACCACAGCTGCTGTAAGTTCACATGTGCGACAGCCATGCCACATCCAAACTCCAACATTTCAGATTACTCATCCTCAACCTCAGGCTCTGACATGCCTTCTGCCCCTTGTTCTCCAGGGTGTGTGTTTGGGTATGCGTGCGTGCGTGCATGCGTGCGTGCGTGTGTGTGTGTGTGTGTGTGCGTGTGCGTGTGTGCGTGTGTGTGTGTGTGCGTGTGTGTGTGCGTGCGTGCGTGCATGCGTGCGTGCGTGTGTGTGTGTGTGCGTGTGCGTGTGTGCGTGTGTGTGTGTGTGCGTGTGTGTGTGTGCGTGCGTGCGTGCGTGTGTGTGTGTGCGTGTGTGTGCGTGTGTGTGATGGCTATGGCATAGCACTCACAGTCCCATACACTTTAACCCGTTAGGAATCTTTGCATTAAACACTACCTGCTGCAACAGGACTTCCCTAGACACAGTTTTGACTATGTTTACAGTACCAGGCAGGCATGGATTTCCCCCTGGGAGGCTGGCCTTAAATCCAACAAGAGAGTAGTAAGTTACTCGATGCTCTAATTTCTGTTACTCTGATAAAACATTCTGATCCAAAGCGATTTGGGGAGAAACAGGCTTATTCTAGTAAGCGGGTTTTAATCCACCATCAGGGAAAAGAAGGCAAAAACTCAAAGCCCACACGGTGTTTAGCCCTACTACATCAATTAGCAATTAAGAAAATACCTCACACAGGAGTACTGGCACGTGCCTGCATTTAAACCCAGCACCTTGGAGGCAATCAGGCAGATCTCTGTGAGTTAGAGGCCAGCCTGGTCTACAGATTGAGTCCAGGATAGCCAGAGCTGTATAGTGGGATCCTCTCCTAAAATAGCTCACTGACACGGCAGCCAATCCGACCTTGGGAATCCCTACTGCGTTTCCCTCTTCACAGCTGAATTTGGGTTTCTATGAAGCTGACAGCTGAAGCTGACTGCGTCACTCCAATAAGCATCCTCCTCAGTATTATGTCAGCAGACACACCTTTCCTGAGAGGTAGCGATGGACCACGCAGGGGCTACAGCTGAGGAAGACCGTGGACGTCTTCTCTCCCTCCACAGCCTGAACAGCACCTTCCAGCAATATGAAAGGCAGCCATGGGGATGCTCTTTCCTGGTCAATCCAACATCGATCTCTTACCACAAAGAAAGAGCGTGGTATCCTGAGCAATGGTGTCTCAGCGCCTACAGAAAGCAGCCAAGAGCAATGGCGATAGCTGTACCGTCACTGAAGGACTCTGGGACTCTGTTGACCAGTACCTTGTAGGGAGGTAACCCATGGTTTGTACTGAGCTGTGCATTTAATAACCCATGTCTCCTGAGAGCTCCACTGTCCGCCCATGCAGTGTGTCTCTGCTCTAATTCCCTTTTATAGTACTATATTTTTTTTGTTAGTTTAAAACACATGCGTTTTTCTTGAGCTCATGAACCCCAGACTGATAGCTGGGAAACCAGCATAGGACTGTTCCAGAACCCCTGAACATGGTGTCAGGAAACCTGGGCAATCTATGGGGCCTCTGGTAGTGGATCAGTATTTATCCCTAGTGTACAAATGGACTTTGGGAGCCCACTCCATATAGAGGGATGCTCTCTCAGCCTAGTCACACGGGGAGGGCCTAGCCCCTGCTCCAAATGATGAGACAGACTTTGAAGATCCCCCATGGAAGGCCTCACCCTCCCTGGGGAGCAAAAAGGAGATGGGATAGGGGGTTGGTGGAAGGCAGGGGAGGGGGGAGGGAGATGGGTCCTAGTTTATATAACAATAGACCTAGGCCCCACACCCATCCTGGGGCCTAGTGGGACATGCCTGAAGGAGGTCTGAGGGTTTGTGTATGTGCAGTCTGGGACCATCTCTAGGGTTAAAGGAAGTGTTTCCTAGTCAGCCCTATATTCATGATAATAGATGTCTTCTGTCAGTACCCCTGCTTCTAGAAAGCTATTTAATGGTGTCAGGAATGAGACAGAGACATCTTGTCATTTCAGGAGGGCTCTCAGTCCATACGGGAGACACCGGTGCATTCTAGCATCCTCTTAAATAGCTGGACTGGTTAACCCTCTTAACAATCAAGAAATCCAAATTAAATGCAGGCAGAGTTTTTCTGTGTCCAAGCAGCCACTCCCAAATAACCACACAGAGACTTAATATTATAAATGTTCAGCCAATAGCTGAGGCTTTTTCACTAAGTAGTGTTTACAGCTTGAATTAATCCGTATTTCTTATCAATGCTCTACCACAGGGTAGTACCGTTTTTTCAACATGACATATTCATCTCCTGCTTCCTCTGCATCGGCGGATGACCCCTCAGATGCCACGCTTGTTCTTCCCGGAGTCTTCCTAGTCTGGGTCTCTCTCCTGACAAATCTCGCCCAGCTATATCCCAGTCAGCTCTTCATTAACCAATGAGAGCTGCACATATTCAGTGTCCAAAGATTGTTCCACAGCATAACTGTCATAAAACTACTGATCATGTATGACATGTTTTATTGCCTTGTTCTTCAAGTAATGATCTCACAATAAGGCATATAAATGGAAAGTGTGTATGTAGGAAATCTGTAGAAAACACATTTCCCGAGAAAGGTCATTTTGCTACCAGTTATCAAACGGCTGGTACAATAACTTGAATATCAGTACACCTGTTACCTGTTGCCCACTCTCAGTATAACATTAGCATGCAAAATTTATCTGGAATCTGCAATTCTGTGCCTTAATGTTTTAAATACAACATTGAAAATGGACACATAACAACAACAACAAAGATTTGAAGTGTACATTCCATTAGGGAAGAAAATTAGTATGGGCCCCGGAAAAATCTGATCTCTCAAGCTGTTACACGCCTTCTCTCAGTGGAATTATTTTTGTCAGGTTCTTGGGAGCACGAAAGAGTCATGTCATAAGTTAATGGTAGTAATATGTAAGTCAAAAGAGCGCAAACATCCAGCTTAGCTAATAAAATTGGTGCCTGAGAGTAAGCACCCTTCGGGAAATGGTGGTCTGAGGAAATAGTTAAGGACTACATATACCGTTAACTCTGAGTTTGTGAACATGGATGTTCTGCCCACACGTATGTCTGTGTGAGGGTGTCGGGTCCCCTGGCACTGGAGTTACAGACGGTTGTGAGCTGCATTGTGAATGCTGGAAATTGAACCCAGGACCTCTGGAAGAGCACCTAGTGCTTTTAACCTCTGAGCCACCTCCCTAGTCACTGACTCTATATACCTTTGGTCCTTTGAACTTGTATGAACAACAATGGACAGACCTACCCTATGCAACGCTTCTGACGTACCCGATTGTGGTGGCTGTTGGTAACAGAAGTCTGTGCTGGAAGGACCTACCCTTGGTGATGTAGTCAGCAAGAACACACAGAATGAGAAGTGACAGGCCTCCCCGTCCCCAAGCCCTGCTCTTGTCGTCTGTACTTAGATGCTACCTAGATTCCTTAGCTTCATGTTTGCGTCTTGTTTTGTTTTGCTGTTTTAAGGCCGTAGGTTTAACGCAACGTTGTCCTGATCATTTTGGTTGGCCTTTCTTCCTACTCCTCAGTAAACCCTGATGGAGACGAGAGGATGTGAGACTTCGTTAGTATTAGGACAGGATGGGTTCAACTCCTGAAGCTGGACCTCTGCCAGCTCACTGGTTGCTCCCATTGCCATGTGGGTGGATGGATGCTCAGAAACTTTGTATGAACTGTCAAGAATTCACCTCACAAGTATCCCGATTCTTCCTGTGACTTTGATGGATAAACTGCTTCCATCTAGAGTTCCAAGATGAACACATAGAACAATTGCTGCAGAAACTGACCTGTGACTTAGGCTCACAATCTTCCTGTCCCTCCCACAGAGTTTAGAGAGCGGATCAAAAGACAGCAGGTACTAAGAGTCGAAATGGCAATGTCTAAGAGGCTTGACAAGACCTCTTAGCTCAGAGCTTCTTGAAATGGTCACCAGGCCCATGGCATCGCCACCACCTGGACACCTGCTACGGTGCTTTTTTTTTTTTTTTCATCATTTCAACTCTTTTCTATCGTAGATTCCAGGGTAAGAGCACACATCTATTTATACAAGTCTACCAGCAGACCAGAGAAAGCATGATAGCGGCTCAGAGAAGGGTCTGAAGTGTTCACACTAATATGGACTTTATCCCTACTCTGCCTTCTGTAGCAAAAGAAAGTTCGCCAATTTTGCAATGGAGAACTAACAATTACCTTCTCAGGAACCAAGTCCTGGTGTTGCTATGATGACCAGAATACAGACCCAGCTTGGTCAGGTAGTATATTGAAGAATTAGGAGCTCAAGGAATATGTGGGAATTTGCTAATTTATATTCTTAAAGAAATATGTCTTGGAGCTAGGAAAGACGGCTCACTGGCTAACATTTGCTTCCAGAGGAACTGAGTTCAGTTCTCCGCACCCACGTTGTACAACTCACAACTGCTTGTAAATCCAGCTCAGGCAGACCCTCTGCCTCCCCCCCCCCTTTCTAACCCCTGCAGGCACCTGAACACACGTGGCATGCATACGAACGCAGACATAGAAATAAAATTTTAAAATTTAAAATGACCTCCATGGGGAGGCAGAGGCAGGCGGATCTCTGTGAGTTCGAGGCCATCCTGGTCTACAAAGCGAGTTCCAGGACAGCCTGCAAAGCCACAGAGAAACCCTGTCTCGAAAAACAAAACAAAACAAAACAAAAAAAGACCCCCATGATGCCAGGGGGATGGTTCTGCATGACAAGACGCTTCCTGGGCAAAGCCCGGCAGGTCCAACCCTGGGGACCCACCCATGGCAGAGGAGGAAACAAATTCTTAAAGTTGTCCTCTGACTGGCACATACTTGCCTTCATTCAGACACCCATCACACACACAAACACAATTGCCCATACTCATTCACACATCACACATACGTGAACACAACTGTATGCTCACTCTCTCTCTCTCTCTCTCTCTCTCAATGGTTTTTTAAACTTTGAAACAACATCCCCCACGATGTAAGCCCCAGCCCCACGAGAGGGAGTAGGGAGGTCCAGTTGGGTCACAGGGATGTCTTCCCCGATGTCACCGCATTAGTGGGTTACACTCGCTAGACAACCACTAACTTCCTCCTAATTTGTGACTTTCATGCAAACCCACATGTGCAAAGTGGCCAAATTTGAAGGCCATTTCACCTTTCTGGGGTCCAGTGACGCTCACCATCCTTTGCAAACCTAGCACGGAGAGCCAGGACCTGCTGTCATTGTCCGACACAGACACAGCTGCAGTCAGAAAACAGACATCTGAGCGGCAGGCAGCATCCACACATGACCACCCAGGAGCAGCAGCCAGGCCACCGTCCGCCATATTCTCTGGCCACCTGTCTATGAAGCCTTCCCCATGCACTGAGTTAGAGCATAGGCTCCTGCAAAAACCCGTTTGGTATCACCTGCCTCGTTGTGACTTCTCTCAAGCATCCTAACTCTTGGGCAATGGAAATGGCCCAGTTGGTGGAGTGCTTCGGCTTCAATACCCAGCACCGCATAAACGGGATGGTGGCCATGCCGGTGAGTTTGAGGTCAGCCTGGCACAGGGGAGACTCCACCTCAAAGTGGCCCTACCCCCAACCAAGGACAACCGACTATACTGTCACATTTAATCTACATAATCTTCACATTTAAAGAGCACCTTCGCCTTTGTCTGTCTGTTTGCTTTTTGAGCAAGAGTCTCACTATGCAGCCCAGACTATCCTGGAACTCACTATGACAATGCTTCTTAACCGGTGGGTCGTGACCCCCTTGGGGGGTGTCAAGTGACCCTTTCAGAAGAGTCACCTAAGACCATGGGAAAGCACAGAGGTTTACATTACAATTCGTACAATAGCAAAATTGCAGTTATGAAGTAACAAAATAATTTTATGGTTGGAGGTCACCACAACTCGAGTAACTGTATTAAAGGGTGAATAAGGTTGAGAATCACTCTCTAAAGTTTACTTGAGTGCTGAGTTCAAAACTCCAAAGTCATTTTAAACACTTCTTACTCACTAGCTAATGCTAAGAAAACCTATTGTAGTTGAATAATGTGTGCTGTTCTGTCACTTAAGAACACTCATTTCCTGGACTGGAGAGATGGCCCAGAGGTTAAGAGCACTGGCTGCTCATCCAGAGGTCCTGAGTTCAATTCCCATCAACCACATGGTGACTCACAACCATCTGTAATGAGATCTGGTGCCCTCTTCTGGGTTGTATACATAATAAATAAATAAAATATTTAAAAAAAAGAACACTCAGTTCCTAAGAATGATAAGCAAAACCAATGCAGTAGAATGCATGTAGATTAGGCTGGTCTTGAACTCACATAGATCCTCCTGCCTCTGTATCCTGAGTGCCAGGATTAAAAAAGTGCACCACCATGCCTAGCTGAAGTGGATTTCTTATAGATAGCATATAAAGTATATTTCTTTTGTGTATCAGTTATCCACTTTGAAATTCTCCTTTAGTATGTTTATTTAGACAATTCATTTAAAAATAATTTTGATAGATGTCCCAGCATCATACAACAAAACTTTCCCTGAAGAGGTGCAACATGAGTCTGCTTACTCCAGATCGGAATCTCACAACAGACAAAAAAGTATGGATACCACAAAAATTCAACCTGGTAAAGGAATTTTACTGGGGTTGCTTACAGGAACATGGGGGAGGGGTTGCTTCAGGAATATGGGGGAGGGGTCACTCACAGGAATATGGGGAGGGGTTACTCACAGGAGCAGAAATGTCTCTGGGAGCTGCATCACCAAGGCCCACACACCCCTTGCAGGGTGACAGCTCACAAAGCTGGGACACTGGAGCACACTGCACAGCCCGCAGGCAGCTCAGCAGGCTGGAGAGTGCTTTCCACGTGACTGTTGTAAACCCCTCCAGGAAGCTCTGCTGGTTCCTGCTTCTCCCAGGCTCCGGGCCTGCTCTCAGTTGCATGCAGCTCAGCTTTACTTAGTCTGAGAGATCGCTCTCTTTGTTGCTTTCTCTGGCAGGGAGGAGCCTCATGGGTCTGGTCAGCTTCAGGAACTTCCTGTAGCTGTTCTGAGTGGTTGACTTTTCTGCTTCAGGAACTTCCTGTAGCTGTTCTGAGTGGTTGACTTTTCTGCTTCAGGAACTTCCTGTAGCTGTTCCGAGTGGTTGACTTTCATGCTTACATAACAGTTTCCCTGCAGGGGGGAGGGTTTTCATTCTCAGGGAAACTGTTATACCACATGAAGTTACTTTCTAGTGGCTGTGACGATTGCCTTGACCAAAAAGCAGCTTCGGAAGGAAAGGGCTTAGACCAAATCTGCAGTCAAGGGAACCCCGGGTGGGGAGGTTAAGGAAGGAGCCCCGAGAGGACCCAGAAGCAGAAGCACAGACCACGCTGGAGAGCTGCTGACTGACTGGTTTGCTCCTCCTGCTTGCTCAGTTTCCTCCTCCTCCTCCTCCTCCTCCTCCTCCTCCTCCTCCTCCTCCTCTTCCTCTTCCTCCTCCTCCTCCTTTTTTTCATACAACCCAAATTTCACCTGCCCAAGAGTGAAACTGTAAGCGTTTGGATTGATTGGTTGGCACAGGTATTCTGGCACTCCTGAGTCACAGAATACTGACTTACACAGCTCAGCTGGAAAGGGATCCTGGAGCTCGGGAGTCAAGGACTACCACAGGCCGCTGTAAGTTTAGCTGCTTACAGTCCTGCCTCAGGGAAAGGTTTCTCTTCCGGCAGGTGAGGGTCTTCCAGCTGGGGAAGTTTGCCCAGTGTAGCAGTTTTGCTCTGGCAGGAGAAGGTTTCCCCAAGGGAAGTTGCTACAGTTCAGCTCTGCTCCTAACCAGGGGAGGTTTCCCCAGCAGAAGTGTTACAGCTCTGCTATTGCTGCTCTGCCTAGGGTAGCTTTTGCTCCACTGCAAAATAAGGTCTTCACCCGAAGCTCGTGAAATGGGTTTATTCGGAGGGAAGAATCCAGTAGAGTGGCTGACAGGTAGCAAGAACAGTCTCAAGCTGAACAGACACAGGGTTTATATAGGGTTTCTTAGGGGGGGCGGAGATTTCCAGGGTGGAGATTGGTCAGATTACAATCCCTGTGTTTAGATCTCCTGCTCAGGGATTGGTTAGTTTTCTGCACAGGGTTGGGTCAGATTTGGCTCTGGTTTCAGGGCCAAAGTGTGTTTCTTTCTCTGGTCCTTTTTAGCCTTTTGGCTCTAGTTTTAGGGCCAGGGTGTATTTCTTTTTTCTTTTCTTTCTTTCTTTCTTTCTTTCTTTCTTTCTTTCTTTCTTTTTTTTTTTTTTTTTGGTTTTTCGAGACAGGGTTTCTCTGTATTGTTTTGGAGGCTATCGGTCCAGCCCAGCCTCGAACTCACAGAGATCCGCCTGCCTCTGCCTCCCGAGTGCTGGGATTAAAGGCGTGCGCCACCACTGCCTGGCTACAGGGTGTATTTCTTTCACTGGCTCTGATTCCATTCTTTGGCCCTGGTTTCAGGGTCAGGGTACATTTCTTTGGTTCTGGTTGCAGGGCCAAAGTGTGTTTCTTTGGCTGGTCCGTTTTCCCTATGGAAACCACCCTCACTATCAAACCGCAATACAGAAAATGCTCCCCCAGACATGCCTACAGGCCAGCCAGATGGGGGCAATTCTTTAACTGACGTTCCGTCTTCCTAGGTGTCCATAGTTAATGTCAAAATGATTAAAAACTAACTAGCACATTATTTTGTGCTAATACCTCCCACATTTGTAACTGCTTCAAAGTCCTCAAATTGGATTAGTTTATTGTATCTCAATTTAACTGAAAGTCCACGCGTAGGATCGGTTTCAGAAATAATAGTATCTTCTATCCAGTGTGTTAAAAGCCTCCGCTCTGTCATCTTGTTAGTTTTATAACCCAGCGTTCTTATGAGAGCATTCGGAGATCCCTCCTCTCCCCGCTGCACGATCATGCCGGTCCCAACTTCAGGTTTAAGGACTATTCGCAACTTTTCTTGGCTCTAGAGCACATCCCGCACTGGACTCGTGAAGGTCTCTCTCTCTTTCATCTTCTTCTTCCCAGAAGAAAATTCTCACCTGCCCTTCAGAGGAAGCAGCGAGCTCACAGAATCACTAGAAGGTAGCAGTGGGTCTGGATTCCTTTTTGAAAAGTCTTCCCGGGGCTAGCACCCAGAGCTAGCAACCGAGCCCGGCGTCGCGTCACGTGTCCGCAGCAGCTGCGGGATTGGAGGAGCGCATTTTAGCGCTGCGGTCTAGGCGCGGACGGTCCCGCCCAGCTGCCAGACGAGCGGGGTAGCGGAGAGGAGAAGCCACCAGAAGACCGTGGAGGGGAAGGGGCGGGAGGGGGGTGGGGCAGCCTTCGCCACCCACGGCCTGGAGCCTGGGAGAACCAGAAGCGACGCCCGGCTTACCCGCCTCATCACAACTTGCCCAGACAAGACACGCTTTGCCTTGCACCCTGGAAGAAGGAGCCGGCCTGCCTCTCTCCGCTCGGTTGCCCCGCCTCTGCGCCAGCAGCAATCCCGGCATCTGGGGCCCTGTTGGTGACGCCCCGTGGCTTGAAGCGCCCGGCTTTCGCCCAGGAGCGCGCAGCTGGGGTGAGCCGAGGTCTGGGATGCGCCAGGCGCCCGCCTGGCTTCTAGGACACAGAGCATCTCGCGTCTGTGCAGGCGAAGTCGGGCCTCCTCCTCTCCTCTGCCCGCTGAGATCCGCAACGCTGCAGATCCGCCGCGGTCCTCACCCATCCTTGGCTTTCTAGGACTCGGCTTCCCGAAAACCTTTGTCTTTTCGGGTTCATCGGGTCCGCCCGCACAGTGCGGTGATCCCAGGACCAGGAGGCGCGGCCGCGCGAGGCTGGGAACCTAGCCTGGGGTGGGGAGCAGGGGGAACAGGAAAGTGTGCCCCCTGCCTTCCTGTTCCGGCCATCTTGTGGTCGAGATCTGACCTAGGGGGTAAGGATGGCTAACCGCAGATGCCCTGAGCGCCTGTGGTGACCGCCAAGACTGTAGCTCGGGCCTGCGCGTCCCTGCTGGGTGTGCAGGGGGAGCGCGCGAGCCTCCCCGCGTTCAGCTTAGCGGGTTTTCGGAAAAGAACAAGTGTGCAGGCCAAAGGCAGAGAAAATGCCAGGGATGTGGCCTGGGGCCATGATCTCTTTAACCAAGCACCCGATTCTCGGCCGTTTTGGGTTGTTGTTTGTTTTGCTTTTTCTTTCTTTCTTCCTTTTCTAAACCCTAGCACACCCCTCTTGCTTGCACTAGGTACTGGAAGCGCAGCGGTGAGCAACACGCCTCTGCTGTTCCCGCCAGCCCAGTGGATGGAGCCCAGAACCCACAAACCTGCCAGGTCGGTAGCCCAGTGCTTCAACAGATGGGGAAACGGAGGACCAGGGTCAACGATGTACATGGAAGGGTCAATCTTTTAAACTGTCTGTGTGCTCAGGGTTTTCATGCTAGGTTGCAGTAAAATCAGTTTGTTTTTTTTTTTTTTTTTCCGCCCAGCCCCGGAATTTTGTGAATGCATGCCTTATATGAAGTGCGTTTTATTTCCCGGACACTTTCCTGTGGATTTACCTATACTGTTCGGAAAGTGCTCAGAACTGTTGGCTGCAACTTAACTTCAAGTTAGTTACTGTGAATTGTATTTTTCCTTTCTTCTGTTCACGTATCTGGTTGTTAGGAAAGAAAAAAAATTTCCTGATGGTTGGTCCAAGCAGGGCCTCCCTGGTGGATTGAGGAATGCCTGGCTTTTCCTCGGCTCCTTGATCTCCGAGGTAACCACTGGCAGCCTCCAGAAGACCCCCACAATGAGAGGCCTGGGGTCTGCAGGTCACTGCTAGGATTTTTTAAAGAATGCAGCACCGACACAGATTTGTAAGGTAAATACTGTGGTCCAGTTAGTTACCTTGGTAGAACGCTGACCGTTGGAATTCCCATCCATTTCCCACTTCAACATCTTGAGAAATGCTTTCGGAATGACAGACTGTTGCATATATTGGGCTAGTTGCTGTTTGGTTTGTATTTTGACAAGATGTCAAAGTTAATCCACAGAGGTGGAGCATTTAAAAAGTTATGTTGAAAGAAAGGCTAGAGGCTGGTAGTTTAACTCTGCTGTGGCGTAATACAAAATACACTCTTAATTTTAGACGTACAATTCCGTTAAAATTGGCAAATGTGTGTGTGTGTGTATATATGTATACATGTATGTATATATCTATGTATGTATGTATATATCTCCAGATAATTAACACTGTAGTCAGCACGTAGAACGTCCTGCCCCAGATTTTCTCCGTTATGCTCTCTGTTAACTTTATAACTTCTGTTGCTACACGTGTTCCAGATGTGTGGAAAAGATAAAGGCGAATGTGCATTTCTAATCTCAAAACCTAATGCTGGCAAAGGGGTAGACAGTTAGAAGACCACGGCCAGGACTCAAGACTCTGGAGTCGTGAACCCACGCATGTTTAGGCGGCTTTCCCGGACCTGTCCTTTGAGCCCCGGGAGGGGGATGTGTGTGTGTGGGGGGGTGGCCGCCAAGAGATGCCCGCTCCGGGTGGATGAGGAGTGTGGGTCTCCGGCTGGTCCTAGAGGTCTTCCCTTGTCCTTCTGATTCCGCAGGTCCCTGGGCGCATGCTGAACGCGCGTGGGCGGACACGCCCTGTGCTCCAGGTCGGGGCTGGGCGCTGCCATAGCAACGTCCTGGACGCCCAGATCTTAGGCCGCCGCCGCAGCAGCGGGGGTCTGGGCCTTCACCAGCTCACGAGGGGTGTGGCGGCGGCGGCGGCGGCCCCGAGGCGGCCCGGGCCAGGTAGACTCCACCGCCCCGCCCCTCCAATGCAAGCCTAGGCGGGCGGACTGGCTTGCAAGCATGGTAAGACGCGCGAGGCCGGAGGGAGGGACCTGTGCGGGATGCAGGGCGGGGACGGTGGGGTTGGCTGGGACGGTCGGCTCGTAAGCTTGCCCGCCTCCTCCCGCCGCGCTCTCTCTTCCTCCGCAGCCCTTCCAGAAGCACGTCTATTACCCTCTGGCCAACAGCCCCGAGGGGCCCGACGCCTCTGCGGCAGGCGCGGCCCCCATGGCCTTTGTCCCCCCCAGAGCGGCCTCGGGCCCCCTGCCCTTCTTCCAGTTCCGGCCGCGACTGGAGAGCGTGGACTGGAGGCGGCTGAGCGCCATCGACGTGGACAAGGTGGCCGGCGCTGTGGATGTCCTGACGCTGCAGGAGAACATCATGAACATCACCTTCTGCAAGCTGGAGGACGAGAAGTGCCCGCACTGCCAGTCCGGGGTGGACCCGGTGCTGCTGAAGCTCATCCGCCTGGCGCAGCTCACCATCGAATACCTAATGCATTCCCAGGAGTTCCTCACCTCCCAGCTCAACCTGGTGGAGGAGAGGCTGCGCCTGAGCCTCATCGACTATGAGCAGAGCAAGCAGCTGCTCGCCAAGCAGGCCGGCGAGATCAAACTGCTCAAGGACGAGTGTAAGCGCAGGAAGAAGATGCTATCCGCACAGCAGCTGATGATTGAGGCCAAAGCCAGCTATTACCAGGTGGGGGACACGGGGCCCGGGGCCCGCTCACTGTAGGAGACCCAACCTTTCCCATTCTTCCCAGAGATTTGTACACAGAGAACACAGATTAAGGCAAAGAATACTCATTTTCATCCACAGAGAAAAAAAAATGTTCCATTACTTTCTGCAGCCACCAAGGGCTTGATAATTATAGGTATCTGCTATTGTCTGCAGGGCTTATGAAGTTATCCAAACGTTGGTTGTTGAGCCTGTTTCCTTCTTACAATAGATGTTGTGGGGAAAAAAAAATCAGTTGTGTGCAAATTGCTATTGAGGTTGCCCCCCAGACGACCCGGAATATGATTCGGTATGCGAGGGTCCCCCCTCCCCCACCCTTTTTTTTTGGTTTTTTCGAGACAAGGTTTCTCTGTGGCTTTGGAGGCTGTCCTGGAACTCGCTCTGTAGACCAGGCTGGCCTCGAACTCACAGAGATCCGCCTGCCTCTGCCTCCCGAGTGCTGGGATTAAAGGCGTGCGCCACCAACACCCGGCTCCCCCACCCTTTTTAAAAACTTGAAGTTTTCTTCCAAATGACAAAGAGTCAAAGTAGATCCCTGTTACCTGCATTTGCCACACTTCTGAAAATCCTCTAGGCTTGTTTTGTTCCTACACAGAAACAATCTCACGGTGAGTTGCAGGCACCTGAAGTTTAAATGTGTGCAGTTACCAAGGACAAGAATGCTGAAACATTAGCCTTTAAAGAATTAAACACCTTTTGAATCTGATCATATAACTTCTGTTACAAATTAGACACTGAACCCAGGATAAATAATTGCAACTTTGAGATCAATGTGCAGGTTGACTGTCTCTTGCTTCGGAATGCCTAGGACCAGAAATGTTTTGAAATTTGGAATGGTTGCATTCACCGAATGGGGTGTCTTGGGGCCGGGACTCAAATCTAAGTATTTCCGTGTCTGTGTGCCTACCTAAGTGTGGGTGCACAAGGAGGCCAGAGAGCGTCAGAGCTCTTGGAGCTGGAGTTACAGGTGGTTTGTGAGCCACCTGATGTGGGTGCTGGGACTCCAACCCGGGTCCTCTCTGAGAACAGTAAAGGCTCTCCAGCCTATGAGACCCAAGTCTAAATACAAAACTGGTTGATATTTCAAATACAACCTATAGTGATGGCCCGGAGTTGGTTTTATGTAATTTTTTTTTTTTTTTTTAGTTTGCCTGTGTTTTGACTGAGGCCTGTCACGTGAAGTTGGGTGTGGAATTTGAGACTTGTAGAGAGGTGTCTACGCTTTGGAGTCTTTTGGATTTGGGGCTTTCAGATTAGGGAGGCTCAGTGTGTGCTGAATTGGGAGAAGGGACCGACTCGGGCTTTGACCGAAATAACTTACTTCTTACACATTTGGGATACTCTTTAAATGGCTTCAAGTGGTCTTCGGAATGCAGGAGCTGAAGCAGACTTCGGTGTTGCGGATGTGGGGTCTAGGCAGAAAAGTGATACAATTCACAGTGGGTAAGACAAATAAATCCCACAGAAATCCTGGAAGACGTGCCCTTCAGGTTGGGGAGCAGTTGAGAATGAACGCGGTGAGGAAGACCAGGGAATGCCTTGGGTAGAACACCTGGAGGTGCTGCTCTCTCCAAACGACACTTGATGTCCTTAGCGGCCTGTTTTACAAATGCAGTTTAAAAATGACACACTTACAAATAATGCTAAGATTCCTTTTTTTTTTTGTACAATGAATGGAATCACTTCTTCTTCAACTTTGGCAGTAAGTGTGTTGCTCTCTAGTTTGGGTAGTAGTCTAGTGATATATTAATACTCCTACCAAAAGGTTATATCTCTCATTCTTCCAGTCACCGTAGAAATAATTACTAGTGATGGTTTCAAATATGAATGATGAGTGGGGGGAGGGGGCATGGCTGGAAGCTCCCTCGCAGATGAAATATGAATGCTGTGGAAATATACAAAGTTAAGGACTTTGTTCAACCAATGACGCCTTTCGGCTCTTAGCTCTTGGCAGACTCTGGATGCTGGCTCTGTGGGACACGAAGGCATCACCTTTTCCTACTTAGGAGTGCGGGTGCTCTGTCCTCTGTAAAGTGGCAAACACCATTGTTTACGAAGACTTCAGGGTGACAGTTTCTCAGTCAGACTGCACAGGTTTGGGTATAAATACCAGTAATTCAATCTCTAGCCTCGCTTTCCCCCCTGGAAAGTGGGGACGTTAGTAGCGGCTGCCTGTTGGGATGCAGACAGAGCAGGCAGTGTGTGTGAGGGCTCAGTGGACACCCAGGTTCGGGTTTCCTTGTGGCTCTCCGGTGATGAGTTATGCTTCATCTGTGGGAAAACCCTTAGACCACTTTGGCTCAGTGAGTAGTGGAGGCGAAGACGCCCTAGGCTGCAGTGGGGGACGCTGCAGCGGCGGGGCGAGGCGAGTCGGGTGCTCAGAGACTACAGCGGGGAGCAGAGTGCACAGCAAAATTGTTGAAACTCCAGATTATGTTTGGTCAGCAGAACAAGTCAGGGGAAGGAGACTTGATTCTGTTCAGTCATTTGACTTTAGGGTACAGTTGGGAGCTTTAATTAATTAATTAGTTATTAAAATTAATCTATTGCCATAAAAAGCCAACCTTGGGCTTTGTCCTGTGGGCTGGTATCCCCTCTACTGCAGCGCGGACAGAGGACACCGCAGGGGAAAACTGACTCTCCCTTTGCCTGTAAGCTCATCAAGAGTAGTGTGCTCACTGCTCTCTCTCCAAGCTGGGATGCTGACCAGCTTGACCTTGCGCTGGCCTTATGCTGGCAGCCATGGCTGCTGGGAGCTTATGAATACAGCGGCCCCGTCCTGTCCAGAAGACGTCGTTTCTAAGGAATCTTCCCGATTACCTGGCTTTTGCAGTCTCACTGCTTTCTCGCCCGTGTTCCCCGAGCTGCTGGCTCCTCCAGTGACACGCATGCCACTACTGCACTAAGTGGCATTATCTTTTCAGGCCGGTGGCTGTTATGACTTGCAGGGTTCACAGCTGAGTAACACTGTTGATGACTTCCTCTCCCTCATGGGGCCTTATGGCACCGTGGAAGCTAACCACCAGGGAAGGGACTTCCAGATTAGTACCCAGTCCTGTAATCAAAGTGTGGCCTTACCAGTCATGTCCCAGTAGGTAACCAAGAGCACTGGTGACATACTGTATTGTTTTGGGGGTTCCTGGGACCCCCTGCAGCAACTCTATAGGGTATCCCCACACCTGTTTCCAGGGCCTTCGTTTGATTAAAAACCCAAGGTTTCTGGGAGGAGAATTATCCTTCTTTCTGTGTGGAATAACTAGAAAAAACACTAGCTGTGGAATGGGCGACGATACTGTTCCATATACGCACAATGGAATTTTACTGTGTCTGTAAAGAGAAAAACACTGAAACTGTGAGCTCTGCAGGTAAATTGGTCAGTATAGTTTTAATAGTTGCAGTTATAGTTATTTTTTATTTATAATTTTGGTAATCCAGACCCAGAAAAAAACAAACAAACACATACCCTTTCTCAAATGCTTTGGATCTTTAGATTTGTGTGTTTATCGTGGAGTACCTGTAGAAGTCAGGAAGCCAGAGGGAGAGACCATTAGGAGAGGAGACGGATGTGAGGAGCATGGTGTAGAACACAGGTAGTATCGTGGCCTGGTGATAAGGGAGGGAGGGGTAGGTGGGGAGGGACATAGGAGGGCAAAGCAGAATGGGGGGTGGAGGAGATAACACCGAGGGTGCTTGGAAAAAGTCACATGGAAACTGGACTATCCTGTAAGTTTCCTAATATGTGCGCGCGCACAGACACTCCTAAGAACTCGTTCATTGTGATCTTATGTGAGTGGGTCCTTTGCCTGCATGTGTGCCCATAACCCACATGCATACAGTACCTGCACAGGTCATAGTCACGTCTGGAGTTGCGGACAGTTTGTGAGCTGTCACGTGGGTGCTGGGCATCAAACTTGAGTCCTCTGTGAGAACAGCCACGGCTTTTGACCACTAAGTCACCTTTCTAGCATGTGTGCATGTGCTCGAGCTCACACACACACACACACACTCGCACACACACACTTTTTTCTTAAATAGAGAAGATGCCATTTAACAAACGCTTGGGGCCTTCTCTCACCTGCCAGAATTGTGATGCCTCAGGGGTTCTGGTTCCAGAGGTAAGGGGTGAGGGACTCCCCTTGTTAGGGAGTGGCCACACCTTTGGGAGGCTGGAGGCTGGCGGTTTCGGGGAGGAGTCAACGGAATCGGTGTTCTGCTGGGCCATGTGAGTTAAATGAGTCTTGTCTGTCCTCAGGCTTCAAAAGGAAGCTTGGCTCCAGGTTTTCCCTCTATATCTCTCCGCCTCTTCCTCACCTTCGCCTGCTCCCCCCACCCTCATCCTCTCACGTTCTGCCATACCTTCAGTCTCAGACAAATCTGACGAGGGTCTGTGTGCGCGCACAGAAGTTCCATGACCGAGAAGGGTGCTTGCAGGACTTGGACGAAAGCAGGCGTGTGGGGATCACGTCTCTACTGGTGGGCGTATTCCACCCTGCGGCCCCCCTCTTCTGGCCCGACTGGCAGGCTGAACCCTGGTCATGCGCTGCAGAGTCAGGTCCCCTGCTTCTGCTTCCGCGGAGAACAGTCACGGGGAAGCTTTCTAGGGACTGGGTGGGTTCAAATCCCAAGCGGATTGTTCTCCGGGCCACCAGCTCGCAGAAGATGGAGACGTACTATCAATTAAGAAAGCTTGCCCTACAGCTCAGGCTTGTCCCGCTAGCTCCTCTGGCTGGAAGTAACGCATACTCTTTAAACGTGCTCTTCTGGCTGAAATTAACGCATACTCTTTAACGTACGCTCTTTTACGTGGCTCGGTTACCTGTGCTCTGCATCCTGCTTCCTCGCTGGCTGACTGGCACCTCCTCCTTCCTTCTTCCCAGAGCGCTCTCTGACCAGAAGTCCCGCCTACACGTCCTGCCTTGCGATTGGCCACTTAGCTTTCCAGTAGACCAATCACAGTGGCGCAGTGTCTCAACCGCCAGACCTTAACAGACCGCTCAGCCCTTGTGTGCGCTCTGTGAAATGGGACGGTCACTGTCTCTAGGTCCTCGCCGTCGTTAAGGGGGGCCACGCTTCACATAGGGTTCGTTGTTGTTTTAGCCAAACACCCCGAGAGTGAGGTGGGGAAGCCGTGTGGCAGACAGAAACAACGCCGGAGCCGACTTGCTCCACGATGAGAAAAGTCACACGGCTGCCCGCAGTTTAATTTTTGCCACCTCCGCAGACGAGGTCCGGAGCTCCTGGACCCTCTGCGACGCGCTCGGGCAAACCATGGGATCAAGTTCACCTTGAAATCCTGGTCTCGCTCCTTCGTCACTTCTCTTTGTCTCCAGTTCCTATTGCTTCAGGAGGTCACAGCAACCGTGCAGTAAAAATGAAACATGTAAGGTTGAATGTAAGTTTCTTGAAGACTTTCCCTTCCCCCGCCCCACTGAGAATGTGGGTGTGACTTATTGTATGCAACCAAAATGTGTAAAAGGGTTACAGTGGCAATACACCACTGTCTTTTCCCCTCAATATTTTGTTATGTAAAACTTATAATATACAGAAAAAAATCAAAACAACCTTATTCTGAATATCCGTATTTGGAAGATTTTAAAAGAAAAAAAAAACCAGTAAGCACAAACCATGAACTAATAATGAGCATAGAAAGAACCCATAGAACAGTGTAACTGACACATTCACCCACCTGTAAAACGTAATGTGTGCTGCTTGGGTTTGCCTGTATTTCCATCCTCTGTTTTGGGGGAAGTTTAAGATTTGAAAAAAAAAGTTATATTTCCAATTATTTTTACATAACGCTTTATTAACTTTGAGAATTTCATAGCATTGTTTTTTTTTAATCATATTCACCTCCCCCAGCTCCTGCCAGATCTACCCCCGCCCAACTCGATGTCCCCTGAAACACAGCAAAGCAACGGAGTTCAGTTAGTGCTGGCACGTACTCTTTGGTGTGGGGACAGTCCCCGGAGTATGACCAACTCCCGGAGGTCATACCCTGCCTTTTCTTCCCAATAGTTTCCCTCCATCCGTTTCAGACGAAGTATTTGTCTCCTTGTGTTCTCCTCTGTTTGTTGTATACAGTATGTCTTTGGAAGATTTTTATGAGCATGCATATTCATAGGAGAGCATTTTTAACTCTAAAACACTCCATACACAAACACATACACGCGTATGTATGTACCTATGTTAGCTACTAGGTCCACCATAACAAATAACATCAACTGGATGGCTTTAGTAATGTACATTTATTCTCACAATATTTGGAAGCTAGGATCCTATGTCAAGTTATTAGCAGGGCTGGTTTCTGGTGCAGTCTCTCTTCCTGCCATGAACAAATCGGTAGAAAAATAATATAAACTGATGTAGTAAAAACATTCCAGAAATTATGTCAAAAGACATATTTATTTGTTCTAGTCTGGGAGAAGCATTCTTACCTTACGTTTTCCCTTTGAGTTATATCACTGGCGAGCATCTGTATCTTTTAGGAAGAAATCTGCCAAGAGACCATGCTTCAGATACCTGGTTTTTACTGCAAGCCGATGGGGGAAATTCGCTGTAAACGCTTAAATTTGTCACTCTCTTTTGCAGTGCCATTTCTGTGACAAGGCCTTTATGAACCAGGCTTTCCTACAAAGCCACATTCAACGCCGCCACACTGCAGAGTCTCACCTCGGTAAGGCATGGACTCCGCATCAGAGCTATTTTCCTTCCTCTTCCTTTTTTCCCTTTCTCAACGACCCGGGGTCTGGGGCATTTCCCAACCCCTTTGAAAGGAAGTCTCATAGGCCGAGCTCACCCAGTGAGAAAACCCCGAGCCCTTAGGCTGAGGACACGGGACACGGCTGGAGAAGTGGCCCTTCGGGTCTTCCTTTAAACGGAGGGCCGAAGAGACACTTGAACCAACCCAGCGGTTTCCAAGTGCCAGATGCAAAGACAGTATCAAAGGCTGCAGAGGACAAAGAAGACGGAGGGGGGGGGGAATCATCCCAGGTGGTCTGGCTAGCTGTAGGGACGAGGGCATCACAGGTACAAGGGCTGCTGACGGTTAGGGGCAAGGGAAGAGGCCGCACCGTGTGTTTGAAGGACAGGAAGGGGACTGGAGGAATGGTGTCAGTAAGGCAGTGGCGTGTGGGAAGTCCGGAGCGGTGGGTGGAGGGACCCATCTCAGGCGGTGATGAAAGCCCTGACCTGTGTTCGGTGGGAAGCCAGGGGATGACCTTTCCGTAGAGGAGAAGGACGATGGAATTTTGTACCTCAAAGAGAACATTCTGGCCGCCAGTACACAGCCCGAAGTGGCCAATAGAGGGAGCCTGTAGAAGAATGAGGAGGAGCCAAGGGAGAAGCTGAAGAAGCCAAGACTGGGATGGCTCCAGGGCAGAGGGAGATAAAAAGAGCTCGTGCTGGACACAGGGCCTTACCCCTGTGTGGATGGACACTTCCTGTGATAGACGCTTAGGGTGGGAAGACTCTTAGAAGAAGGCGGAGACAGGAGGGCTTGCCTTGGCCGCACATTCACATCACACAGGTGAGAGACGTGCAAGTCTCACGGCTGAAGTTTGCAGATGGAGAGGCTCAGGGTGGAGGAGAGATCTGGAAGTCTCTGGAGGACAGTGGGCTGGCTAAAGCCGTCCAGCCAGAGGTCAGAAGACCCAGAGCCAATAGCAGGTCTCCCAACGTAGGTCCTCAAGAAAGGCAGGTAGGACGTCCCCTGAGGCTGACCCGGAGAGTGTGAGGTCTTGTTCCTAGAAGATGGCGGGGGGGTCAAATATATCAAATGTCCCAGGAGCAAAGAGTAGGATGCAGATGGGTAGTTGGCGTTCACACAGCAGCTTCAAAGAGGCGCTAAGACAATGGGCCCGTTTGAGTGAACCGGGTTGGCAGTCGGTGAGGAAATGCTTTTAACAAACACGGGTCTGTACGTTAGCAGTGTGTGCAGGGGAGGAAAGGAAGAGACCCTCGATATCACCCCCCCCCCGAAACGTGGGGATGAGAGGAAGTTGTCTTCCCTGGGAATTAATGTGCTTGGGTGCTGATGGGGAGTAGCTAGAACGTAGAGGCAGAAATAAAGGCGCAGAAACGGGCGGGGGCTCCGCCGTTTACCAAGGGGTCAGCCTTCTCACCCATCGTGTGAACGTGCTCCCAAGAAGGTGCGGCCTCCTCCCCCAGCAGGGCAGGCTGCGACCCACAGAAGTGCTCTCATCGGGATGTACTGGTTTCCTTCGTCTGGGGCCAGTCTGTTTCTGTTCCAGCCCCATCGTGCTTCGGGGCAGAAGCAAAACAGACGGCGGAACATTTTCCCTCCAAAGCATGGGCCGCCGACCCGAGTAAGGGGTACCCCTGGAGGCGTGGGGGACTCTGAACTGCCTGTAACCGACCTGTCTACTACCATGCTTCAGTGTGAAGCTGACCTCTGTCTCTCTGTCCCAGTCGCTAACTCTATCTCATACTCGCGTCGGAGAGCGTTTCAGACTCTGAGACGAGCATTATTTCTTCAGGTCCCCTTTGAGACTCTGACTCTCTGCTTTGGTTTGCACACCTTTCATGTCTACATTCACAGCACACGTACACCCATTCAGTCACGTGTACACCCATTCAGTCACGTGTACACCCATTCAGTCACGTGTACACCCTCACGTAAGTACAGGGACATGATAAGTCGCCCCCGCCCCCTTCACTTGTTGCCTCCCGTGTCACCTTCTCAGTTTTTCCGCGTTTGCCCTAGTTGACACATGACTGTCCAAGTCTTCGTCTTGAGTCCCCCAGCCCGCTGTGTGACCAGTGAGAGGGACCTGAGGAACGTGGGGGGGGGGGCAAAACGATGTTGACTGAGTGGCTTTGGTGTTGTGGCACTGGAAGGCTAACCCTTTGCTTCTCTGCTTTGAGCGGGACCGACATGTGTGAGAGCCCAGAGTACCTGTGGGGCGTCACAGCCAGGACCGCTCCCGGAAACCGGGCTGTCACGCTGTCCCTGAGGATACTCAACCTTAGTGCAGGGAGTGGGCTGTAAGAAGCCACTAAGATGAATGAAATGTCTGATCACACGGAGGGCTCCAGGTTAACGCTAAAGAACAGGGCTTGGCTCGTGGCATAATAGAAGTTTTCTTTTGCCTGATCCATAGAGCTGTGGGTTTTAGGCCAGTGCATAGGAGACTAGACTTTCTGGATTCTAACTAGATTTCCTGCCGCGACAGAGTATAACACGAAGGCGCAGACGGACAGGCTCCAGAAGGAGGTTGACATGTTGAAGGAGCAGCTGCAGCTCACCAGGTCTCAGCTGGAGTCTGCCCAGTACGCCCATGCAGTCCGGTTCTCTAAGGTAGGGCACAGGTTCTGTGCTGGGGACGGTGCATTCACTAGTGCTTTAAAAGATGCCGGGAAACAGGGATGCTGGCTTTGGGGTGTGTGTGTGTGTGTGTGTGTGTGTGTGTAACGTTTATACGTGAGTGCAGGCACATGTAGACCTTATTCCTTTGGGGTGTGTGTGTATAATGTGTATGCGTGCATGCATGTGCACATAGACCTTATTCCTTTGGTGTGTGTGTATAACGTGTATGCGTGCATGTGTGCACACGTAGACCTTATTCCTTTGGGGGGGGTGTGTATAATGTGTATGCGTGCGTGCATGCGCACGTAGACCTTATTCCTTTGGGGTATGTGTGTGTAACATGTATGCATGCATGTGTGCGCACGTAGACCTTATTCCTTTGGTATGTGTGTATATATAATGTGTATGCGTGCATGCATGCGCACGTAGACCTTATTCCTTTGGTGTGTGTGTAACATGTATGTGTGCGTGCATGCGCATGTAGACCTTATTCCTTTGGTGTGTGTGTATAATGTGTATGCGTGCATGCATGTGCACATAGACCTTATTCCTTTGGTTGTGTGTATAACGTGTATGCGTGCATGTGTGTGCACGTAGACCTTATTCCTTTGAGTCAGGATTGCTCACTAACCCCGGAGCAAGGCTGGATGCCCTCAAGCCTTAGCAGTCCTCCTGCGTCTCACTCCCACAGCACTGGGGTTATATGGGCTTGTGTGTGGCCATCCTGGGATCTGAACTCAGGTCCTTATGCGGCCAGCACTGTTAACCACCAAGCCGTATCTCCAGGCTACAAATGTGGGTTTTTTTTATGTTTACATTTATTTATTGAGTATACCTGTGTGGGTGGACATACGTGGAAGTCAGAGTACAGCTGCTAGAGTTGGCTCTTTCCACCTTGTGAGTCCTGGGGTCGAATTCAGGTTGTCGGGCGTGGCACCAAGTGCCCTCACCCGGTGAGCCAGCCCGTCTGTTCCCCTAGCTATGTTTCAATTCGGAAGAATCACTGAATGTAGACCCACTCTTTCAGGAAGTGTTATACTGGTCTACTCCAAAGAGGAAGCACTAGACACTTTGGGATGAAGCTATGGTTTGTCTTAAGATTCTCACATCTGCTTCCTTCCTTTAACGGACACGCACTAACATGATCCCAGGAACAGGAAATGCAGAAGACAAAAGAAGACGACTTTCTGAAGTTATTTGATAGATGGAAAGAGGAAGAGGAGGAGAAGTTGCTCGACGAGATGGAGAAGGTCAAGGAGATGTTCATGAAGGAATTTAAAGAATTAACTTCCAAGAATTCGGCATTAGAATATGTGAGTACTTACCCCAGAAGTTCTCGAAGTGTTGCTTGCTTTGCGACAGTGTTAGTTAGCATGGCGGCCTTGTGGCCTGAGGATCAGATACCTCACCACGCCTGGTACACACAGCCCCTCCTGCCAGGGTGCGTGAGGCACACAGGAGGCAGAGCCGGTGAGAGAGGGGTTGTTTTGTTATGAGTGGGCGGTCTGGACAGGCTCTCATACAGAACACTGGTAGATGCGTCCATGCAGCTCCCAGAAGAAATTCGCTCTTTCCTTATGTGGTTAGGCTTAAATAGCCTTAATCCACAAACCCTTTCTCAAATTCTTTTTTTTAAATTTATCTTTATTTTATATGCACTGGTGTTTTGCCTTCATGCATGTCTGTGTGAGGGAGTCAGACCTCCTGGAACTGGAGTTACAGGCAGTTGTGAGCTGCCATGTGGGTGCTGGGAGTTGAACTCAAGATCTCTAGAGGAACAACCAGTGTTCTTAACCACTGAGCCATCTCTCCAGCCCCTCTAAAATTCTCGAATGCTCCAAGTTGTGGATGGAAAGGCTGACACAGATGCACCCAGGTAGGAGGAGGAGGAGGGGGAGGAGGAGGAGGAGGAGGAGGAGGAGGAGGAGGAGGAGGAGGAGGAGGAGGAGGAGGAGGAGGAGGAGGACGGGAGTCCTGTGAGGAGGACAGGGTATGGCGAGTGGGCTCTGTGCCAGTTGGGAACAGCTGTGGTCCGTAGATGTGTGTGATAGCACACTCACTGGACTTGGGACCTTCATCTTCACAGCCTGTCAGTCAGGTTCCTTTTGATCCGAAAGCTCCCAGGGAAAAGGAAGAAAGAGGGAGCCGAGGGCGATCCTTGGGCTCCCTCTAGGGGCCGACAAGTTTTAGAAACAAAACTAATGGCTACTGTGGACCAAGGTCCAAATCCTCTCATTTTCTTTCCTGCTCAGCTTCCCGTCCGTGTTTGAGTTAGTCACGTGTCTCCTTAGGCTGTCTCTTGTCTGTCTTAGCGTTTCCCCTCTTGTTGTTGATGAGCCTAACGATTTAGAGAAGCGTGGGTCCTTTGCATCGGATCCCTGCTGAGGGTTCATCCTGATTAGTCTGAGTTTATGCGGGCAGGGTCTTACGGACAAGGTGTCACTCACTTCCTCCCGCCACACCTGGTGCACACGAGGTCTTGATGGCCTACGGTGGTTTTCACTCTGGCCTTAGCAGTCCTGGTGGCGGTGGTGGGAACACACAGTCTCTGCCGAAAAGCTACCTTGCCCTGGAGTGGCTGCTGGGAGCCCGCAGTGAGTTGGGCAACCCTACCCTCCTGTTTTCCATGTTACCTTTATTGTCTGTTGCTGTCTGGGTTTTTTTTTTCTTTCTTACTTTCTTTCTGTAGTTAACTTCTGGATAGTTAAAACATCTATGCTCCTAGTGGATTTATTGGTGTGGCCCCTGGAGAGTGTTGGCCTTCCATTACGTTATCTTATATTAAGATATAACGTATATCCGTTATGTTATATTACGTTATAGAATCAGCTGTCACAGGGCATGACAATATACCCCAGTCATCCAGCACTCAGGAGGCTGAGATGGGCCAGCCAGAGTTCAAGACCAGCTTGGGCAGCATAGCAAGATCTGCCTCCAAACAGACAGACAGACAGACAGACAGACAGACAGACAGACAGAAAGGGCACACATACCCACTTCCTCTCACAAATGCTGCGCTCCTGTTAAAAATTTAAACACCCATTGTCAAAGGCCAAAAAGTTGACTTGGGGCCAGAGAGCCAGCTCAGCAAGTAGAGTCCTTGCTGTGTAAAACTTGCAGGTGCAAATTCAGCCGCCAAATCCACACACAAGTAGACAGAGAGAGCCTGACCACACAGTCCTCCTCTGAAGACCCCACAAACGCTGTGGCGTGCTCTGCCCCCCAATAGGGAATCATTTTTTAAAGCTTAGTTTTCCTTTTCTTTCAGTTAGATAAATGTCCACCATTTCTGCTGGTGATTTTCTTTTTTCCCTCATTTATAGCAATTGTTAGAGATACAGAAGTCCAGCATGCAGATCAAGTCCAACATAGGGACCCTAAGGGACGTCAGCGAGTTGAAAGAAGACCACTCCGCACATCCCCAGGATCTCCAGAACACCTTGCAGCTCATCAGCAGCCAGGTATGACGGGGTGATGACCAGCGCCACGGTTTATAATGCGTATTTCATTGTTTGTGTGTGCATCTGCGTGAGGTTATGTGGTCAGTGTGTGACACACTCACAGCGTCCACACCGGCCAGAAGGAGGGTGCTGCATCCCACAGAGCTGGAGTTGCAGGTGTTTTCAGTGCATGCAGGGTTTCCTGAACCCAGGTCCCCTGCTGGAGCAGCTGACACTCTTAACCCTTGGTTTTTTTTTCTTAATTTGGAGTCGATTCACACCAGATGTGTTTTGCTTCGGTTCTTTTTCCCCTGTCTCTCGACATATGTCTGATTCATAATAGGTGTTGATTCATAGGTGTGGATATAAAATAGTTAAAGCTTTCAGGTTTCACTAACAGAATGTCAGTCTAAACTAGTGTCCTTAGGCCATTTGCATTATTGCTAACTCTTCTTCCTATTTCAGATGTAGATCTCACTTTCTACAAATGCCTATCGAAGCATCAAACCTCTTAGTTTACACCCAGCACTACACTGGACAAACTGATATCCTTTATATGTTTTATTCTCATTTGGAAGTCAGACTCCATAGTCACCCTATAAAAGTTATTTTATCACAGTGGTTCATGGAAAACAATGGCGCACGCCTTTAATCCCAGCACTCGGGAGGCAGAGGCAGGTGGATCTCTGTGAGTCTGAGGCCAGCCTGGTCTACAGAGGGAGTTCCAGGACAGCCTCCAAAACAATACAGAGAAACCCTGTCTCAAGAAACAAACAAACAAAAAAAACCAATAAAAAGTCAAAATGGCTAAGGATACAGGTTGGCAGTATAGCTCTGTGTGAGACCTCATGTTCACTCTCCACTCTGCGTTGAGGGGGTAGATGATAACCTGCCAATAATAATAAGTTTAAAGGCCTCAGAGTCCCTGTGATTGCTCACATTGTAAAAGCTCCTTACCACCAAGCATCATGACCCGGGTTCCGACCCCCGGGGACGCACGTGATGGAAGGAAAACCCGCAGGTCGTCTTCAGACCCCCACATGAGTGCCGTGTCAACGCCTGACCTTACATGTGCACACATGCAGATGCAATCATGCCCATACATAGTACCTATAATGTAACTTTAATAAAAATAGACCTGTGACATTTTTAAATAGTAATGGCATTTGGAAGCATGATTGCTGCTTCTTGTCTTAACGCTGCATCTTGCCTGCCCCCCCCAATTGTGCTTTCTCCATGACTTCTGGCTGCTCGTGTCATTGCCCACCTTTATTTCAGTGACCCCTCCCCCGCCTCCCCTACACGCATGCACTCCCAGACTTCTCAGCTAGCAACAAGACCTCGTTTCCCCCCAGATGGTCGTTTACAATGAGGGTGTTCCTTCTGCTCCAGTGCTCTCTTTCTAGAAAGCAGTTCTTTCTCAACCTGGGTTGCAAACCCTTTGGTTACGAACGACCCTTTTGCGGGGGTCGCCCAAGACCGCCAGGATATCAGATAGTTACATGATGATTCACAGCAGCAGCAAAATCACAGCTACAAAGCAGCAACTAAAACAGTTGTGTGGTTGAGGCTCACAAAACAGGGAACTGTGTGAGAGGGTTGCAGCGGCATTCGGAAGGCCGAGGACCACTGCTCTAAACCACGGGCCCCCTTGTTCCCCCTACCGTGGCCCTGCTGCTTCTGCCGCCGCTGGCGGGGACCCTTCTGTTGTCTGCCTGGCGCTTATTCCCAGGATTCCTGGAACAACACCTCCAAAAGGTTTTTCCAACCCTCCTCTACCCTATACCGTTTGCTTGGTCAGAACTTGGTTAATGCACGTTCAGCCGGAATGACGTCCACCCCTTTCCCGTACAGAGCAGACGTCCAAGCTGCCACTGGTTGCTCAGCCAGGTGCCTGGCATGAGTAGAAACCTACAAGTTGGCTCATACTTTTGGCACTGACTTCCACTGTCTCTAGTGTCTCCCATGAACGGAGTCGCCTGTTTAGAACCCTCAGACCCAGAAACCTTAGTTCTTTGTCCCCTGTTTCCTGCCCCAGTCACTGGAGAGGAGAGAACCTCAAAAAAGCTGTAGGCAACCCTGTGGGGCATTTTCTCAATTAGTGACCAATGGGGGAGGGCCCAGCTCATTGTGGGTGGAGCCATCCCTGGGCTGGTGGTCCTGGGTGCTATAAGAAAGCAAGGAGAGGAAGCCATGGGGAGCAAACCAGTAAGCAGCCCCCCTCCATGGTGTCTGCATCAGCTCCCGCCTCCAGTTCCTGCCCTGTTAGAGGGCCGCTCCCGTCTGCCTTTGACAATGAATTGTGGTGAGCCATGAGGTGGGCGTGTAAGCCAAGTAAACCCTCTCCTGCCCAAGGGTTTGGGCGTGGTGTTTCATCACAGCTGCAGTCACCCTCACTGGGACATCCTCACACCCATAGTCCTGACAGACTGCCCGGGCTCCACTTCCTAGCCCGAAATACTGACTACTCTGTCATACAAACATCTGCCGACCCAGGGACACAAGGGTTTAAACACTGCGGCCACATGGACTCTAAAAATGCCAGCTGCAATTTTACGAGGCTGTTGGGTTTCACAGGTACCCAGGGGAAAGCCAGCTCCCCCGTGGAGTAGGCGTCTGTGTCGCTGCTGTAGACAGATCACTTGTGCTCTCTCTCCAGGAAAGCAAGCGGTCAGATCAATTGCAAGTTCTCAACGAGAAGCACAACAAGGAGAAGGGACAGGTAAGGGAGAGAGAATCCGGGAGCCTCTGCCGAGTCAGTCACCCCTGCCCCTTTCCCTCCGGTGCCAAGGATGGAACACAGGGCCTCAAGCATGCTTAGGCAAGTGCTGTATTACCACACACACTCACACAGACTCATACACACTCACACACTCACTCACACTCTCACACACTCACACTCTCACACATGCCACACACATACACACACATGCCACACACACGCTACATACATATGCACACACACATGCTACACACACACTCACATGCCACACACACACTCACACACATGCCACACACACACACTCACACACACACATTTTTGACTGTTTTTGAAAAGAATTGCTAATTTACTCCATAATGAAGGTAGTATTTTCCTACTTAGCATTTCTGGAGAAGTGTGTGACAAAACTAAAGTTATTTATAGCCTCAAAACTAACCACTGCTGCTCCTCTGTGTCTGCTCAATTTTCTTTCTGTATTACAAATGCTGAGTCTCTCTAAACTGTTTGTGCTTTGAGAGTTTCACACATGTGCGCTGTGTGTTTTGACCCTGCCCACTCCGACTCCTCCCCCAACTCATTCCGGATGTGGGCTTCACCACTCTGTCCCCCCCTCCCAGCTCCGTGCCTCCCCCTAAAATCTGTTTAAAGAGCAACCCATTGATTCCAGTTCATGTCGCCCATCTGCACGTGGGCGTAGGGACATCCAGGGGGCATGGGCAACCTACCTAGGGCCACGCCCATGATGAAAGTCACCCTGTCTCCCTGGCGGACACTGCTGCCAGCAGCTCCTCAGTTCCCGATGGGGCCTCTAGAGCGCCTCCCCTGTCCATACTGGACTGCTGGCTGGCTGGCTTCCTCTGATGTAGGCCAGCGGAGCCTCCCCGAGTTCGGGAGCGCCCCAGCTTTGTCATATCCAGGTGACGAGGAGCCTGCCCGCCTCTTTCCTCCCTGGGCATGCTCCCTCACTCGGCAGCTCTGCGCCCCTCACCACGTGACTGCTTCCCCCTTTCCACGTCTTTCCTCCAGGCCGCTGCCAAAACTTACAGCTTGCCTAACCTGCTGGTTTTCTCTTAAACACTAAGAAAAAGAAATGTCCTCAAGCTTCCTTCTGAATATGTTTTTAGATTCTTTTCACTAACAAGACTAAACCCAAAGAGGATGTAGACAGGGTCTCCCATCTCTGTGTCTTACAGTCTGACTACCCTCCCTTCCCTGAGCCTTGTGTGTGTGTGTGTGTGTGTGTGTGTGTGTGTGTGTGTGTGTGTGTGTGTAGGGAGGTAAATGTTCTATTTGGGGATGAGCACATGCCACCATCACTTATTCTCTGTACTTGGACCAGCTGTGAATCTTTATATTAACCACTGTCCACTGCACAGAGAAGTTTCTCTAATGATGGCTGGGAGCTATGCTAATCCAAAGGTGTAGAGAAGGTATTTAGAAGCATTTGATACCATGCCCTTAGCAAAATAATAGCAATGAGCCTTCCCCTTTTGCCTATGAACTCTCCAATCACAATGTCTCAGCCTAGTTTACAGTACCAGTTCCTTCCTGTGGAGCAGGATCCTTTAACCTGATCATAAAGTGATTAGTTACCCACATAGCATTCACGCCACTATTACGCCAATGTGCTTGTCTAAATGTAACAAGATAAATAAAAGACCCAGAGACTGATATTGGGGTTCAAGCTTCAAGCTGAAGATCAGAAAAGCAAAGCAGCCGGCCACTAGCTCTCATCTCCAGCTTAGGGAGCCTCGAGCTACTCAGCAAGCCTCAGACTGCTGCCTCTCCTCAGCGTGGCTGGAGAATGACTTCCTCAGAATGCACCCGGGACACTGGGCTTCTGTCTTTTATACACCTCCCTAGGGCTGGGATTGAAGGCCTGTGATCCAGGTGCTGAGGTCACCTTGTCAGCTGTTTCCCTTAGCACTGGATCACTTTCACGTAGTCAGTGGGGCCTTGAACTAACAGAGGTCTGTCTGCCTCTTTCTCCCAAGTGGTGGGATGAAAGGTGTGTACCACCACTGCCTGACTTCTAGAGCTTGTGGCTGACTTTGCTTTCTGAATTCTCAGGCAACCTTTAGTAAATCATAAATAATAGATCGCCACTTCTAAATGTTGCATTTCTAGAACTATAGCTCCCCACATATAAATAGATATATCCTAGCAAAATTTGCACCTGCACTTTCTAGATAATAAATACTTTAGGTTTAAAAATATTCTTCAACATCATTATATTGACTACGTGTTTCATATGTCCATGATTTCTATGTTACTGGATTTAT